>NC_092148.1:43344399-43651066 GCF_045791955.1 Oncorhynchus clarkii lewisi | reverse complement strand
CAAAGACCTGGTTAGGTCTCTCTCTCTCTCTCTCTCTCTCTCTCTCTCTCTCTCTCTCTCTCTCTCTCTCTCTCTCTCTTGCTCTCTCTCGCTCTCATTATTAAATGAGAAGTCACATCAACTCTATTTTTTAAAAGTTATGATAACAAATTAACTTTTTTGGAATTGTTTTTAGTATCTGTGTTTTTGCATATACCTTGAGTGATTGATTGATTCATCGTATGCTACACAAAGATAAATAGCATACATTTTTCTAAACCAATCCAATCATTTAGTTCGATATTTTGTACCCTGTTACTGAAATGGTTGTTCCAGCTGAAATAATTTAGGTTGTCTCCTCCCATTCCCCCTCTCCTTCTAGTCTTAGCCTCTGGCAGTTATTTTGAATGCAAGTTGAAGGTGAATACACATTTCAACTTTTAGATATCCTAACTTTGGCTGGATTCCAATAGGAATTACACATCACTTTGCAAGCTAGGATAATGTGACTTGTAGGGTTGCAAAATTCAGGTAAATTTCACATTTTCCATAAATCCTGGTTGGAAGATTCCTGGAAATCCTTCAACCAGGATTATTTGAAAATTATGGGGATTTAGAGAAAGTTAACTGGAATTTGGAAACGCTACTTGCAGGCCTGATGTTGCCTGTAAACCATATGATTCAGGCCACTGTATTAGGGTAAAGCTATGCCTCAAAATAAGGCCTTATGAAATATGCAATGTATTGTCAAAGACTTTAATTATAATAATAATATATGCCTAGGAACTCACTAGATGAAGGGCACCAGACTAAAAATGGACGAATTCACAGGACTGAAAATGGAAGAATTCAACAACCATTTTCTAAAGTAACTGTACACAGATATATTTAGTGGAACAGGTTTCCTCAAATGTTTTGAGTAATGACAGCACCAGTGGTGTAAAGTACTTAAGTAAAAATACTTTGAAGTACTACTTAATTCGTTTTTTGGGGTATCTGTACTTTACTATTTATATTCTTTCCAACTTTTACTTTTACTTCACTACATTCCTCATGAAAATAATGTACTTTTTTACTCCATACATTTTCCCTGACACCCAAAATGACTTGATCAATTTTGACAGGAAAATGGTCCAATTCACATACTTATCAAGAGAACATCCCTGGTCATCCCTACTGCCTCTGATCTGGCCGATTCACTAAACACAAACGCTTCATTTGTAAATGATGTCTGAGTGTTGGAGTGTGCCCCTGGCTATCTGCCAATAAATACAGAAAATAAAATGATGTCGTCTGGTTTGTTTAACATATGGAATTTTAAATGATTTAAACTGTTACTTTTGATACTTAAGTATATTTTAGAAATTCCATTTACTTTTGATACTTAAGTATATTTAACACCAAATACCTTTAGACTTTTACTCAAGTAGTGCTTTACTGGGTGACTTACACTTTTACTTGAGTCATCAAGTTTGGCAATTGAGTACTTTTTCTACCACTGGGGTTTACAGTGTACTCTCGCTATTGCTCCTCCACTCCGTTAAAGGACTTTGTTTTAATCCGATAGGGATTCCCTTCAGTGCCCTATAGGTCTTACTGTAAGAGATCATGCAGGGCAGGGATGGTATGAGCGCTGGGAGGCAAGCACAAACAGTGCTAAAACAACCACAGCGTTTCAATCCCGTGAGCAAAGACAACAACGTACCTGTTTGATGAATGGGGAGTTCCTTCCTTTGAACACTTAGTCATCTTAGCAGAAAAACACACATAGCTACAGTATGTGTAAACACGACAGAAATAAGGTTAGCGTAGGGAGGGTAGAGGTTGCAGAGAGACTCTGTTAATGTTAAGAAGATGAGCTGGCCTTCCCACCCAATTACACTCAAACAGAAAGGGTCCCACACACCACTGCTAGCGTTCCACCCATTACTCACTGTGAGAATGCCAAACAGAATGCTAAATGGGTCAGTTCAAGACTCCACAGAACTGTCAGCACCCCAGCCGAGTACACTGTAATCCCCCATAACTCAAAACTTTTGATGAAAGCCGCTACACTTAATATATCTGAGTACAGTTACTTGACGTGATCGTGTAGTCATTACTTAAACAGATAAAGTCACTGTAGGGGGTGCAGATTTGAGTTGTGTCAGCTTGAACATTTTGAGTAAGGCCATAACTAAACCACGCCTCCAATATCATTTCCCAGTGTGCCTTGCCATTTGAGTGAATTATAGAGTTAACACCCATGACTGTACTTGTTAGTGACAGAGAAATCATTGTTGAATTCGTGCACTTTCACTCCTGTGGCTTTCACCAAGTGAGTTCGTCGGCAAATGTTATCATTATAATTCAACTATTTGTAACAATACATTACATATCTTATAAGGCGAAAGTATTCGGCCCCCTTGAACTTTGCGACCTTTTGCCACATTTCAGGCTTCAAACATAAAGATATAAAACTGTATTTTTTTGTGAAGAATCAACAACAAGTGGGACACAATCATGAAGTGGAACGACATTTATTGGATATTTCAAACTTTTTTAACAAATCAAAAACTGAAAAATTGGGCGTGCAAAATTATTCAGCCCCCTTAAGTTAATACTTTGTAGCGCCACCTTTTGCTGCGATTACAGCTGTAAGTCGCTTGGGGTATGTCTCTATCAGTTTTGCACATCGAGAGACTGACATTTTTTCCCATTCCTCCTTGCAAAACAGCTCGAGCTCAGTGAGGTTGGATGGAGAGCATTTGTGAACAGCAGTTTTCAGTTCTTTCCACAGATTCTCGATTGGATTCAGGTCTGGACTTTGACTTGGCCATTCTAACACCTGGATATGTTTATTTTTGAACCATTCCATTGTAGATTTTGCTTTATGTTTTGGATCATTGTCTTGTTGGAAGACAAATCTCCGTCCCAGTCTCAGGTCTTTTGCAGACTCCATCAGGTTTTCTTCCAGAATGGTCCTATATTTGGCTCCATCCATCTTCCCATCAATTTTAACCATCTTCCCTGTCCCTGCTGAAGAAAAGCAGGCCCAAACCATGATGCTGCCACCACCATGTTTGACAGTGGGGATGGTGTGTTCAGCTGTGTTGCTTTTACGCCAAACATAACGTTTTGCATTGTTGCCAAAAAGTTCAATTTTGGTTTCATCTGACCAGAGCACCTTCTTCCACATGTTTGGTGTGTCTCCCAGGTGGCTTGTGGCAAACTTTAAACGACACTTTTTATGGATATCTTTAAAAAATGGCTTTCTTCTTGCCACTCTTCCATAAAGGCCAGATTTGTGCAATATACGACTGATTGTTGTCCTATGGACAGAGTCTCCCACCTCAGCTGTAGATCTCTGCAGTTCATCCAGAGTGATCATGGGCCTCTTGGCTGCATCTCTGATCAGTCTTCTCCTTGTATGAGCTGAAAGTTTAGAGGGACGGCCAGGTCTTGGTAGATTTGCAGTGGTCTGATACTCCTTCCATTTCAATATTATCGCTTGCACAGTGCTCCTTGGGATGTTTAAAGCTTGGGAAATCTTTTTGTATCCAAATCCGGCTTTAAACTTCTTCACAACAGTATCTCGGACCTGCCTGGTGTGTTCCTTGTTCTTCATGATGCTCTCTGCGCTTTTAACGGACCTCTGAGACTATCACAGTGCAGGTGCATTTATACGGAGACTTGATTACACACAGGTGGATTGTATTTATCATCATTAGTCATTTAGGTCAACATTGGATCATTCAGAGATCCTCACTGAACTTCTGGAAAGAGTTTGCTGCACTGAAAGTAAAGGGGCTGAATAATTTTGCACGCCCAATTTTTCAGTTTTTGATTTGTTAAAAAAGTTTGAAATATCCAATAAATGTCGTTCCACTTCATGATTGTGTCCCACTTGTTGTGGATTCTTCACAAAAAAATACAGTTTTATATCTTTATGTTTGAAGCCTGAAATGTGGCAAAAGGTCGCAAAGTTCAAGGGGGCCGAATACTTTCGCATGGCACTGTAGTTGCCTGAAACTCATGGTTTATAGACCACATCAGGCCTGCAAAATACCATTAACTTTCCCCAAATTCACAGATTAAAAACAAATCCTGGTTGAAGGATTTCAAGGAATCGTCCAACTGGGATTTCTGGAAAACCTTGGAAATGTAAAATCAGAAACAGTGTGAGGAGACTACCTAAGCCATTTCAACCTCCATTCATAATGACTGCCAGGGTTAGAAACAGTGTGAGGAGACTACCTAAGCCATTTCAACCTCCATTCATAATGACTGCCAGGGTTAGAAACAGTGTGAGGAGACTACCTAAGCCATTTCAACTGGAACAACCATTTCAGTAACAGGTGCAAAAAAATCGAACTAAATTATTGGATTAGTTTAGAAAAATGTATATTTTTGTACTGTAAGATTAATCAATCACCTAATGCACATGAAAAAACACAGATATTAAAAACAATTTGAATAAAATCCACCTTCAGTAGAGCATGCTGGTTAATTTTTTATTCTCATTTAATTTGAGTCAGTACCACATAACCATTTTAATTAATAATGACTTTTCATTGACTTTAATATAAGTATTTGAGTTTAAAATGCCATGGAGTTTACAGTGTAGTTATGGTGTTCATACTGTAGTCATCATGCAAGTGAAATATAGCATTTAGACTACATGTCACATCCCCACCGATGGATGTGATGGGCAGATATTGTACGATCATTTCTAAAATGCTAATAGAAAGTTTCATAACGATGATACCGCTTTGTCACGCAATTGCAACTTAAGACAGATAAGGTCCATACAATGTATGCACACCTGCATTGCTGACGTACGGTAGTTTCTTTGCGTGGGAACACCTTTTACGTCTTGACCTGAGAAAATGTTTGCCTATAGAGCCGAATCACAATACTCGGCGTGTCTCTCGCCCATAGGGTTTGTTTAGCCTGGTTTTCATTGTGTGCATCCCAAATAGCTCCCTATTCCCTTTATAGTGCACTATAAACGGAATAGGGTGCCATTTTGGATGCAACCCCTATGTGACCTGTGTGAACGAGCCTGTGCAGCTGGTCAGCGACGTGCCAAATGCCTGTCTGTGTGACAGCAGCAGGAAGGATGTATTACGGGACTGTTGTGTCAGGAAGGGGAGGACCAACTGTCCAAAGTCAACTTCCCTAGAAAATGTTGTTCAATAGAAAAACAAGTTGGATTAAAAAAAAACATCCAATCCTTTCAATTTTCCCCCATAACCATTTTTATACAAGCCTATACAAACAAAAGAAATCAGGCTGGGCTGGACATTTCAGAAACACGTCGCAGTCTGTGTCAGCATGTAGAGATCTATCTGGAAACGTAATATCAGGAAACAACACACAACGGATTGGAGAAACGGATTATGAAGCGACACCATTGTTGTCAAAAATATGTGCTGCTGTTGTGCTTTGTCGGCCCTGTAGGACTGTGCGTAATGACTTCTATATTTATTTGGTGGCTGCCATGGATACCGCTCAAAAGTCTTGATGTATGGAGGGCTGTATACTTTGAGAACGTCCTTCTCTTTATTGACACATCACGCAGTGTTTTGCGAAGAAGAAGATGTGTGTTTCAGTATTTCAACCACGAAACAGGCTGCAGCAACAACCCCAGCTAAGCAGGGCTCTGTGTGGTGCTTTGAAGTACATTTCATCAGCAGATTATCTGAAGGCAGAGAAGAAGAAGAAAAAATATGAACTTAAAAAGGAGCTTTTCCCCTCTGTATAAACACACTGATGCCAACAGCATGCAATACATGAGTAATGAACAAAAGGCAGTCACTAATATCCATCAGTCAACACTCCTCTTCTCTTACTGTATTGGAAAACGTTCAAGTGAACAAAAACCAAGCAAAAAGGCACTCAGCAATCTCCCAAACTCATTTTGACCAGATTTGTCATATGTTTTTCCAGAGAGTCTGGTGTCTACGGTGTCTCTGGTGTCTTTGCTGGCCGATCCCATGTTTCAGTGTTTCAGTATTTCATCTGAGCCGCTCTGTAAGAGAGATGTGTCTGTCTAAATTATGGTTTGAAGTGCAGGCAGGCTTTGATGTGGGCCTAATATGGCTTGTAAAAAGGGGATGCTGCACTTTGATGTGTTGGCTGAGGCTGTCCAGACACACACAGACTGGGCAGGCAGGCTAGCACCACTTGTCCTGTTTCTGCTGGCTGTCTGTCATCCCTGGGCAGTAAAAGACATGTAAACGTTCGGAGAGGCAAGTTACGGAGCGTCGTGTGGGTCTGTGAGGAGAGTTGGGGCTGCGTCCCAAATGGAACTCTATTCCCTAGGGCTCTGGTCAAATGTAGTGCACTAAAAAGGGAACACAGCCAGGTCTCTTGTCAAAAATAGTGCACTAAATAGGGAATAGGGTGCCAGAGAGAGAGGATCTGAGACACTGGAGGGGAATGGGAATAGGAATGGAACATCTATCTATATGCTGCCTAGCTGTCACATAAAGACAAACTAAGGCTAAGTACTGTGTGTTTATTTCCCATCCCTTCCTTTGCCACTGTGTGCATCACGTGGGAAAGGAGTGGATATTTTTTATACACTGCATTCTGAAAGTATTCAGACCCCTTCATTTATTCCACATTTTGTTACGTTACAGCCTCATTCTAAAACTGATTAAATATATTTTTTTCCTCATCAATCTACACACAATACCCCATAATGAAGAAACAAAAACAGCTTTTTAGAAATTATTGCACATTTCTTAAAATAAAACACTTAAACATCACATTTACATAAGTAATCAGACCCTTTACTCAGTACTTTGTTGAAGCATCTTTGGCAGAGATTACAGCCTTGAGTCTTCTTGGGTATGGCACACCTGCATTTTGGGAATTTCTCCCATTCTGCAGATCCTCTCAAGCTCTGTCAGGTTGGATGGGGAGTGTTGCTGCACAGATATTTTCACAGCAATTTGTTTTCTGATTTCTCTCTGACATGCACTGTCAACTGTGGGACCTTATATCCCAGGTGTGTGCCTTTCCAAATCATGTGGACTCCAATCAAGCTGTAGAAACATCTCAAGGATGCGTAATGGAAACAGGATGCACCTGAGCTCAATTTCGAGTCTCATAGCAAAAGGGTCTGAATACTTATGTAAGAAAAGGTGAGGGCCAGCGCATTTAATTATTCTCATGATTGTTATGAAGGGCGATGGGTCAGCATCCATCGGGCCACTTCATAAATCATGCCGGTTTGCAGTGCCTCTCTTCCAAAGGCATTCTCTTTGATCTCCCGGGTGTAAATCACATACCTGGCCTCAGCTCTTGAGACCGTGTGTGTGTGTGTGTGTGTGTGTGCGTGTGTGTGTGTGAAAAAAGTGAGAGGGCCCTACATTTTTTCCCTCCTTTTTTTTCAACAGCTTTCACATAAAATAACCCCGTTGCTTTTAATATCAAAATTGATTTTAAATTTGTTCCGCATTGGTAACTAACTTCACTGTGACAAACAATTCCATACTCCCCTCTGTCTGGTCTCTCAATTTAAGGCTGAGACCTACAGGTGGCAGTAGCTGGCTTGATTTTCTACTGCAATGTTTGATACAAATTACAGCATACACAAAGGATTATGAGTGAATGCACCATCATCAAAACTAATCTAAGGACTTCGGTCACTTCAAGATCTTCTATCGTCTTGATCTACTTAGTCAATAATCCAAGAGACAGTTTGCAGTTCTACTACACTGACTGGATCAAGTATTTCAAACCGAAAGCATGTGAAGTTTTCCTTGATAGAAATGTATCATTCATGGAATATTTATTTTACATATTCATCAGAAGGCATAGCTGATGTTTTATCATTTGAATAAAAAAAGTTTGGTTTATTTGTACTTGTCTACATAGCTGTCAACAAGAGATGTCGTTTTAATATTGTTGTTTATGTTTCACAGTACACAACAAATTCACCAAACTAAATAACTAACTTTTAATACAGAATA
Organism: Oncorhynchus clarkii lewisi; assembly: GCF_045791955.1. Classification (NCBI taxonomy): domain Eukaryota; kingdom Metazoa; phylum Chordata; class Actinopteri; order Salmoniformes; family Salmonidae; genus Oncorhynchus; species Oncorhynchus clarkii. Next base: position 43,643,123 of record NC_092148.1, on the reverse strand, counting down.
CAATGTCATGATTTCGGTAGCAGCTACAGTATCTGTGAGATCAAGAGGACTTGGCGGCAACTGTGGCTGGTGCCTCATTGCCAAACACAATATTCAGGGCTCCCCCAGTCACTTTAGGCCAAACATGCACCTAATCCGCCAGAACCCACCAGATTAAACCCAATAACATACAGTCGAGTTTAAAAATAGAGAGGACAAAGGTCAAATCTACACAGGGGTTTATGGTCTTACCATTATCACGCAACAGCTGGCAGCTCTGAGAAAGTAGTACCCCAGCCACAAGAAAGGCACAAGAAAAAACATTTTGTGTGGAAGTGAATTCCGAAGTGCCCGAAGTGAGGACACCGTGAAGCAGTTTGAAAAGTGCATATTTAGAAAAGCCACTCATGGTTCGGTGGGAGGGAGGCTGAGGAAAGTCAAAAGAGAGTGTGTATTTACCCAGCTGATTTCATAGAGAAAATGATATTTGCAGATCATGTGCGTAATCCGAGAAGAAACAGCTGAGGTCGACCATGGGAGAATGGCTGATAATGACATGAAAGAGAAGTTATCTGTCTGTTCCCTCACACTGCACCCAAGTCGTGGCTCAATCACGGCGCCTCATGTGCACAGAGGTCGTGTTATGAATGATACCCAATATGAAGAGCACTTGTGGTGTGATGAATTACACTTCAGAAGGCCCATTTATGCCATTATGAGAGGGATCCAAACATGTAAAGGTAAAGTCCGCTACCAGGGACTTTCTCTTCAGATCTGGACAGCTCTGATCTCTGATCATGGACATTCTTTGTTGTCCTGGGAAAAATAAATTCCACTCCATCGCTGACCTTAACGGAATTGGTCGCATGGTGCGCCATGATAATCGAACAATGCATAATAAGCCAATATAATTAAATGATCTAAGAAACTCCTGAGAATTTGTAATACATATTCAGTCAATTTCAAGACGTTGTAGGCTGTCTCCCCAATCCACAGTAAGTAGCCAGATTTATCCACACCTTGTAGATTATTCCACTGTATACAAAGTCATTACCGACATGAAAACAATTAAGCTCCTTGAAGGAAAAAAAATGCGTTTTGAAGCTTGATAAAAAAAATCGATGTTATTTTAAGGGAAGTCGGAGCATGGGTTTATTGTTAGCCTTTGGCCACCAAAGTGGAGACAGAAATGCTTTAAAGCAAACTCCAAAGCAGACCTTTTCGGCTCAATCAAAAACAGGTTTGGCTAAATGAGGTTGGCGGTGCTTAAGTACACTGAAGCGGGAGACTGAGAATTTACCTTGGTGCATTCCGATAGGGCTATTATGTGTTCAATAGGCCTCGATGTATGAATATGTTCATGTTTGTAACTGGCATTCATTACACTAATGATTCTCGCTGTAATAATTGTGTTTCATTTTCCTGTTAGGGTTGTACCATGTAAAACACATGAAATCAGTATAGGTAGGCGAAAGGTCTACCTTAGGCCTGACATAATATACATTCTAAATCTTAAATGGGGAACAGTAGGTCATCAGTTTTCACAACATTCATTATACACACAAAAGAGAAAAGCATCAATCCATGAGACACAAAACAATCATGCCAATGTAATTATTTTCTCCAAATATAATGATTTTTTATTCTTAAAAGCTCACACGCATATTGCACTCACAAGCATTTAGGCTAAGACTATCAATTCAGAGAGGAACATGTTTTGAAATGAAATGACTGACACAATTGCAAATGCATCAAATCCTAGACCTTGAGGCTAATTCATTGAAATATATTTTCCCGGGAGGCAAGTGTATATTTTGTTATGAGTAGGGGAGTCATGCACTCCCAAAATCTGAGGGGGAACAAGGTAGGCTACATGAGGATGGCTGGGGGGTGATCTAGAGCCATAATCATTATGCTTAATTCTATGTAAAAAAAAATATGTTGATTTATCTGCATATCTAAGCATATCTCTTGAGCTGTTTGTATCCTCCTGACTGTTGGTTCTGAATTTAAATAAACTAAATATGCTTCTCTGACAAAATCTGGGTAAAAGATTTAAAGGAATGAATCTAATTCAGTACATTTAATTATTGCTTGCTTTTCTAAAGTCTACCAATCTTGCCAGCTAAATTACTCCAACTTGATTGATAGCCTGAAATGGATTCTTGTTAGCTAGTTTCGAGGTTGGGAGATTGGGAACATATCTGAGCTATCTTAAGGCAACTTCATTAAATTGCAAGGTGGCTATTGGTATTACAGAAAAAATATATTATTACTATTATTATTATTTAAAAAAAGGACAAATCTGAGGGGCAGGTGTCCCTGTGCCCCCTAAGGGAATGACGTCTCTGTTTTTTTCAATCTATGAACTGAATTTAAATGCGTTTCTTTGTTGAATTACAATTAAATCAACCCCAATTCAATGATATAAGGAAAATATTTGCGAGACAATTGAGACTTTTTAAATCATGATCAAATTTACAATAACCATTCTCTGTTAAGATCTGGCATTATAGCAACCACTATTAGAGCAAAACCAAGACCAAGTTGATGGCAATGTTGAGAGTGTTTCTAGAAAACATCATCTACAGTACCTACTCAAGAAGTGCTTTGAGTAAAAGGCTCCGAACACTGCTACAGTCTACTCTATGCCAGGAGTAGTAAAGTCCCTATTAGAGTGGCTCCCCAGCCTCCCAGCCTCCACCTCTAGCCCTGCTACAGCAGGAGAGCACGGAGGGAGCAGCATTAGGAGCAGATGTGGGGTGGCCAGGCCTTGCAGTGCTGCAGTCCAACACAATGGTGGGTTAGAATTACAGCTGCAAATAGGCCTCACAGAAAGCCAGGGGCCTAACAGCTAACGCAACCAATTAAGGGTAATCCACTGATGTAGCATTGTCTCAGACAGATAACATAGCTGCTAAGTGCCCCTGCTAATGAGAATAGCGAAGGATAGGGCAAAAGCCTCCTCAGAGACCCTGGACGACAACAACAACATCTCCGAGAAATTTCCTCACAATGTGACGGCTGTTTGTGTGATTTTGGGGACCATTGTCTTGTGGATGCTGACATAATTGGGTGTTAGAGTAGATGCATCGGCGAGATACAGTGTTGCATATCCTTGCTCCTCTCTGGATGGGTTGTGCTGTAACGCAGTGAATCCCTTCTCTGCAGAGGCAGAGCGAGTACATAGAAAGTAAACAACATCATATACTGTATGTCCTAAGTGGACAGGCTATAATAACTACTTTTCATCACAGTAATATAGGTGGATATATTATTTTTTATATTATCAAACATTTCTTCATCCAGATTAGTCTTATTAATTAAGAAAGAAGAGTTTCGGGGTGCTGATCTAGGATCTGTCCATACAATCTTATTAATTATGACCTAAAAGGCAAAGCTGATCCTAGATCCGCACTCCTGATCGCATTTAGACAGATAGCCCAATTCTGATATTTTTTCCAGTGACATCAGATCTTTTCAAATCAGATATTTTTCAGAGCTGACCTGATTGGTCAAAAGAAATGGGCCCTGATCCAAAAAAACAGCTTCAACAGACTTCAGTCCTATCAGATATTCTAAAGCATTATATAGTAGTAGTCAGGCATGTATTAGTTCTTCAAGAATCAATGGCTATATATTATTAATTTAAATGTAAAAAATGGATGTACTGTATCAATCCCAGATTGCCCCTTTAATGTAGTTTCAGCTTCCTAAGGGGTCCACCCTCATTGACACTTTCATACTTCTGTACTAACATAGGGCTATGGTCACCTGGTAGCAGGAATGTGATTTTCACACCTGAGGAGGGAAAAGAGGTGCCAAGTCTCTTCACACCAAAAACCAATTGAACTAACAATAAAATTTGATGGACTAATTGATAAATTAGGTGTGGGATCAATTAAGTCCAGACTGCAAGTGTTTACAAAGCTGTATTTTGGACAGGAGTCATGTGTTGCAGAATAAAAAGCTGTATCTGTGTGGAAAATACCTCTGGATTATGGTGAATTTCTCATTAATTATTCCGGATTTGGTTTAATGTTCACATAATGAGACCTTTGCCCACAAAAACACTGCAGTGTCAGAAACCCATTTATTGTAAGACATTGGCTCCCCACCATAGAAGTAGAAGGAATATAATTATTAGAACTATGGAATTGTATTCTTTTTCCATGCCTCCAACCAAACCTCTGAATAATTCTGCTATGAAAAATGTAGCTGTTTATATATATATATATATATATATATATATATATATATATATACAAGCTACCTGGGAATATATATATATTTAATCTGAATAATTCATTAATGTACTCATTATTTTGTGTTATATGCATTCAGACATTAAATATTTTGTGGTAGTAAAATAATGATAATTTCAAATTGACAAAAATAGAAAGACCCACACGTTTAGGATCGCACATGCGGGCACAGAAATGCATTGCAGCAAGAAAATGTAGTTCACTCTACAGTGAGTAGCTGAAGGAGCATAATGATTTTATTGTTTGGGTGAAAGTCTCCTTCCCACTATTTACAACCTCTGGGTGTAATCCAGATGTCTGGATCTGTGTCGGTGTGTCCTCACACACATGGGCATCCTGACACTAGAAATGGTGGAGGAGCTGGACGCATTAGTACCCCAGGCTTTACTACAGCATATCTCCCACTAACCCATGGCGCACTGTGTGTGTGTGTGTGTGTGTGTGTGTGTGTGTGTGTGTGTGTGTGTGTGTGTGTATCCACCTATTCCTTGTCATTTGATCACACATTACACCGGAATAGATGAAAAGGTAAAAGCATTGCAAGATTCACATGTAACGTAACCGTAGTAACATTTTGTAAGCTTTTCTAGGAAAATACTACTACGGTCATATTACATGTGAATTTTGCAATGCTGTTTCGGTGTAATGTGGGATCAATGAATGACAAGGAATTGCCTTGTATGGAAAAGCCTTGCTTTGCCTTGACTCCTAAGATCATGTCTCTTTTATGGCTGGATAAATGTTGTCTTTGACATAGTGTAGGGAAAGAGAGGGGCGGTTGGCCTACTTGTAATTGGCCGCATTAGCATCGTTATTGCTCACTGCCGGCCCCTGCCGCTCTGTCTCCGTCTCCTCTTCTCTCATTGGCCTTCGCTACATTCCAGTGAATTTACAAGCTACCTGGGAATGTATTTCTTTCCCTTCTCTGTACTGCCAGGGCCTAATGAGCAGCCCTGTTCTGTCCTGTGTGTTATTGTATTTGTGTCCAGAATGAAATCCTATTCCCTTTACAGTGCACTACTTTTGACCAGGGCCCACAGTACACTATATAGGGTGTAGGGTGCCATTAGGGACACACACTGTGTGTTACTGCTGTTCTGAGGAGTACAACACACTGGCTTTATCAATAGGTGCATCGATGCCGTAGTCCACACAGTGACCGTACGTACATACCTCAACCAGAAGCCATGGATTACAGGCAACTTCCGGACGGAGCTAAAGGGTAGAGATGCCGCTTTAAAGGAGGGGGACTCTAACCCGGACTACACCAGCTCCGAAGCTCATCAAATGTGGCAGGACTTGCAAACTATTACGGACTAGAAAGGGACACAGCCCCCAGCTGCCCAGTGACACAGCCCCGAGCTGCCCAGTGACACAAGCCTACCAGACGAGCAAATTACTTCTTTGCCTGCTTTGAGGCAAGCAACACTGAAGCATGCATGAGAGCATCAGCTGTTCCAGACGACTGTGTGATCACGCTCTCCGTAGCCAATGTGAGTAAGACCTTTAAACATGTCAACATTCACAAGGCCGCAGGGCCAGAGAGATTACCAGAACGTGTACTCCGAGCATGCACAGACCAACTGGCAAGTGTCAGTTCACTGACATTTTAAACCTGTCGCTGTCCCGAGTCTGTAATACCAACTTGTTTCAAGCAGACCACCATAGTCCCTGTGCCCAAGAACATCAAGGTAACCTTCTAAATGACTACTGACCCGTAGCATTCACGTCTGTAGCCATGAAGTGCTTTGAAAGGTTGGTCATAGCTCACATCAACACCATTATCCCAGAAACTCTAGACCCACTCCAATTTGCATACCGCCCCAACAGATCCACAGATGATGCCATCTCTATTGCACTCCACACTGCCCTTTCCCACCTGGACAAAAGGAACACCTATGTGAGAATGCTGTTCATTGACTACAGCTCAGCATTCAACACCATAGTGCCCTCAAATCTCATCACTAAGCTAAGGACCCTGGGACTAAGCACCTCCCTCTGCAACTGGACCCTGAACTATTTGACGGGCCGCCCCCGGGTGGTAAGGATAGGTAACAACACATCTGCCACGCTGATCCTCAACACAGGGGCCCCTCAGGGTACGTGCTCAGTCCCCTCCTGTACTCCCTGTTCACCCATGACTGCATGGCCAAGCACCACTCCAACACCATCATTAAGTTTGGTAGGCCTGATCACCAACAACAATGAGACAGCCTATAGGGAGGAAGTCAGAGACCTGAGAGTGTGGTGACAGGATAACAACCTCTCCCTCAACGTGATCAAGACAATGGAGATGATTGTGGACTACAGGAAAAGGAGGACCAAGCATGCCCCCATTCTCATCGACAGGGCTGTAGTGGAGCATGTTGAGAGCTTTATGTTCCTTGGTGTCCACATCAACAACAAACTATCATGGTCCAAACACACCATAACAGTCACAAAGAGGGCACGACAACACCTATTCCCGCTCAGGAAACTGAAAAGATTTCCTCAGATCCTCAAAAAATTCTACAGCTTCACCATCGAGAGCATGGTTGCATCACTGCCTGGTATGGCAACAGCTCGGCCTCCAACCGCAAGGCACTAGTGGGTAGTGCGTACGGCTCAGTACAACATTGGGGCCAAGCTTCCTGCCATCCAGGACCTCTATACCAGGTGATGTCAGAAGAAGGACCCAAAAATTGCCAAAGACTCCAGCCACCCTAGTCATAGACCGTTCTCTCTGCTACTGCATGGTAATCGATACCGGAGTGCCAAGTCTAGGTCCAAAATGCTTCTTAACAACTTCTACCCCCAAGACGTAAGACTCCTGAACAGCTAATCAAATCGCTACCCGGACTATTTGTATTGCCCCCCCCCCCCCCCACCCCCATTTTATCTCTGCTGCTACTCTATGTTTTTTTTATCTATGCATAGTCACTGTACCTCTACCTACATGTACGTAGTACCTCAGTTACCTCGACTAACCTGTGCCCCTGCACATTGACTCTGTACCGGTACCCCCTGTTTATAGCCTCCACATTGACTCTGTACCGGTACCCCCTGTATTTAGCCTCGCTACTGCTACTTTATTGTTGCTCCTTAATTATTAGTTTTTTTCACATGTACAGTATATATATATATATATATATATATATATATATATATATGTATATATATATATTTTTTTTTTTTAAACTTCAGCTTATTTTAGAAAATACATTCATAACACTATTTTTCTTGAGACTGTATTGTTGTTTTTGTGTAAGCATGTGGATATGAAGAACTTGCAACAAACATGCTCCAACATTAATTAACATAACATAGACCACTTAAACTGGTACAACACTTTCACAGGTAACCCCCCAAAAAATACTTGCAAGCCACGCTCCCAATAAGCCACACCTCCAATATAATTTCCCAGTGTTCCTTGCCTTTTAAGTTGGACTGTATTTGTTAGTGACAGAGACATGTTTGTATAATTCGTTCATTGTCTGTCACGTGGAGTTCACCTATTGAGTTCCTAGTGTAGGCAAATGTTAGCATTAAAATGTAACTGTTTATGACAATACATTATATACACTGCTCAAAAAAATAAAGGGACCACTTAATTAAACAACACAATGTAACTCCAAGTCAATCGCACTTCTTTGAAATCAAACTGTCCACTTAGGAAGCAACACTGATTGACAATACATTTCACATGCTGTTGTGCAACTGGACTAGACAACAGGATGAAATTATAGGCAATTAGCAAGACCCCCCCAATAAAGGAGTGGTTCTGCAGGTGATAACCACAGACCACTTCTCAGTTCCTATGCTTCCTGGCTGATGTTTTGGTCACTTTTGAATGCTGGCGGTGCTTTCACTCTAGTGGTAGCATGAGACGGAGTCTACAACCCACACAAGTGGCTCAGGTAGTGCAGCTCATCCAGGATGTCACATCAATGTGAGCTGTGGCAAGAAGGTTTGCTAGACCTCATGTGGCTGGAGTGTGTCAGCAGTTCCTGCAAGAGGAAGGCATTGATGCTATGGACTGGCCCGCTAACAGATCTACCCCTTACTAGATTTACTTTCTATGTGAAGATTGCCCAAAAGGTTAGATAGATGCTCTATCCTATCGGGACAAGAGGAATACCTATGTAAGAATGCTGTTCATTGACTATAGCTCAGCATTCAATACCATAGTACCGTCCAAGCTCATCAGTAAGCTCAAGGCCCTGTGTCTGAACCTCACCCTATGCAACTGGGTCCTGGACTTCCTGAGGGGCCGCCCCCAGATAGTGAAGGTAGGAAACAACACCTCCACTTTGCTGATCCTCAACACTGGGGCCCCACAAGGGTGCATGCTCAGCCCCCTCCTATACTCCCTGTTCATCCATGACTGCATGGCCACGCATGCCTTCAACTCAATCATCAAGTTTGCAGACAACACAACAAGAGGCTGAAGAAATTTGGCTTGGCCCCTAAGACCCTCACAAACTTTTACAGATGTACAATTGAGAGCATCTTGTCGGGCTGCATCACCACCTGGTACGACAACTGCACCGCCTCAACAGCAGGGCTCTCCAGAGGGTGATGCGGCCTCCCCAAATCACCGGGGGCACACTTCTGCCCTCCAGGACACCTACAGCACCCAATGACTGTTCACCCCAGAGCAGGAGACCCGCATTGTAAATATGGTCAATGCAAATAACTGCATCAGACTCAGAGAACTGCAGGACCACATAATGGTAGATAACACCATATTCCAAAATGTCACCAGAGTGAGTCTCTGCAGTGTCTCGTCTACTGTAAAGCAATATAATTAAGATGAAGCAGCTATACAGAGTCCCTTTGGAAAGAAACTCAGACCGTGTAAAACAACTGAGATATGAATATGTGCAGCAGATAAGCTATACTATCCTACTGGTACTGGATCTGGAAGTGTATGGTGCTACATCATGTTGACTGATTACTGTCTTTTCGTACTGCGCTACATTGTTTTGTCTTGTCTCTGTCAGAGAGTCATGGAGCTAGAAGCAGATGCAGTGCATCATGACCTAATATACAGTGCCTTGCGAAAGTATTCGGCCCCCTTGAACTTTGCTACCTTTTGCCACATTTCAGGCTTCAAACATAAAGATATAAAACTGTATTTTTTTGTGAAGAATCAACAACAAGTGGGACACAATCATGAAGTGGAACGACATTTATTGGATATTTCAAACTTTTTTAACAAATCAAAAACTTAAAAATTGGGCGTGCAAAATTATTCAGCCCCTTTACTTTCAGTGCAGCAAACTCTCTCCAGAAGTTCAGTAAGGATCTCTGAATGATCCAATGTTGACCTAAATGACTAATGATGATAAATACAATCCACCTGTGTGTAATCAAGTCTCCGTATAAATGCACCTGCACTGGGATAGTCTCAGAGGTCCGTTAAAAGCGCAGAGAGCATCATAAAGAACAAGGAACATACCAGGCAGGTCCGAGATACTGTTGTGAAGAAGTTTAAAGCCGGATTTGGATACAAAAAAAATTCCCAAGCTTTAAACATCCCAAGGAGCACTGTGCAAGCGATAATATTGAAATGGAAGGAGTATCAGACCACTGCAAATCTACCAAGACCTGGCCGTCCCTCTAAACTTTCAGCTCATACAAGGAGAAGACTGATCAGAGATGCAGCCAAGAGGCCCATGATCACTCTGGATGAACTGCAGAGATCTACAGCTGAGGTGGGAGACTCTGTCCATAGGACAACTATCAGTCGTATATTGCACAAATCTGGCCTTTATGGAAGAGTGGCAAGAAGAAAGCCATTTCTTAAAGATATCCATAAAAAGTGTCGTTTAAAGTTTGCCACAAGCCACCTGGGAGACACACCAAACATGTGGAAGAAGGTGCTCTGGTCAGATGAAACCAAAATTGAACTTTTTGGCAACAATGCAAAACGTTATGTTTGGCGTAAAAGCAACACAGCTCATCACCCTGAACACACCATCCCCACTGTCAAACATGGTGGTGGCAGCATCATGGTTTGGGCCTGCTGTTCTTCAGCAGGGACAGGGAAGATGGTTAAAATTGATGGGAAGATGGATGGAGCCAAATACAGGACCATTCTGGAAGAAAACCTGATGGAGTCTGCAAAAGACCTGAGACTGGGACGGAGATTTGTCTTCCAACAAGACAATGATCCAAAACATAAAGCAAAATCTACAATGGAATGGTTCAAAAATAAACATATCCAGGTGTTAGAATGGCCAAGTCAAAGTCCAGACCTGAATCCAATCGAGAATCTGTGGAAAGAACTGAAAACTGCTGTTCACAAATGCTCTCCATCCAACCTCACTGAGCTCGAGCTGTTTTGCAAGGAGGAATGGGAAAAAATTTCAGTCTCTCGATGTGCAAAACCGATAGAGACATACCCCAAGCGACTTACAGCTGTAATCGCAGCAAAAGGTGGCGCTACAAAGTATTAACTTAAGGGGGCTGAATAATTTTGCACGCCCAATTTTTCAGTTTTTGATTTTTAAAAAAAGTTTGAAATATCCAATAAATATCGTTCCACTTCATGATTGTGTCCCACTTGTTGTTGATTCTTCACAAAAAAATACAGTTTTATATCTTTATGTTTGAAGCCTGAAATGTGGCAAAAGGTCGCAAAGTTCAAGGGGGCCGAATACTTTCGCAAGGCACTGTATGTGGTCGTGGTAGGTTTCAATCTTGCAAAAACAAGGGGCAGTGGCAGAAATATCATCGGACACCGTGCCATCATCAACGTCTCGGGACAACGTGGTGGCAACATAACAACGTGTCCGGCTATTAGTCAAAACGGTGTCCTTCACCATCATGCAATCCTTGGCCCATACAACACTGCACACATTATCACATTTCTAGACACCCTCCACAACAGACTAATCCCTGATGACCAGGGGCCAGAGCAGCCCATGTACGTTATCATCTGGGACATTTGAGTTTCCACCGGGCTGCTGTGGTCCGCAATTGGTCACCCACTTTTCATCGCACTTTTCATCGCAATCTCCCACCATACTCTCCGTTCTTGAATCCTATTGAAGAATTCTTCTCTGCATGGTGTTGGAAGGTGTCTGATCGCCAGCTCCACCAACCCCTTCTACAGGCAATGGAGGAGGCTTGAGGAGACAACAATCAGGGGTCATGCCAGGCCTGGATACGGCACTCCAGGCACTACTTCCCACGCCGCCTAGCTCAAGACAACATCGCATGTGCTGTGGATGAAGTCTTATGGCCAGACCCACAAAGAAGGCTAGCACAAATATTTGTGTTTTCTTCTACTGTGTTTATGTTGTTTGAGGAGTGTTAGAACGAATCAGAATGACTGTTCTACATGGGAATCAGAATGACTGTTCTACATGGGAATCAGAATGACTGACTGTTCTACATGGGAATCAGAATGACTGACTGTTCTACATGGGAATCAGAATGACTGTTCTACATGGGAATCAGAATGATTGTTCTACATGGGAATCAGAATGACTGACTGTTCTACATGGGATTCAGAATGACTGTTCTACATGGGAATCAGAATGAATGACTGTTCTACATGGGAATCAGAATGACTGACTGTTCTACATGGGAGTCAGAATAGGTACTCACTTGGTGAAAGCCACAGGCCTTTAAAATGAAATGATTTGGTAACCACGTCTCTGTCACTAACAAATACAGTCACAGGTGGTAACTGTACAATTCACTTGAAAAAGGGCACCATAGAACATTTGCAAATTCGTCTTTGCATTATACAGTGTTAAAATTCCACCCCAAAACGATTTACTGTAACACTAAAGGTGTTAATGTCTTGCACTGAGAAAACAGCGTCAGCACTAAGCAAAGTGAGTCCAGTTTACTCTAAATCATGGATTATAATTTACACTGTAGGTGTTGCATATTCCTGTCAGAATTTTGTGTGTAGGTGGCAGGGAAGTCAGAAGCAGGAGAATCAAACTTAATTAAATTGAGTTTTTTAATGATTGTAAATAAAACATAACTCCAAAACTATGAATAATAATAAAACAAAATGGGTACAAGGACCCGATCGCGCACCAATACAAACAACACAAAACTGAACAATAAACAATCTCTGACAAAGACATGAGGGGAAACAGAGGGTTAAATACACAACAGGTAATGAATGGGATTGAAACCAGGTGTGTAGGAAGACTTGACAAAACCAATGGAAAATGAAAAATGGATCAATGATGGCTAGAAGACCGGTGAAGTCGACCGCCGAGCACCGGCCAAACAAGGAGAGGCTTCGACTTCGGCAGAAGTCGTGACAATTCCTCTACAGTAGAGATACGCAAACACCACAATCAAGTTAATTTGAACACTGTAAGAGTTGAATGGGGAACCCTGCAACAAGGTGTTATTTTAACACCAGTACAGTGGGTCTCGTGTTCACTGAAAATAGTGTACATTTAACACTTTCAGAGTTAAATGTACACCATTGATTTTGCTGTGTGCTACAGGGAGGATGTTGGATCTAGTAAAGCCAGCTTAATGTCAAACTGTGCTGAGCCATGAATGTCAAGCTTGCTGCTTAATCATAACTAATAAAGCATTCTTTCTCTCTGGTATCTTTAGTCTTGTTTCACTCACAAACACACACACACACACCTTTCATATTTTGGCAGCCACATTCTCCATCTTTGGACAAAGACGATAACCCCAGAGCTGATTTCTCTGCTCATCTGCCTTCCCTGGAACCCCCGACCAGCCATATCCTTACCTCACTCCTTCATACCAACAGCTCATACTACTACTCATACATTCACCTTCTATTTCCCTCACCACACACATGGTCCCACGGGACCAGAGAGAACGTGTGCATGTGTGCACGTGTGTGTGCGTGCCTCCATGCCTGTGTGTGTGTGTATACAGTATGTGTGTGTACCACAGGAGGCTGCTGAGTGGAGGACGGCTCATTGTAATGGCTGGAATGGAGTAAATGGAATGGCATCTAACACATGGAAACCATGTGTTTGATCTGTTGAATACCGTTCCATTTATTCCAATCCAGCCATTACTATGCGCCTGTCCTCCCCAATTAAGGTGCCACCGGCCGCCTGTGGTGTGTTCGCATATGGCAACCTAATGGATTTCTGCTGCTACGTCTCAATGAAGCTGCCATACATCGTTACTCCTCCCCGCAGACACACACCAGGGCAAATTCAGATTGCCCATCGAAGATTTGAGGATTATACTCCTTCTCTCTTTTGCGGAGAGTCAGTGCGCCACCATGGGAGAACCAACCATACTGTCAATAAACTTGACCCATAGCCAGATCCTAATGGTACTGTGCATCTATGTTGACGAAGAGCTTACTAAACATACAATTGGTACGTTTATGTTTTGTTTGGTCTGACTGCTTATGTTTTACCAGATATAAGCACATGTAAATGGGACCAACTGGAGAGTATTTGAGCTGCTCCATGCTAGAGTGGCAGCGTTGCTGGCAGACAGTAGTGTTCTTTACTGTGATGATGCCGCGCTCCGCAGATGTCCCAACCAACCAACTGTCTGATGCAGCTTTGAAGCTGAGGCGAGCAACACAGACACACCTTGGGCTTCGCAGTGCCTTAAACATACTGTGTTTGTCATTACAATGCCGCGGTATACAATTAAATGATGAAGATTAATGATGTGCAGACCCGGGGTAGATTATAGCTTTGTTTACCTCAATAAAAGGCCACCCATAAGCGGCCAGCCAAAACCAACCTGACGGAGTTTCCCTATAGCAACTGCGACCACGCCCAACCACTAGGTGCACTCTCACGTGATAACAGCCTACACAGGCCTGCTGGGATGGATACAGTAGACACATACACACACACACAGAGAAGGGAGGGAACCCACCCATAAGGGAGGGAACCCACCCATAAGAAACAGCGTAGTGAGAAGAAAACCAATGCCAACACGCAACTGTAACAGAACAAAGTAACAGAAGAAGGATGCCCATTACCCTCAGCCCTGCCTCTCTCATTCGTTAGATGCTGTATTCACATTCACCAGCCTCAATGGGAATTCACTGGGTTGATGGCTGTCAAAGAAAATATATTAGTCACTTGTTATGACATCTGCACAATCATTCCAGTGATACTTGAAACACGAGTAGGATGTTGTTTCTATTGAAAAGTGGATTTGGAATACATTCCCTGGATGACATCATTTTGTTTACTTTCTAAAGACATTGTGGCAGTAAAAACATTGATGAATTGAAAAGGCGATGACAAATGTCAGGTAGCTCATTCTTTTCGCTTGAGGTAGACTTCAGAATATAGATGGGCATAAATATTGACTGAGTAAAAGGCTGTTAGGGCTATCCTTCCTATGGGCTCACATCAATTATCATATCTTTACCTGTCTTAGCACAGTATACACTGAGTATACAAAACATTATGAACATGCTCCTCACAAGTTAAATCCACTTCAATCAGTGTAGATGCAGAGGAGGAGACAGGTTAAAGAAGGATTTTGAATCCTTGAGACAATTGAGACATGGATTCTGTGTGCCATTCAGAGGGTGAATGGGCAAGACAAAAAATGTAAGTGCCTTTGAACGGGGGCATAGTAGTAGGTGCCAGGAATATTGAGGTTGTTCTGAGGGTGGGAGGGGGTGGGGGTACAAAAATATTAGGAAGGTGTTCTTAATGTTTTGTACACCCAGTGCATATCACTATAAAGAAACATTTCACTTGACCTATTCAATCTATTGCTACAGACAGAACCTGCCAATGACAACCTCACTATAACTTTCCAAGAACTGTACTTCTTATGACTCATGACACACATACATCTACAGTAGAAGACATTTCAACCCCAGACACTTCATTACGACAGCGATCATTTTATCAAAGCAGAGTTTTGTTCTGGTTGACTGGCTGAGATAGGATAATGGCTCAGGTGTAACTCTGCACCTTCTGACAGAAAAATAAACACCACTTGTGTGTGCTCTCACGCGTGGCTAACATCACTGGGCCCAGCACTGTCGAAGACAATCACGGGATAGCTTTGTGTAATCTTAGCAAATCTGGAATCAAGTTGTGCGTACAACTTGTGATGATTTGTTCATGCCTCACTCTGTCTTTAAGGTCTGTCTCTTCATTGGGGTTTGACACTTTGTTGTATTTTGATTAGCTGTTGTCTTAGCGCAGGGTTAGAGTCATTGACTGACGGAACTGGGAGGTCCTGAGAGTGAATGGAGGTACTGTTAGGAGTCTCTGATGTGTTTCAATCTTCAATAGGCAGGGCCTGTGTTGGCATTGGGGATACAGTTGTAGATTGATCTGATGATGAGTAAAGAGAAGATGGATATGTGGACCCACTGGGAGAGGTCATCTTTGACCTGTTCGATCCTGTTCTATTTTGAGATGTCTGGTAGTCAAATTCACTGTACGACCACCATGCAGAAGCACTGATCTTATTCAAAAAACCATATTCCCTTTAAGTCTGTTAATGGTACCTGAAACAATACAACTTTACTATGTGGAGTCATTAAAAAAAATGTGTCAGACAATGTGTGTGTACAATATACAGTTGAAGTCAGAAGTTTACATACACTTAGGTTGGAGTCATTAAAACCTGCTTTTCAACCACTCCACAAATTTATTGTTAACAAACTATAGTTTTGGCAAGTCGGTTAGGACATCTACTTTCTGCATGACACGTCATTTTTCCAGCAATTGTTTACAGACAGATTATTTCAATTACAATTCACAGTATCGCAATTCAAGTGGGTCAGAAGTTTACATACACTAAGTTGACTGTGCCTTTAAACAGCTTGGAAAATTCCAGAAAATGATGTCATGGCTTTAGAAGCTTCTGATAGGCTAATTGACATAATTTGGAGGTGGAGGTGTACCTGTGGATGTATTTCAAGGCCTACCTTCAAACTCAGTGCCTCTTTGCTTGACATCATGGGAAAATCAAAAGAAATCAGCCAAGACCTCAGAAAAAAAATTGTAGACCTCCGCAAGTCTGGTTCATCCTTGGGAGCAATTTCCAAATGCCTGAAGGTACCACGTTCATCTGTACAAACAATAGTACGCAAGTATAAACACCATGGGGCCATGCAGCCGTCATACCGCTCAGAAAGGGGACGCGTTCTGTCTCCTAGAGATGAATGTAATTTGGTGCGAAAAGTGCAAATCAATCCCAGGACAACAGCAAAGGACCTTGTGAAGATGCTGGAGGAAACAGGTACAATGTATCTATATTCACAGTAAATCAATTCCTATATCGACATAACCTGAAAGGCCGCTCAGCAAGGAAGAAGACAACAATCATACTTTTTGGAGAAATGTCCTCTGGTCTGAAGAAACAAAAAAATAACTGTTTGGCCATAATGACCATCGTTATGTTTGGAGGAAAAAGGGGGAGGCTTGCAATCCGGAGAACACCATCCCAACCGTGAAGCATGGTGGTGGCAGCATCATGTTGTGGGGGTGCTTTGCTGCAGGAGGGACTGGTGCACTTCACAAAATAGATGGCTTCATGAGGATCGAAAATTATGTGGATATATTGAAGCAACAGACATCAGTCAGGAAGTTAAAGCTTGGTCGCAAAAGCACCAAGCATACTTCCAAAGTTGTGGCAAAATGGCTTAAGGACAACAAAGTTAAGGTATTGGAGTGGCCATCACAAAGCCCTGACCTCAATCCCGTAGGATATATGTGGACAGAACAGAATTTTTCGAGCAAGGAGGCCTACAAACCTAACTAAGTCACACCAGCTCTGTCAGAATATGGGCCAAAATTCACCCAACTTATTGACTCTGTACACAATGACTCTGTACCATAATACCCTGTATATAGCCTCCACATTGACTCTGTACCATAATACCCTGTATATAGCCTCGCTATCGTTATTTTACTCCTGCTCTTTAATTATTATTATTTATTGTTTTTTAGGTATTTTTCATAAAATGCATTGTTGGTTAGGGGCTCGTAAGTAAGCATTTCAAGATACCTGTTGTATTCGGCACATGTGACAAATAACATTTGATTTGATGTGTGTGTCTTCGTGTTTATGTGTCTTTGTGCGCATGCATCCGTGTGTGCCTTTGTACCTGTACTCATATTGGTGTATTTGTATGTGTCTGTACATCTTAGTCCTTTAATCAAACAGAGCTCATATGAATATCCACTGACGTACGAAGACAGAAGATGCACAGAGAGAAACCATCCTTATTACCAACCCAGGTTACCTCTACCCTGGTTCTCCCTCACAACCACTGTTTGATGTTCTGGATGAGAGCCTCTGTTGGTTCATTGTAGCTGCAGCCCGCAGCTGGGAAAGACATGCCTTTATAAGCACCACAGGTTGTGTCATGTCTAAAGGCCCGTCCAGACTACAATTTTAACCATCTTATGCCACAATGCTGCCGTCCCAGACAAAATGTCCACCTTGTGGTCAAAATCTTAGGTGGTAAACGATTGTTGGACGTCTTGGCTCGTTCAGTGTGAAAGGGAATAGGTCTGACTATTAAGTACCACTACATGGGACCTTAGGCTCCAACAAAGTTCTGGCAAGGTGTCAGAATTGTTTTGCCTTCATCGTGTAGTGTGGCTGATCCTGGTGACTGACCAAAGGGAAAACGTTCAGCACTAAATATGCACACAATAATACGATTACTGTAAATAGTCAGATTTATATAATAGTTTGATATGAACATTTACGTGCTTTGCAAAAATAATGAATTCTCTACTAATCTTGTTTACATGACACATCTGAAATCAGGCTACCTGATGGGATTTTGATAAATGCACAACATTTGCCAATCAAAATATACGTTATACCACAGCGACCATGCCATTTTTGAGAAGCTTATTTGATTCTGGGTTTGAACATCCTCTTAGAGGTAAAGTCCCCTGTTTAGGGGGATCTGCGTGGTCCCGGTACCAGTTCCGACCGACATGTTCGCTTAAAAATCGATCTGTGGACAACATAGATCAAAATAGCTTGTATTTCCTGGTAGCCCTGGTTCTCACGGACACAGGAGTATATATTGTCCGCCTGTGTGACGTAGGATGTGAAATCTGACACCACTTGAAGCTCTTCCGGTGCCGACAGAGATGGCCGCCTCGCTTCGCGTTCCTAAGAAACTATGCAGTATTTTTTATTTTTTTTATGTGTTATTTCTTACAATGTTACCCCAGAAAATCTTAGGTTGTATTACATACAGTCGGGAAGAACTATTCGATATAAGCACAAGGTTAACTCACCAACATTACGACCAGGAATACGACTTTCCCGAAGCGGATCCTCTGTTTGGCCTACCACCTAGGACAATGGATCAGATCCCAGCCGGTGACCCAAAACAACGGAACCGTAGAAGGGGCAGACGGAGCGATTTTAGAGTCAGGCTCCGTATACAGGCACATCGCACACCTCTCCCGAGCATACTACTCGCCAATGTCCAGTCTCTTGACAACAAGGTAGACGAAATCCGAGCAAGGGTAGCATTCCAGAGAGACATCAGAGACTGTAACGTTCTTTGTTTCACGGAAACATGGCTCACTCAAGACACGCTGAGTTGGTACAGCCACCTGGTTTCTTCACACATCGCGCCGACAAAAACAAGCATCTCTCTGTTAAGAAGAAGGGTGGGGGTGTATGCCTTATGATTAACATGGTGTGATCATAACACACAGGAACTCAAGTCCTTTTTTTCACCTGACTTAGAATTCCTCACAATCAAATGCCGACCACATTATCTACCAAAATAATTATCTTCGATAATAATCACAGTCGTGTATATTCCCCCCCAAGCAGACACACCGACGGCCCTGAAAGAACTTAATTCGACTCTATGTAAACTGGAAACCACATATCCTGAGGCTGCATTCATTGTAGCTGGGGATTTTAACAAGGCTAATCTGAAAACAAGGCTCCCCAAATTCTATCAGCTACCAGGGCTGGCAAAACCCTAGACCATTGTTACTCTAACTTCCGCAACGCATATAAGGCCCTCCCCCACCCTCCCTTTGGAAAAGCTGACCACGACTCAATTTTGTTGCTCCCAGCCTATAGACAGAAACTAAAACAGGAAGCACCCGTGCTCAGGTCTGTTTAACGGTGCCAATCGGATTCCACGCTTCAAGATTGCTTTGATCACGTGGACTGTGATATGATATGCATTGCGGCGAACAACAACATTGACGAATATGCTGATTCGGTGAGCGAGTTTATTAGCAAGTGCATCAGTGATTTTGTCTATTAAAACATTCCTCAAACTGAAACCGTGAAAGCAGTATTCACACAAAACTGAAAGCACGAACCACTGGTTTTAATCAGGATAAGGTGACCGGAAACATGACCGAATACAAACAGTGTAGCTATTCCCTCCGCAAGGCAATCAAACAAGCTAAGCTTCAGTATAGAGACAAAGTGCAGTCGCAATTCAACTGCTCAGACAAGAGAGGTATGTGGCAGGGTCTACAGTCAGTCACGTACTACAAAAAAAAAACAGCCCCGTCGCAGACCACGATGTCTTGCTCCCAGACAGACTAAACAACCTTTTTGCTCACTTTGAAGACAATACTCTGTCACTGACATGGCCCGCTACCAAAACCTGCGGGCTCTCCTTCAATGTAGCCAACGTGAGTAAAACATTTAAACGTGTTAACCCTCGCAAGGCTGCAGGCCCAGTCGGCATCCCCGGCATGCGCAGACCAGCTGGCGGGTGTGCTTACAGACATATTCAATCAATCCTTATCCAAGTCTGCTGTTCCCACATTGTCAAGTTCTTTCAAAATCGAACCCAGAAGCAGACCAGGACAAGGAGAGTAGGAAGAAGGTGAGTATTTATTTACAAGTGAATGTGAATGGGTAGATATATCCAGGTGGCGTAGCGGGCAGCGGTGGTGAGTTGATGGGAGTAAATAGGTGGATCCAATGGGGTAGCGGAATCCTCCGACGACCAGGCGGGAATGGGGTAAATGATCCGGGTGAGTAACTGAAGACAGAACAAACAGAGGTAAGTTTAAGGCAAGCAATACGTAAAAAACAACAAAACAAATTCTATCCAACTTGAGGCTGATACTATGGCACAACATACTGTTCATGGCTAACGATCCGGCAGGGAATGGATGTCAGGTCAGAGCTTTTGAAGGGGAGAGGTGATGATCAGGACAGGTGTGCAGATTACTGATGGGATACAGGTGCGGGTGAACGTGATCTCCCAACAAGCTAATTCGCCCGGCAACCAGACAGGGTGCGTTCCAGGACACCGGAGACACACTCCAGAACAGAAACACAGGCAAACACAGACTCAGGAAGCGGGATTCGTGACACACATGCTTCAAGAGGGCCACCATTGTTCCTGTTCCCAAGAAAGCTAAGGTAACTGAGCGAAATGACTACCGTCCTGTAGCACTCACTTTCGTCATCATGAAGTGCTTTGAGAGACTAGTCAAGAACCATATCACCTCCACCCTGCCTGACACCCTAGACCCACTCCAATTTGCTTACTGCCCCAATAGGTCCACAAACGACGCAATCGCCATCACACTGCACACTGCCCTAACCCATCTGGACAAGAGGAATACCTATGTAAGAATGCTGTTCATTGATTACAGCTCAGCGTTTAACACCATAGTACCCTCCAAACTCGTCATTAAGCTTGAGACCCTGGGTCTCGACCCCGCCCTGTGCTACTGGGTCTTCCTGACGGGCCGCCACCAGGTGGTGAGGGTAGGTAACAACATCTCCACCCCGCTGATCCTCAACACTGGGTCCCCACAAGGGTGCGCTTTCAGCCCTCTCCTGTACTCCCTGTTCACCCACGACTGCGTGGCTATGCACGCCTCCAACTAAATCATCAAATTTGCAGACGACACTACAGTGGTAGGCTTGATTACCAACAACGACGAGACGGCCTACAGGGAGGAGGTGAGGGCCCACTCAATGTCAACAAAACAAAGGAGATGATCGTGGACTTCAGGAAACAGCAGAGGGAGCAGCCCCCTATCTACATTGACGGGACAGTAGTGGAGAGGGTGGAAAGTTTTAAGTTCCTCGGCGTATACATCACAGACAAACTGAAATGGTCCACCCACACAGACAGCGTGGTGAAGAAGGCTTAGCAGTGCCTCTTCAACCTCAGGAGGCTGAAGAAATTCGGCTTGTCACCAAAAACACTCACAAACTTTTACAGATGCACAATCGAGAGCATCCTGTCAGGCTGTATCACCGCCTGGTACGGCAACTGCTCCGCCCATAACCGTAAGGCTCTCCAGAGGGTAGTGAGGTCTGCACAACGCATCACCGGGTGCACATTACCTGCCCTCCAGGACACCTACACCACCCGATGTCACAGGAAGGCCAAAAAGATCATCAAAGACAACAACCACCCGAGCCACTGCCTGTTTACCCCGCTATCATCCAGAAGGTGAGGTCAGTACAGGTGCATCAAAGCGGGGACCGAGAGACTGAAAAACAGCTTCTATCTCAAGGCCATCAGACTGTTAAACAGCCATCAATAACTTTGAGTGGCTGCTGCCTACATACTGACTCATCTCTAGCCACTTTAATAATGGAAAATTTGATGTAATCAATTTATCACAATGCACTTTATATAATGTTTACATACCCTACATTACTCTCATATGTATATACTGTACTCTATACCATCTACTGCATCTTACCTATGCCGTTCGGGCATCACTCATTCATATATTTTTATGTACATATTCATATTAATTCCTTTACACTTGTGTGTATAAGGTAGTTGTTGTGAAATTGTTAGGTTATATTACTTGTTAGATATTACTGCATGGTCGGAACTAGAAGCACAAGCATTTCGCTGCACTCGCATTAACATCTGCTAAACATGTGTATGTGACAAATACATTTGATTTGATTTGGATGTCCCTCTTACCATTTCATTCGCTCTTCTGACTGTCCATCTCTTGGCTGAACCCTACATCACAGCCACTGGCAAAGCACGTGCTTTAGGAAATATGCACATTTTCTCTAACACTAAACATACAAATATGTATTTTACAGTTTTAATGAAGGTGAAATCTTACAGTAACCATTTCATAACTATATTATACTATATTTAGAAAACATAAGTCATTTCAAGGAAATACATAATATAAAATATATATTTTGGATATATTTTTTGCATATTTTTACTTTGTACTTGAGCTTGTGTCCTCAAAAGTGACTTCACCTCAGCAAACTATTTTTTTTACCAGAAAGATGAGATTTGAACCTTTCTTGGAGTATGCAGAATTACTAGTTATTGTTTATGGCCCTTTCATGATAAATAATTACATTTGGGGATTTATTAGGTTACGTTTTAGATTACATTTAGTTAGATTTAACTGGTTTTAAAGTTTGTATGTGAAAACTATTTCAAAGATGCATACTTTCAGTTTTTCCGAACTCACTTGGGAGGCTAGTGCTGCTGGTGCGGGCACATGCCCAGATCAAGTACACTGTTGCAGTTGACGAAGCCTCCGTCAGCTAACGTAGCCTCGCAGGCCAATCGCAGAATGAGACAACAGAACTGAAGCAGATCATAGAATCTGGCCTGGTTGATATCAAGATTTTTATTTGGGAACATCAGATAGTTTGACGTGTCATAATCGTAAAAGACTGAATCCGACGTACAGTGTGGGAAGGCCTTAACTGCTGTAGCCTACATCATGCATTACCTAAGGTACATAGTCATCATGGGAGGTGGATACAGTACACACTAACTGGCTTGACTGGGCTATACAGTATCAGTGGAGTACAGTGTACAGAAAATGTGTACAGAAAATGTAAATCATTCAACTACAGATCATCAAAGTAAGCATGGCCAAAAATAAAACATCCTTTGCCATTTTATTTTACTAGGCAAGTCAGTTAAGAACAAATTCTTATTTTCAATGATGGCCTAGGAACAGTGGGTTGCCTGTTCAGGGGCAGAAAGATAGATTTGTATCTTGTCAGCTCGGGGGTTTGAACTTGCAACCTTCCGGTTACTAGTCCAACGCTCTAGCCACTAGGCTACCCTGCCGCCATTCTGTTAGATTAACAGGAAACAATAATAACGATTATTCTATTTACGTTTAACCTTTTGTTTAAAGGAGGATTATTTGAACATGTACAGTATGTTGACCTATTTTTGATCAAATAAAATGTGTTTTCTAAGCAACAAAATGTATATCATTACTGAATGAAAAACATTGACAATGAACGTCATGGCGCCACACAAAATAAAACAAAACACTTTCTCTTTACAATCACGAGAGAAAAAAACACACCATTGGAACTACCTACAGTAAATTCTTCTTCTTTGCTATCTCGCTTGACCTTATTTAACCTTGTGCCCCTTTCTTCCAGCCTAGCCCCCAACCTTTATGCATTCTCCATGAGTGGCATCCATCCGGATTGATCCAGGGGTCCATGTAGCCTAATTGGAACCAGGCCTTGCCAATTACCCTCTGGTTGCTCCCCAGTCCCCAGCCCATATGGATAGGAGGGGCCTGGTCATGGATATGTATGTATGTATGACACGAAGACCTGTGATTTCCCTGGGTGCCTGTTCTTAGCCTGCTTCGCATTGGGAGGAATTGTCTCTCCAAGGGTGGGCTTGTTTAACACAGACATCAAAGACATACGTTGTTTTGACCGACAGAGATGTTCATGTTCTGAGTCTCAGACATCTGACTGACAGACAGACTGTGAGAGCTAAGCACTCAACTTAAGCACACAATTTAGGCTAGCTGAGAATCAGAGAATCGGAGTATCTTCCCAATGATCAAAATCTGTAGTTTTTTTGACCGTATACTAAATGACAAAGTTAATTTTATTTGACGTATTAATAAAACATAGGCCTATAGAATTGCCTCGGCCATTTGAGTTAAATGATACAGATTCAGGATCT
Source organism: Oncorhynchus clarkii lewisi (assembly GCF_045791955.1). NCBI lineage: Eukaryota > Metazoa > Chordata > Actinopteri > Salmoniformes > Salmonidae > Oncorhynchus > Oncorhynchus clarkii. Next base: position 43,619,003 of record NC_092148.1, on the reverse strand, counting down.
TAATTTGAGCAAGTTTGCTATAGCAGGTGTTACGACCGTTGTTGGAATGAGACCAAGGTGCAGCGTGGTGGGGGTACAGTTTCCTTTAATGTTATAAATGTAGCCAACTAAAACGACCGTGAAGCTGACTAGGGCTATACAGGCCACTAACACAGACAACTACCCACAACATACAAAAGGAAAAAGGCTGCCTAAGTATGATTCCCAATCAGAGACAACGATAGACAGCTGTCCCTGATTGAGAACCATACCCGGCCAAAACATAGAAATACAAAACATAGTATGCCCACCCCACATCACACCCTGACCTCACCAAATAGAGAAATAAAACGACTCTCTAAGGCCAGGGCGTGACAGCAGGCAAATAATCCTGCAGTAACAGGAATATGAATTATGTGGATTATAAACAATGGACATTTTTGTAGTTGTTGATAAATCTTTCGTAAAGGCTGAAATACATTACACAATTTGTGCACGGCCTACGTGCTCTTACGATTGGAGAACCTGTGTGACATTTAACAATTCAGTCAGGCCAAATTGTAGTGAACTGGTAATCGGTATAGTACATACGGAGTGGGACCTCCGCGGCAGTACGATCATTGATGAAAGAATATACAGATTAACTTGACACCTGAAGCGGACATGGTGGTTTAGCAGGAATATCAGCGTATCGTGAACCAAAAGGTTGTGAGGACATGTTGAATAATTACTGTGTGAATGAACATGCACAATGTCATCACGTGTGTCAAATGTTCATGCAACGTTCCCATGAAACGTGTCTAGAACATTAATGTCTTAGGTTCTGAGAACATGGCAACCGTGTTCGGTGTATATTTGGTGGGACGTTGATGGAATATTCTCCTACCCCACAGAAAACTGGACGCATGGATATTCTCATTAACCTGTCTAGAACATTAATATCGTAAATTCAGAGAGCATGGCAACCATGAAGGCGAGGTCAGTACAGGTGCATCAAACTGGGGACCGAGAGACTGAAAAACAGCTTCTTTCTCAAGGCCATCAGACTGTTAAACAGCCATCACTAACTTTGAGTGGCTGCTGCCAAAATACTGACTCATAGCCACTTTAATAATAAAACATTGGATGTAATAAATGTATCACTAGCCGCTTTAAACAGTGCCACTTTATATAATGTTTACATACCCTACATTACTCATCTCATATGTATATACTGTACTCTATACCATCTACTGCATCTTGCATATGCCGTTCGGCCATCGCTCATCCATATATTTGTATGTACATATTCGTATTCATTCCTTTACACTTTTGTGTATAAGGTAGTTGTTGTGAAATTGTTAGATAACTTGTTAGATATGGTCGGAACTTTAAAGCACAAGCATTTCGCTACCCTCGCATTAACCTCTCTGAACCATCCATCCTGGATCTGGTATATTTGTCATCAGCAACGCTGAATAGCATAGCGCCACAGTCAAATAATATTAATAGAAAATATAGTCACTGGGGAGGCTATATACAGGGGGTACTGGTACCGAGTCAGTGTGGAGAATATATATACAGGGGGTATCGGTACAGAGTCAATGTGGAGGCTATATACAGGGGGTACCGGTACCAAGTCAATGTGGGAGGGTACAGGTTAGTCAAGGTAATTTGTAAAGTGATTATGCATAGATAATACAGAGCAAGTAGCAGCAGTGTAAAACAAAGGGGCACGGGGGGGAGTCAATGTAAACAGTCCGGGTGGCCATTTGATTAGTTGTTCAGCGGTCCTATTTCTTGGGGGTAGAAGCTGTTAAGGAACCTTTTTTACCTAGACTTAGCGCTCCGGTACCTCTTGCCATGCGGTAGCAGAGAGAACAGTCTATGACTTGGGTGACTGGAGTCTGACAATTTTTGGGGCCTTCATCTGACACTGCCTGGTATAGAGGTCCTGGATGGCAGGAAGCTTGGCCCCAGTGATGTACTGGGCCGTACGCACTACCCACTGTAGTGCCTTGCGGTCGGAGGAGGAGCTGTTGCCATTCCAGGCAGTGATAAAACCGGTCAGGATGCTCTCAATGGTGCAGCTGTAAAACATTTTGAGGATCTGGGGACCCATGCCAAATATTCTTTGTCTCCTGAGGGGGAAAAGGTGTTGTCGTGCCCTCTTCACAACTGTCTTGGTGTGTTTGGACAATGATAGTTTGTTGATGATGTGGGCACCAAGGAATTTGAAACTCTCGACCCACTCCACTTCAGTCCACAATCAGCTCCGTTGTCTTGCTCACATTGAGAGAGAGGTTGTTGTCCTGGCACCACACTAGTAGGTCTCTGACCTCCTCCCTATAGGCTTTCTCATTGTTGTCGGTGATCAGGCCTACCAAACTTTATGATGTGTTGGAGTCATGCTTGGCCAGACAATCATTGGTGAATAGGGAGTACAGGAGGGGACTATGCACGCATCCCTGAGGGGCCCCAGTGTTGAGGATCAGCATGGCAGATGTGTTGTTGCAGGTGATTCTCTGTCCTAAGGTGGAGTCACAAGTTCAGGTCCAGTTGACCATGGCTCTTGCCCCTGGTCTGGTCTCTGAGGTGAGGTGATGTGAGGGGGTGTGAAATGAGAAGGGAGGCAGAACAGTGGGTAAGACAAAAGGTACAGTCATAATTAGTTGGCCTTAACTACAATTTCTTTCCATTTTAATGCGTTTGAGCCAATTAGTTGTGTTGTGACAAGGTAGGGGTGGTAAACAGAAGATAGCTCTATTTAGTAAAAGACCAAGTCCATATTATGGCAAGAACAGCTCAAATAAGCAAAGATAAATGACAGTCCATCATTACTTCAAGACATGAAGGTCAGTCAACACAGAACATTTCAAGAACTTTGAAAGTTTCTTCAAGTGCAGTCGCAAAATCCATCAAGCGCTATGATGAAACTTGCTCTCATGAGGAGCGCCACAAGAAAGGAAGAACCAGAGTTACCTCTGCTGCAGAGAATAAGTTAATTAGAGTTAACTGCACCTCAGATTGCAGCCCAAATAAATGCTTCACAGAGTTCAAGTAACAGACACATCTCAACATCAACTGTTCAGAGGAGACTGCGTGAATCAGGCCTTCATGGTCGAATTGCTGCAAAGAAACCACTACTAAAGGACACCAATGAGAAGAAGAGACTTGCTTGGGCCAGGAGACAGGAGCAATGAACATTAGACTGGCGGAAATCTGTCCTTTGGTCTGATGAGTCCAAATTTGAGATGTTCGATTCCAACCACTGTGTCTTTGTGAGAGTTGGTGAACGAGTTGGTGATCTTCGTATGTGTGGTTCCCACCGTGAAGCATGGAGGAGGAGGTGTGATGGTGTGGAGGTGTGCTTAGTGGGACTATCATTTGTTTTTCAACAGGACAATGACCCAAAACACACCTCCAGGCTGTGTAAGGGTTATTTGACCAAGAAGGAGATGACATGTCCTCCAGAATAACCCGACCTCAACCCAATTGAGATAGTTTGGGATGAGTTGGGCTGCAGAGTGAAGTAAAAGCAGCCATCAGGTACACAGTATATGTGGGCACTCCTTCAGGACTGTTGTAAAAGCATTCCTCATGAAGCTGGTTGACAGAATCCTAAGAGTGTGCAAAGCTGTCATCAAGGCAAAGGGTGGCTACTTTGAAGAATCTCAAATCTCAAATATATTTTGATTTGTTTAACACTTTTGATTCCATATGTGTTATTTCATAGTTTTGATGTCTTCACTATTATTCACCAATGTAGAAAATAGTAAAAACAAAGAAATACCCTTGAATGAGTAGATGTGTCCAAACTTTTGACTGGTACTGTATGTTTTACCAGTTTCTTGAAAAACTTTGCAAATGCAACTTATTTCTAGAAATAGTCTATTCTCTCCTTTTAAATTGACACTCTTATCCAGAGCAACTCAGAGTAGTGGGTGAATACAGTTTCAAACTGGCCCCTGTGGGAATCAAACCCACAACTCTAACATTTTAAGTGCCATACTCTACCAACTGACCTACATCATCACATCACATTGTCACAAACCACTTGATATCTCAATGTTGTTTTTCTTCATGGTGATAGAAAGTCTACAGGTACAAACCTAGATGACCAGCCTATGTACCATAATGTAATGTATATTTAAATTAAGTGGTTTGTAAGGATGGTAAATTAATACTGCACAAAAAGTGTTATTTGATCTAGAAAGATACTTAATTTGATGTTTTGTGTGTCTTTGCCCATAATTTTGCACCTTTTGATGTACATTTTTGAGGACAGGGTTTTTGTTCTTTCTGGATTCTATTAGAATGATGATCACAGAGAAAGGGACAAGGCAACTATTACAATTCCAACTAATGAATCCTGCAAGATGCTGTTCTTAATTATACAACTACCTTTTTTTGCAAAAGCAGAGATGCTGAAAACATGTTTTTGCCTGCACTACATATGTCTATATCAGTCCCCTAATACTAGTAAAGGGCCAGTACATTACTTTTGTGAGAAAAAATATATATGTATGGGCTTGGTCAAATGTGGTGCACTTTAATAGGGAATAGAGTGCAATTTGGGATGTAGCCTCTGTGATGCCTCTGAGGTAATCCTATTACCTCAAATAGTCATCATTCTAAACAATCATTTCATTTTTCTGTGTCAGTGTCTTTATGGGGAAGTCTGCAATTTAAGTCAATTGCTGTACCACCACCTTTAATTTTCTTTCAGTGGACTGGAATGCAACAGTCATCAAATGAACAGGCAGTTAACCCACTGTTCCTAGGCCGTCATTGAAAATAAGAATTTGTTCTTAACTGACTTGCCTAGTTAAATAAAGGTAAAACAAAAAAAAAATCTGGTCACTTTAAATGTTGCACCTTACTTAGAACAAAGTCAATGAAGTAACTCTTGCCAGCGAGTAATGTTGAAAGAAAATTTGACTAGGGTCCATAGGGCTCTGGTCAAATGTAGTGCACTAGATAGGGAATAGGATGCCATAAAGGACATAACCAAGGACTTTCAAGCCGCGCAGCGCTATTTTTCAGGAAGTGACACGTGTGATGGGGATACATTTACCCTCACGCCCACATTTGTGCAGCCAGGTAGGATCTTCGTGCCAACATTTTCCTGGTTGGTTCGAGCATGAGCTGGACGCGCAGGCTGAGCTATCATTGTCCGTGATTACATCCTGCTTACGTGTAGTTTACCATGGTACACCACACCAAGGGATATACATTCATAAAACATTCACCACCGGCTTCGTTTATACTCATTGTCCCGATGTAAACGCAATGAGGGTGCAAAAGTGTCATATAAATATTTCAGAGTGGAAATTGTCAAGGCCAGCGGCGGGCAGATTTCATCAAACAATTCCTAAATGAGAGAAGTTTGTCTGAACTTGTTGAGGCAACAACTAAACAAGATGGTGGCTCACTGTTTGATTAGGAGAAACTGCAGTGCCCAGAAAGATCTACTACTACAACAACTCGAGGCAGTACATCTTTAAGTAAATGTTTTGGGGAGCTGCTGTGTCCACTTCAAGTTCCTCTACAAGGAACAGTCTTGTTCGTACAGAAAGAGAACTACAGTACCAGAGATGAGAGTGAGAACCTTGTTTGGACTACAGTCGTGAGAGAATTGTTTTCCTGCCATTCAAACGGTTCATGGGTGTTTTACACAGCAGGGTTAAGATTGTCAGTCTTGCATCTCACAGTCTCCACTGTTCTTACAGTTTCAAACACTTGTCTCTGACACACTGGCAGAACTTTTGGCAGGAGGTGTAGAGAGTTAGAGAGAGACACATGAGTGTGGACTCCGACATGTTTTCGTGTCACTGGCCCCGCCTGCCATTCAGAGGTATTGAACTTGCACTAAACTGTTTTGGAAGTTATTATAGCATTGAATGGCTCAAGGACAAACAGGGCCTATTCAAAAATGTCCATTGAGACAAATGGAAACTGAGTAAGCAAAGTTGAACCGGATTTGTTTGACATATCAATTCATTTCAACCACCACACCCCCTTACCGAGGTATTTGGCATGTGCGCGGGGCGTGGAAGATCTCACACAACATAACAGCCAAGGTACTGAAGGGGTACCATAACAACATGTAAATAATGACTGTGTGGAAATATTCACACAGGTCTTTTATTTGAGCCTGTGTGTGTGCGTGCGTGATTGCGTACATGCACGTGTGAATTTGTGTGTGTGTGCATGTGTGTGTGTCACTGAATAACACGGAATAGAGCTAAACAAAGGCCCTGGCTATTGTCACTATTTTCTGACCACTGGGAAAGGAATACATTTCACATTTTAGTCATAAAGCAGAAGTTCTTATACAGAGCGACTTAGTGCATACATTTTCGTACATTCTCTTGTTCATATTTGTGATCTGTTACAGACACTTTGACTACTTTCGCCTAGATAACATCCCTTATCATCATAACCTTCATTTAGCATTTATTTAAGGGACAATACACAATAATCTGATAGTCAACCTGGATAGATTAGTTCCAGATTAACCAAACCCTTCATATTTGTCGTATTAAACTGGGAGGCTAAAAACGGAATACAATATTCATTCCTTGGTCTACAGTAGACCAGTGATGTATGGTGAAGTTTAACTGTGTAACTGTCTAAAACCCAATGCTCTGTACAGTGTGTGGTGCCACACCGTAGTGATATTTATGAGAAAGAGATGGTTTCTCTTGATGGCTGGTTGGGTGACTGGCTGGCTGACTGGCTGGATGAGAACACTCCCTGGGTGGTACAGTGCTTCACCTTATCAGACAGAGCTTGGCTGTTAGTCATGGGAGAGAAAAGACTTGGCCTTAACATAAAACATGATTAAACATCTCGCTCTCTTTTTTTCTCTGTCTCCATCTCTCTCACACACTTGTGTTTGACAAAAAGATGCACATTGAGACAGAACAAAGGCAGGATTAAACATGTCTTCCTCTCTTTTTCTCCCTCTCTCCCTCCCTCTCTCTTTCTTTCGTTTTCTCTCTCTCTCACTGCCTCTCGCTTTGTCGATATATTTATAGTGACAATGTTACGCTAATAGGTGGTGACACGTCGTATTTTCTTGTTTGTCTTTTTATTTTTCAGGTACTGACTCTGTATGTAATACTTTGATTTTACAATGACGGCTTACACTAGTTATTTTATTTTTCAGGTACTGACTCTGTATGTAATACTTTGATTTTACAATGACGGCTTACACTAATTATTTCAGTCCGATTTGACTTATTTTACTAAGTCGTTATGGCTTAACATAGTATCTTTCATTTTTGACCTCAACATTCTTGTTGGATAGATACTTTGATAGCAAACATGCTAGCGCTGCTAGCTAGCTAATGTTAACGATGCAAAAGGCGCTAGCAAACCGGCTATGATGGATGCCTCCATCTAGTTTCCAAGAGCAGCACACCGGTAAGTCAACTTTTCTTTCAAACTTTGTAATCATCTGCTAAGTTGTTTTACATGAAATTATACTAGCTAGCTAGATAGATGTTTTGTTAAAAAGCCTGTTGATGTCGTTGGTTGTTTATTTTGGCTTCAGCTAGCTAAGCTATCAACTGGCTAGCTAGGTGGATAATAATGTGGTGTACAGTAGGCTACAGTACCGTTACAGTATTACTGTAGGACAACAATATAGACTTGTCACTACTAGTTGGAAAGTTGGTTGATATGGTGTGCAGTAGACTACAGTACAACATTACTAAATGATAACAACGTAGCCTTGTAACTAGCTAGTAGTTGGTTGATATGGGTTGCAGTAGACTACAGTACGACTGATTCCCTGACCTGTCAATGTTTTTAATTTGCTGTTTTTGATTTTATTATACTCTTGTGAATTCTATGATTTTTTACTAGATTACTTGTAGTTTTTCATGTTGTTTGTCTGTAATTTTTGTAATGACTTGGTGCTGCCTATCTTGGCCAGGACGCTCTTGAAAAAGAGATTTTAAATCTCAATGAGCCCTTCCTGGTTAAATAAAGGTTACATTTTTTAAAAAAAAGTAGACTACAGTACAACAGTACTAAATGATAACAACGTAGCCTTGTAACTAGCTAGTAGTTGGTTGATATGGGATGCAGTAGGTTACAGTACAACTTTACTTCATTACTAAATGAGTACAACATTACTAAACATCGGGGAGGGGAATGCCCAAGGTGGGATCGAACCGTGTCTCAAAAGCAGCAGAAAATGTCAAATAAGGTCAACAAAATGTCCATTATGCCTATACACGTCTGGCCAACTAAGCATGGTGCTTGCAATGCCAGGGTTGTGGGTTCGATTCACTACTGTAAATTGCTCTGGATAAGAGTGTCTGCTAAATGATGACAAAAAATACAACCTCATCAGTTTACTTTGTGTTGTCACGTTCAAAAGACACAGGGCAATTTGAGTGAGACATAATTGCAGATGTAAACCTCTGCTTTGTTGGGCCTTCCTGCTCCTACTCCGAGATTGGGGGTTGGCCATTGCTGTTTTAAACACATGGCTTGGACACAAAACCTCACAAAGGGATGTAATGGAAGGGTATCACCACACCAGGGTTAGGGGATTGAAGAGGGACATGGCCCAACTCCCAAACGCCCACATCATGTCACTGCAAACCTGAAAGCGAGAACCACCACATTTAACCATTGCAAGGTGACTGGGAATATGGCAGAATACAAACAGTGTAGATTGAATGGTGCTGGAGAGGATGGTTGTCATTTTATTGGCTCTAACCAACTATTTTGCTTGTTTCTTCGCATTGTTTGTAACTTATTTTGTACATAATGTTGCTGCTACCGTCTCGAAAAGTCCTTCTGGGCATCAGAACAGCGATTACTCACCTTAAATTGGACGAATAATTTTTCTTTAATGAGTCGGAAGAGAGGGATTTACTCCAGACACCGGAAAAAGCCCTCACCCCTGTCATTCGTAGCAGAAAGAGACAGATTTTGCGGAAGGAGATCGGGGAGGATCAGGCGACGAGTGGCTAATCTGTCTTTGCCATCCTATTAGCTAATGTACAATCGCTGGATAATAAATTGGATGAACTAAATACTACCAACGGGACATTAAAAACTGTAATATCTTATGTTTCAATGAGTCGTGGCTGAACGACGACATGAATAACATACAGCTGGTGGGTTATACACTGTATCGGCAGGATAGAACAGCAGCCTCTGGTAAGACAAGTGGTGAAGGTCTATGTATATTTGTAAACAACAGCTGGTGCACAATATCTAAGAAAGTCTCAAGGTTTTGTCCGCATGGGGCAGAGTATTTCATGATAAGCTGTAGACCACACTACCTACCTAGAGAGTTTTCATCTGTATTTTTCATAGCTGTCTACATACTCTAAACAGGAAGCGTATAAGAAATCCTGCCATGCCCTCCGACAAACCATCAAAAAGGCAAAGCGTCAATACACGACTAAGATCAAATCGTACTACCCCGGCTCCGACGCTCATCGGATGTGGTAGGGCTTGCAAACTACTACAGACTACAAAGGGAAGCACAGCCGAGAGCTGCCCAAGTTGCATGAGCTAACCATACGAGCTAAATTACTTTTATGCTCGCTTCGAGGCAAGTAACACTGAAACATGCATGAGAGCATCAGCTGTTCCCGGACGACTGTGTGATCAAGGTCTCCGCAGCCGATGTGAATAAGACCTTTAAACAGGTCAACATTCACAAGGCTGCAGGGCCAGACGGATTACCAGGACGGGTATTCCGAGCATGCGCTGCCCAACTGTCAAGTGTCTTCACTGACATTTTCAACCTCTGCCTGTCTGAGTCTGTAATACCAACAGGTTTTAAGCAGACCACCATAGTCCATGTGCACAAGAACACTAAGGTAACCTTTCTAAATGGCTGTAGCCATGAAGTGCTTAGAAAGGCTGGTCATGGCTCACATCAACACCCTTATCCCAGAAACCCTAGACCCACTCCAAATTGCGTAACGCCCCAACAGATTCACAGATGATGCAATCTCTATTGCACTCCACACTGCCCTTTCACAACTGGATAAAAGGAACACCTATGTGAGAATGCTGTTCATTGACTACAGCTCAGGGTTCAACACCATAGTACCCTCAAAGCTCATCATTAAGCTCAGGGCCCTGGGTCTGAACCCTGCGCTGTGCAACTGGGTCCTGAACATCTTCACAGCCACCCCCAGATGGTGAAGGTAGGAAACAACACCTCCACTTTGCTGATCCTCAACACTGCAGACCCACAAGGGTGCGTGTTCAGCCCCCTCCTGTACTCCCTGTTCACCCATGACTGTGTGACCACGCACGCCTCCAACTCAATCATCAGGTTTGCAGATGACACAACCGTAGTAGGCCTGATTACCAACAATGACGAGACAGTTTACAGAGAGGAGGTGAGAGTGTGTCCTGGGAGTGTGGTACCAGGAAAATAACCTCTCACTCAATGTCGACAAAACAAAGGAGCTGATTGTGGACTTCAGGAAACAGCAGAGGGAGCACCCCCCTATCCACATTGATGTGACCGCAGTGGTGCCGCTGGAAAGCTTCAAGTTCCTCGGTGTGCACATTACAATTCACAGATCCAAATATTAATATATTCTTAATTCCATTCCTTTACTTTAAATGTGGGTGTAGTGTGGGTATTGCTGTTAAATTGTTAGATATTACTTGTTCGTTATTACTGCACTGTTGGAGCTAGAAACACAAGCATTTCGCTACACCCGCAATAACATCTGCTAAACATGTGTATGTGACCAATACAATTTGATTTGATTTGACTCTATTGCAGCAAATTGGCCCATTTGCTACAGACAGCCTACCTTGACATAAAGAAAGTGAAAAATAGGCAAACAATACAAACATCTTGACTTTCTACCCACAATGTATTGTTTCCAGGTCGAGAAAACACACACATCTTTAAACAGTTCCTGACCGTGCAATGAAGATTATGGACGACTACACCAAATCCTTTCAATCCCCATTTACCCCCTCTCTCCCCCGTTTCAGAAGGACTCACTCATACATGCATACACGTCGGCTGGACCTACACGAGCGTATGGATTTGTGTACTAAACACGCTAAAAAAAAGTAGCTACTTGGACATAAATAATGGACATTATCGATTTCTGTTGACTCCAACACGGCGGATAATTGTATTGATTTTCTGAGTGCTGTACTCAGATTATTGCATGGTTTGCTTTTTCCGTAAAGTTCTTTTGAAATCTGACACAGCGGTTGCATTAAGGAGAAGTATATCTACAGTGGGGAGAACAGGTATTTGATACACTGCCGATTTTACAGGTTTTCCTACTTACAAAGCATGTAGAGGTCTGTCATTTTTATCATAGGTACACTTCAACTGTGAGAGAAGAAATCTAAAACAAAAATCCAGATAATCACATTCTATGATTTTTAAGTAGTTAATTTGCATTTGATTGCATGACATAAGTATTTGATCACCTACCAACCAGTAAGAATTCCATCTCTCACAGACCTGTTAGTTTTTCTTTAAGAAGCCCTCCTGTTCTCCACTCATTACCTGTATTAACTGCACCTGTTTGAACTCGTTACCTGTTTAAAAGGCACCTGTCCACACACTCAATCAAACAGACTCCAACCTCTCCACAATGGCCAAGACCAGAAAGCTGTGTAAGGACATCAGGGATAAAATTGTAGACTTGCACAAGGCTGGGATGGGCTACAGGACAATAGGCAAGCAGCTTGGTGAGAAGGCAACAACTGTTGGCACAATTATTAGAAAATGGAAGAAGTTCAAGATGACACTCAATCACCCTCGTTCTGGGGCTCCATGCAAGATCTCACCTTGTGGGGCATCAATGATCATGAGGAATGTGAGGGATCAGCCCAGAACTACACGGCAGGACCTGGTCAATGACCTGAAGAGAGCTGGGACCACAGTCTCAAAGAAAACCATTAGTAACACACTACGCCGTCATGGATTAAAATCCTGCAGCGCACGCAAGGTCCCCCTGCTCAAGCCAGCGCATATCCAGGCCCGTCTGAAGTTTGCCAAAGGCCATCTGGATAATCCAGAGGAGGAATGGGAGAAGGTCATGTGGTCTGATGAGACAAAAATATAGCTTTTTGGTCTAAACTCCACTCGCCGTGTTTGGAGGAAGAGGAAGGATGAGTACAACCCCAAGAACACCATCCCAACCGTGAAGCATGGAGGTGGAAACATCATTCTTTGGGGATGCTTCTCTGCAAAGGGGACAGGACGACTGCACCGTATTGAGGGGAGGATGGATGGGGCCATGTATCGCGAGATCTTGGCCAACAACCTCCTTCCCTCAGTAAGAGCATTGAAGATGGGTCGTGGCTGGGTCTTCCAGCATGACAACGACCCGAAACACACAGCCAGGGCAACTAAGGAGTGGCTCCATAAGAAGCATCTCAAGGTTCTGGAGTGGCCTAGCCAGTCTCCAGACCTGAACACAATAGAAAATCTTTGGAGGGAGCTGAAAGTCTGTATTGCCCAGCGACAGCCCCGAAACCTGAAGGATCTGGAGAAGTTCTGTATGGAGGAGTGGGCCAAAATCCCTGCTGCAGTGTGAGCAAACCTGTTCAAGAACTACAGGAAACATATGATCTCTGTAATTGCAAACAAAGGTTTCTGTACCAAATATTAAGTTCTGCTTTTCTGATGTATCAAATACTTATGTCATGCAATAAAAATAAAGTTGGTGGTGACCTAACATAATCGTTTGTTGTGATTTCGCTGTAAAGCCTATTTGAAATCGGACACTGTGGTGGGATTAACAACAAGATTACCTTTAAAACGGTATAAGACATAACATGTATAACATGTATGTTTGAGGAAATGTAATTATGAGATAACTTTTGTTTTGAATTTGTCGCCTTGCACTTTCACTGGCTGTTGTCATATCGATCCCGTTAGCGGGATTGCAGCCCAGACAAGTTTTAACAAACAGATCAACGACCATTTCGAATGTCACCGTGCCTTCTCCACTTTGCAATCTGGTTTGTGAGCTGGTCATGGGTGCACCTCAGCCAAGCTGAAGGTCCTAAACGATATCATAACCGCCATCGATAAAAGACAGTAAGTACTGTGCAGCCTTCTTCATCAACCTGACCAAGACTCTGTCAATCACTGCCTTCTTATCGGCAAACTCAATAGCCTTGGTTTCTCAAATGACTGCCTCGCCTGGTTCACCAACTACTTCTCAGACAGAGTTCAGTGTGTCAAATCAGAGGGCCTCTGGCAGTCTCTATGGGGGTGCCACAGGGTTCAATTCTCTGGCCGACCCTTTTTTCTGTATACATCAATGATGTCGCTCTTGCTTCTGGTGATTCTCTGATCCACCTCTACGCAGACGACACCATTCTGTATACATCTGGCCCTTCTTTGGACACTGTGTTGACTTCCTGACTGATGTCTTGAGATGTTGCGTCAATATATCCACATAATTTTTCATCCTCATGATGCCATCTATTTTGTGAAGTGCACCAGTTCCTCCTGCAGCAAAGCACCCAGAACATGATGCTGCCACCCCCGTGCTTCATGTTTGGGATGGTGTTCTTCGGCTTGCAAGCCTCTCCCTTTTTTCTCCAGAAATAACGATGGACATTATGGCCAAACAGTTATTATAATTTTTTTCATCAGACCAGACGACATTTCTCTAAAAAGTACGATCTTTGTCCCCATGTGCAGTTGCAAACCGTAGTCTTGCTTTTTTATAGCAGTTTGGAGCAGTTGCTTCTTCCTTGCTGAGCGGCCTTTCAGGTTACTGTGGATATAGATACTTTTGTACCTGTTTCCTCCAGCATCTTCACAAGGTCCTTTGCTGTTGTTCTGAGATTGATTTGCACCTTTCGCACCAAAGTACGTTCATTTCTAGGCGCCAGAAATCGTCTCTTTCCTGAGCGGTATGACGGCTGCGTGGTTCCATGGTGTTTATACTTGCGTACTATTGTTTGTACAGATGATCGTGGTACCTTCAGACGTTTGTAAATTGCTCCCAAGTATGAACCAGACTTATGGAGGTCTACAAGTTTCTTTATGAGGTCTGATTTCTTTTGATTTTCCCATGATGTCAAGCAAAGAGGCACTGAGTTTGAAGGTAGGCCTTGAAATACATCCACAGGTACACCACCTATTGACTCAAATTATGTCAATTATCCCAACATAAGCTTCTAAAGCTTCTAAAGAATTTTCCAAGCTGTTTAAAGGCACAGTAAACTTAGTGTATGTAAACTTCTGACCAACTGGAATTGTGATACAGTGAATTATAAGTGAAATAATCTGTCTCTAAACAATTTTTGGAAAAATTACTTGTGTCATGCACAAAGTAGATGTCCTAACCGACTTACCAAAACTTTAGTTTGTTGACAAGAAATTTGTGGAGTGGTTGAAAAACAAGTTTTAATGACTCCAACCTAAGTGTATGTAAACTTCCGACTTGTAACTGTAACTGTGTTCTCTGTTTTTCTTACCAGTGTGCTTTCCTTTTTTCCTGTTTCTCTTGTGTTTGTTTGCTAGTTTTCCCGATTATGACCATTCTGCCTGCCCTGACCCCGAGCCTGCCTGTCGTCCTGTACCTGCCTGACTAATGACCTCTGACTGTCCTTGACCTGCCCTGTGCCCCATGTTATAATCAATCATTGAGAACTGTACTATCTGCCTCCTGTGTCTGCATCTGGGTCATATCCTGAGTTGTGATGGCCACGAAATGGCCATGAATGACCCAGCAGATTCAGGCCAGCGCCACAATGCTGTCTCCCAGCAAGGAGCCACCATTGGAAGACACAAGGAGTTACAGCAATGCCTTATGGAGAGACTCCATACCCTGGAAGAACTCCATGACCATGGGTTCGATACATTGCTGGAGCAATTCCGCAGATTCCCTACAAGGCAGCAAGCAACACCAGTAATTCCCCAGACTCTCAGCAACCCCACCACCAGTGGTGCTTCATCCCAGCCTACCCCAGTGTCCCGAGAACCCCGCTTACCTCCTGCGCAGTGCTACGCTGGAGATTCTGGAACCTGCCAGGCCTTTCTCTCCCAGTGCTCCCTCATCTTCGAGCTGCAGCCTTTGTCGTTCTCCTTGGACCGCTCGAGGATAGAGTACCTCATAACGCAGATGTCCGGGAGGGCACTCGCCTTGGCTACGGTGGTGTGGGAGTAACAGTCACCCGAGTTCTCACGGGAATCGCAGAGGGTGGTCAGCTCGCCTCCTCTAGTGCCCAAGCTACTGGGAAGGGTTCAGTTGTCTCCGGATAAACATTTACACAGACTGAACACCAGGAGTTGCGGGACTACAGGACATTATATTTCCACCTGCCCATTAAAAAGACCAGGTTCATCAGTAGATATTAGTACTCTGGTGAGCCGTACGGGGATTTTCGAATCTCCCATTACTCGCACCCCTCTCCATGCCACCCTGCTGTGGGGTGACCAGGCCAAATCACTCTGGGTGGTCATTGACTCTGGGGCAGACGAGAGCTTCATCAATGCTACCTGGGCATCTCCACTCAACCCCTTTCCATTCCCATGGACATCAGAGAGCTGGATGGGCACTCTATTGGCAGAGTGACCCGCTCTACAATTCCGATCAACCTACGAGTGTCAGGAAATCATGCAGTTCCATCTCATAGAATCTCCCCATGTACCCGTGGTTTTGGGATATTCATGGCTCCGGAAGCACAATCTCCTGCCTGACTGACTGGGCTCCTGGTTCTATTGTGGGTTGGAGCCCATTCTGCCATGCTCATTGTCTTAAGTCGGCCCAGCCTGCCAGGGGACAGCTTCCTGCAGGCTTGAGAGAAGCCTCGGATCTCTCCGCCATTCCGCGGAGTACCTGGACCTCCAGGAAGTCTTCAACAAGGTTTGTGGTCGATGCCTCAGATATCGAAGTGGGGGCCGTCTTGTCCCAGCATTCTGCCCGGGACGAAAAGATGCTCCCCTGCGCTTTCCTCACCCATCGTCTTACCCCTGCTGAGAGGAACTACAATGTGGAACATTTTTTAACACCTCGCCTTCACGCTGGCGTTGGAGGAGTGAAGGCACTGGTTGGAGGGGGTGGAACACCCATTCTTAGTGTGGACTGACCACAAGAATCTGGAATATATACGCACCACCAACCGCCTCAATTCTTAGCAGGCTCGTTGGGCCCTGTCATTCAGCCATTTCAACTTCACCCTCTCCTACTGCTCGGGGTCCAAGAACGTGAAGCCTGACGCACTCTCAAGGTTGTATTGCCCCGCTCGCTGCTACTCCATCTGACGTCGAGACCATCCTCCCTACCTCCTATTTAGTGGCTGCAGTCGTCTGGGGTATAGAGAGCCTGGTCCGTAAAGCCCATGTTCCCAGCAGCTAACCAAATGTTTGTCCCAGACTCTGCCCGTTCCCCGGTCCTGGAATGGGCACATTCCTCAAGACTGATCCTGTCGGATCCTGGCTTTCGTCCGACTACTCTTTTGGTGGCTTTCCATGGTGCCGGATGTTTCCACGGCAAGCTTCGGCTGGCCTTCTTCAATCACTCCCTGTTCCTCACCGCCCCTGGTCCCATATATCCCTGGACTTTGTTACTGGGCTCCTCCCGTTAGATG
Source organism: Oncorhynchus clarkii lewisi (assembly GCF_045791955.1). Lineage (NCBI taxonomy): Eukaryota > Metazoa > Chordata > Actinopteri > Salmoniformes > Salmonidae > Oncorhynchus > Oncorhynchus clarkii. The sequence continues at coordinate 43,602,461 of NC_092148.1, read as the reverse complement.
GCAACTACTATCCTGACGGTGGTGGATAGGTTTTCTAAAGCCGCCCATTATATTCCCTTTCCCAAGTTACCCTCATTCAAGGAAACGGCTTAACTCATGGTGCATCATTGGACTTCCGGTCAACATGGTCTCCGATCGTGGTCCCCAGTTCTCGTCCCGGGTGTTCTGCACCCTCATTGGGTCGTCAGCCAGCCTGTCCTTTGGTTTCCACCCCCCGATCTAACGGCCAGTCGGAGCGAGCCAATCAGGCCCTGGAGACAGCCCTTCGTTGCCTCGTCTCCACCAACCACACCACCTGGAGCCAGCAACTCGTGTGGGTGGAATACGCCTGTAACACCAGCTGTTGCCCCGCACCCTCCATATCCATCCTACGTTTCATGTGTCCAAGATAAAACCTGTGTCTCACTGTCCTTTGTCTTCTGTTTCCAGTTTTCCCGGTTCTGACCATTCTGCCTGCCCCGACGCTGAGCCTGCCTGCCATCCTGTACCTGCCTGACTCTGACCTGATTACAAACCTCTGCCTGTCCTCGACCTGCCATTTGCCCCGTGTTATAATAAATGATTGAGAACTGTACTATCTGCCTCCTGTGTCTGCATCTGGGTCATATCCTGAGTCGTGATAGTATTTGAAATGCAATGCTCGACCGAGGGACCTTAAAGATAACTGTATGTGTGGAGTATCATGTTAAACTATTATTCCACACAGAGTGAGTCTATGCACCTTAATATGTGACTTAAGCAAATTGTTAATCTTGAACATATTAAGGCCATAACAAAGGGGTTGACTCAAGCCATTTCAGCTTTTAAGTTTAAATGAATTTGTAAACATTTGGAATAAATAATTACACTTAGAAATTATGGGGTATTGTGTGAGGCAAGTGACAAAAAAATCTACATTTAATCATTTCAAATTCAGGCTGTAGCACAACAAAATGTGGAAAAAATCTAAGGGTGTGAATACTTTCTAAAGTCACTATAGCGTTAAAACTGCAACATTTTCTCTTAGCCTCAATGACAAAATGTGTAGAATAGCCTTATAAAACTGCAAATTGTTCTCTCTGCACCATGGCAAAGTGTGTTCATATGCAGTAATAACCTGATTTCCCCTCCCCACAAAAAAATCCCCACAAAATATAAGGGCTGGGGGTTCCCCAAAGGTTGGTTCCCCGGGGCCCCAAATGCGGTAGTCCGGTACTGTATGGAGTGGATCTTTTAGATCATAATTAATGTTTAAATTATGGCCCATTCTTTCAAAGATGCAGCACAGGGTTCCCACTTGGCGGCACACAGATAAATATTTATTTAATGACATACAATTTTCTCTTCATGAAATGAAAGCAACCTAAACAAGTTTAAGTCACAGACTCGGGAGTCTCAAAAGCCCCCCCAGAGAGAGACACAGCTTAATGTGAGCTCTCACATTTTTCAACATGTTTTTTTTGACAAAAGGATAGATTTGGAGTTAGATAAACGTGGATTCTTTGGCAGGTACATATGCAGGATGCTTCACTCCACAGCATGGCCTTCACTCCAGATCAAAACTCCAAACCTACAACCTAATTTTTACCAAAATGAATTACTGCTTCCAATGTTTTATTTTTCCAAGCTATACGGAGGGTGCTCTAGCCAACAAACAGCAGAAACCTGAGGACACCATTCCAACCTGGAACTGAGCCAGATACAAATTCAATTAGCACTAAGGTGTGAAGTAAAATGCCTTTGGGCCCAACAAGTGTCAGGAGTCTTTGAAGCATCCTCTGTAGCCCCCTCCTGCTGTTCACAGACCATTCATTGGCATTTTCTACAAGAAATCTGCCTCCAGAAATAAAAGCTTCTCCCAAGTGGGTGTGACACCTACTCCCATTGCCTGCTGCACTGCTGCTTGGATTCCACCTGGCGATCTGTTCACCATCAGCCATGGCCTGTCTTCCCCTGTTTGGAACAGGTACATCCACCACACTCACCCCTCTCTCCCGAGCGTTCGCTCGCCTCCAGCACAGACGCACGGTTGGGGCGAGTGACTCTGAACTTACGATGGCTAGCCCCAAGTCGTTATAGATTGAAATTTTTTCTTGTGCATTTTGCTATTTTGCCTCATGCTTTGTTGACTATAAACTTTCTTTACCCAACCGTGGGACAGACTGTTTGTTCCCACACTCTGACTTACTTACACAGACTTTTGGCCTTCCATCCTATTCTAACCACCTCTCATCGGCGTTATATTCATTTTAGCTGATGAAATTGCTGTACAATATGATCTTGTTGCCATCTGATGCACATTCAGATGTCATAAATCAGCATTGCAGAGCTCTCCCTGTCCTCTGCCGTGCCTTGATTGTATTAACGTTGATGATATCTGGAAATGTCCATGTACATCCTGGCCCATCTACTGTTGATAGACCCAATTCTGACTTGTGCTCTGATATCTGCTTCACTGATTTCTGTTCTCGTAAAAGCCTGATTTTCTGCACGTTAACACGATAAGCTTATTACCTAAAATGGATCTATTGAAAGTGTGGGTTCACAGCTCCAATCCCGATGTGTTGGTCATTACTGTCACACCCTGACCATAGTTTACTTTGTATATTTCTATGTTGTGGTTGGTCAGGGTGTGATCTGAGTGGGCATTCTATGTTACATGTCTAGTTTGTCCAGTTCTATGTTTGGCCTGATATGGTTCTCAATCAGAGGCAGGTGTTCGTCATTGTCTCTGATTGGGAACCATATTTAGGTAGCCTGGGTTTCACTGTGTGTTTGTGGGTGATTGTTCCTGTCTATGTGTTTTCACCAGATAGGGCTGTTTAGGTTTTCGTTACGTTCTTTATTTTGTAGTGTTTGTATTAATTCGTGTTTTACGTTTGGTTATTAAAACATGGATCGCAATCTACACGCTGCATTTTGGTCCGACTCTCCTTCTCATCAAGAAAACCGTTACAGAATCACCCACCACCAACGGACCAAGCAGCGTGTCAACAGGCAGCAACAGCAGCGTAAAGAGGAATGGACATGGGAGGACGTTTTGGATGGCAAGGGCTGTTACACTTGGGAGGAGATACTGGCTGGAAGAGATCGCCTCCCATGGGAACAGGTGGAGGCACTTAGGAGAGCAGAGGCAGCCGGAGAGAGGAGCCGGCGATATGAGGGAACACGGCTGGCAAGGAAGCCCGAGAGGCAGCCCCAAAAATTTATTGGGGGTGGGCTAACAGGGAGTATGGCTACGCCAGGTAACTCCCTGTGCTTACCGGGGGGCTAGAGAGACCGGACAGGCACCGTGTTATGCAGTGGTGCGCACGGTGTCTCCAGTGCGGGTGCATAGCCCGGTGCGGTATATTCCAGCTCCGCGTGTCGGCCGGGCTAGATTGAGCGTCGAGCCTAATGCCATGAAGCCGGCTCTACGCAGCTGGTCCCCAGTGCGTCTCCTTGGGCCGGCTTACATGGTACCAGCCTTGCGCTCGGTGTCTCCGGTTCGCCTGCATAGCCCAGTGCGGGCTATTCCACCTCGCCGCACTGGCAGGGCGACCGTGAGCATTCAACCAGGTAAGGTTGGGCAGCTCCAGTGCGCCTGCACGGTCCGGTCTACCCAGTACCACCTCCACACCCCAGCCCTCCGGTAGCAGCTCCCCGCACCAGGCTTCCTGTGCGTGTCCTCGGCCCAGTACCACCAGTGCCAGCACCACGCATCAGGCCTACAGTGCGCCTCGCCTGTCCAGCGCTGTCGGAGCCCTCCTCCTCTCCAGCGCTGTCGGAGTCTCCCGCCTGTTTAGCGCTGTCAGAGCTTTCCGCCTCTACAGCGCTGCCGGAGTCTCCCGCCTGTTCAGAACTGCCAGTCTGCATGGAGCTGCCAGTCAGCATAGAGCTGCCAGTCTGCAAGGAGCTGCCAGTCTGCATAAACCTGCCAGTCTGCAAGGAGCTGCCAGTCTGCAAGGAGCTGCCAGTCTGCATAGAGCTGCCAGTCTGCAAGGAGCTGCCAGTCTGCATAAACCTGCCAGTCTGCAAGGAGCTGCCAGTCTGCAAGGAGCCGCCAGAGCTGCCAGTCTGCAGGATGCCGCCAAAGCTGCCAGTCTGCAAGGAGCCGCCAGAGCTGCCAGTCTGCAAGGAGCCGCCAGAGCTGCCAGTCAGCATGGAGCAGCCAGAGCTGTCAGTCAGCATGGAGCAGCCAGTCAGCATGGAGCAGCCAGAGCTGCCAGTCAGCATGGGGCAGCCAGTCAGCATGGAGCAGCAAGAGCTGCCAGTCAACCAGACTCTTCCAGATCTGCCAGTCGACCAGACTCTTCCAGATCTGCCAGTCGACCAGACTCTTCCAGATCTGCCAGTCGACCAGACTCTTCCAGATCTGCCAGTCGACCAGACTCTTCCAGATCTGCCAGTCGACCAGACTCTTCCAGATCTGCCAGTCGACCAGACTCTTCTAGATCTGCCAGTCGACCAGACTCTTCCAGATCTGCCAGTCGACCAGACTCTTCCAGATTCTCCAGTCAGCCAGGATCTGCTAGATCCAACTATCTGCCTGGGCTTCCTCTCAGTGCTGAGCTTCCTCTCAGTGCTGAGCTTCCTCTCAGTGCTGAGCTTCCTCTCAGTGCTGAGCTACCCATCAGTCCCGAGCTACCTCTGTCCCGAGCTGCCCCTCTGTCCCGAGCGGTCATTAAGGAGGGTAACCTATCTAGGGACGCTAAGGAGGTGGACTAAAACTATTATGGAGTGGGGTCCACGTCCAGCGCCAGAGCCGCCACCACGGACAGATGCCCACCCAGACCCTCCCCTATAGGTTCAGGTTTTGCGGCCGGAGTCCGCACCTTGGGGGGGGGGGGGTGTACTGTCACACCCTGACCATAGTTTACTTTGTATATTTCTATGTTGTGGTTGGTCAGGGTGTGATCTGAGTGGGCATTCTATGTTACATGTCTAGTTTGTCCAGTTCTATGTTCCGCCTGATATGGTTCTCAATCAGAGGCAGGTGTCGACTGGCAGACTCTCCTTCTCATCAAGAAAACCGTTACAATTACTGAGACGTGGAGTTTTGAATACTGATGTCAATAACCTTTCTGGTTATAACCTTTTTCGACAAGACAGATCTTCCAAAGGTGGGGGAGTGGCAATCTTTACCAAGGATCAACTTCAGTGCTCGGTTGTCTCCACCAAGTCTGTCCCAAACAATTTGATTTGCTGGTTTTAAGTGTTCAACTTTCAAATAGCTCTTTGTTGACTGTTGCTGGGTGCTATCGTCCTCCATCAGCACCCCTAAGCTCTCTCTTGGCCCCTTACACTGAATTTGTCCTGCTAGATGACATAAACTGGGACATGCTTAAACCACCTGACCAAGTAATAAAGCAATGAGACTCACTAAATCTTTCTCAGATCATCACCAATCCCACAAGGTATGACTCCAAACACCCAGAAAAGGCTACTCTCCTTGATGTTATCCTCACAAATAATCCTGATAGGTATCAGTCTGGTGTTTTCTGTAATGACCTTACTGATCACTGTTTTAGAGCCTGTGTTCGTAATGGCTGCTCAGTGAAGACCTGTCCTGATTTGTCATAGAATCTTACTAAAAAACTTTAATGAGCAAGCCTTCCTTCATAAACTGGCCTCTCTAAAATGGTACAGAATCAGCTCGATCCCCTCTGTCGAAGACTTTCTTTTTTGACCTTCTTTTTTGATATTTTCAGTGGTGTTGTTAACAAACACGCCCCCATAAAGAAAATTAGAGTTAAAAACAGGTTCAGCCCCTGGCTTGACCGTGATCTTGCAGAGTTATTCCACTTTAAGAATTGCATTTGGTGAAAGGCTCGGCACACGCATACTCAAGCTGACTGGCTATCGTTCAGGCTAATGAGAAATACGTGCACTCAGGCTATCCGGAAGGCCAAAGTTAGTTAATTTAAGGAGCAGTTCTCTCTCTGTGGGTCTAACCCCAAGAAGTTCTGGAAAACAGTTAAAGACCTGAAGAATTAACCCTACTCCTCACAGCTTCCCATGTACCTTAATGTTGATGATGTGGTTATTACTGACAAGAAGCACATGGCTGAGCTCTTTTCCTCATCTCCCTCCCCTTCTAATGCGACTATCCCGATGCTTCTCCTCTTTTTCCCCTGCCCCGCTACAAAGTTTCTCCCTACAGGCAGTCGACCAAACAAAAATAATCAAAATAAAATAAAATGATGACCCCTTTTGAAAGTTCACTATAGCATAGTGGCAGCGTAGCCTAGTGGTTAGAGTGTTGGACTAGTAACTGAAAGGTTGCAAAATCAAATCCCCAAGCCGACAAGGTACAAATCTGTCGTTCTGCCCCTGAACAAGGCAGTTAACCCACTGTTCCTAGGCTGTCATTGAAAATAAGAATTTGTTCTTAACTGACTTGCCTAGTATAAATAAATAGGTTGTTTTGAGATTGTATTTCATTTCTAAACAGTAATTCTTTATCCAGTGGTGACACATCGACATTCCCTCTCCATCTTAACAACAGCTCATTCTGTTTAAGTTATATTCAATTAAAGTTAAATGATATGATGGATGGTTCTCTCCAGTTTTATAAAGTGGGCATGGAACCCATTATTCTTGTGTTACAAAACTGGCTAAATTCAGTCCTTCGATGATTTCAAAATATTGGGCTTATTTTGTTCTATTTCTTTGACCAAAGTAATCTTGTCATAGACCAAATGTTGGGTTTTACACGTGTAGCATTACACACGTCTTAGGGGCATTTGCGTTTCCATTTCTTTACATGCTCATGTGAAGCAAAGGGCTCACCTGAAATCCCTGGCTAAGAATTCACTTTGGGTCTGATCTCGTGGATCCCAATCATCTACACACCATGCCTTCTCTCTGGTGATTAGATTTAATGACAAATTCTTTTTCAAATTCTTTTCAAGAATACTGTCATAATTCATAAGGGCCAGAACCCCATTCAAGACACTGGCAATTAATCTTGTAACCCAGAGAGGCCTTCATCTAATGTGTACAAGCTGGAGCCAAGATATTAACCCAGCCAAGGGGTCTCTCTTTTCTTCACCACACACACACACGCGCGCGCACACACAAACGCGCGCACACACACACACGCGCGCGCACACACACACACACACACACACACACACACACACACACACACACACACAATAAAGGGGAGAATAAATATTTTATGCGCCACACTGCTGAGATCCTTGGATTTAGAAAAAAATGGTGAGGTTTTGTGGGGTGCAAAGAACAGCTTTGATGTCACAGTATATCTTTCTGAGTTGCTTGGCTCCGGCATAGAGCTTCAGGTTTTACTTAACATAGCACCAAAAGTCTAATTTAAGGGCTGGCTTACGGAGATTTGACTTTATATACTGCCGGCCTTTCTCCGAGTGCTTTAACAGCTTCTCTGTGTTGGTGATTGTAACTCACATGCAAAGGTGTTTGGCTAAAACCAGCGCTGGTTCTGGTCCGGTGCTAAAAAGACTGTCTCTTTGGAAATATAGAATCTTGGACAGTCATGAAAAAGGAGGGAAGTAGATCAAATATATTATTTATTTTCTGGTCTGGTTTTATTCATAATAGTGAAGCAATGATTTTATGAATAGTTAGTGTGTGTCTGTGTGTTTTGATATAATAGGAGTTTCAACAAATGCTGCAAATACCTCATCTACGAAAAACAATTAAATTAAGTTATTCAGTATTCACATGTTCACGTCAGGCAATTTGGCCAACGTAATTGCATTTCAATTACAATCTACATTTCTTGTATAGACAACTGAATTTAAAGTGAATTCCACTGAAAAACACTCAAAGGCAAGATGGCGCCACCAGATAGGGCAGCTCTGCGTCTAGCTCTTAAGCAACTTCGCAGTATTTTCTTTTATGTGTTATTTCTTACATTATTAGCTCCTAAAATGTTGGTGTTATTACATATAGCCGGACATAACTTTTAGATATCAGAGTGACAGTGACTTACCAGCATCACGACCAGGAATATGACCTTCCTGAATCTGATCCTTTGTTCGTACCCCCCAGGGCAATTGAACTGATTCCAGAGGCTGATCCAAAACACCACCGGCAGAGAAGAGGTATTCAGAGTGGACTTCTAGTCCGAATCAGGAGGCACCTTAGGCCATCTACCACTTACGAGTATATTACTCGATAATGTTCAGTCTCTGGATAATAAAGTAGACAAGCTCAGGGTGAGGATCTCCTTCTAGAGACATCAGGGATTGTAATATACTCTGTTTCACTGAAACATGGCTCTCTCAGAAGATACTCTTTTTGTCCATACAGTTATCTGGGTTCTCAGTATATCGTGCAGACAGGAATAAAGAACTCTCCGCGAAGAAGAAAGGCGGGGGTGTATGTTTCATGATTGACCACTCATGGTGTAATTGTGACAACATACAGACACGCAAGTCCTTTTGTTCTAGACCTAGAATACCTCACAACCAAATGCCGACCGTATTACCAAAGAGAATTCTCTTTGGTTATCGTCACAGCAGTGTATATTCCCCCTCAAGCCGATACTACAACGGTCCTCAAAGAACTTCACTGGATTTTATTCAAACTGGAAAGCACATATCCTGAGGTTGCATTTATTGTAGCTGGGGATTTTAGCAAAGCAAATTTGAGGAAAACGCTACCGAAGTTCTTGACGACATTGACGATAGTACTCACACTGCTAAAAAAACTTGACCACTGCTACTCCAACTTCCGGGATGCCTACAAGGCCCTCCCCCGCCCTCCCTTCGGCAAATCTGATCACGACTCCATTTTGCTCCTCCCTTCCTATAGGCAGGAATTCAAACAGGAAGTATCCATCTGGGATATGTAACTTCTGAGAATAGCATTGACGAATACACAGATACGGTGACTGAGTTTATCAGGAAGCATATAGGAGATGTTGTACCCACTGTGACTGTTAAAACCTAACCAAACCAGAAACCAGGGATAGATGGCAGCATTCATGCAAAACTGAAAGCGTGAACCGCCGCATTTCACCATGGCAATGTGACTGGGAATATGACGGAATACAAACAGTGTAGTTATTCCCTCCGTAAGGCAATCAAACAGGCAAAACGCCAGTATAGAGACAAGGTGGAGTCGCAAATCAAAGGCTCAGACACAATAAGTATGTGGCAGGGTCTACAGACAATCACGGACTACAAATGAAAAACCAGCCACTCACGGACACTGGCGTCTTGCTTCCGGACAAGCTAAAGACCTTAGCCCGCTTTGAGGATAACACAGTGCATCCAATGCGGCCCACTACCAAGGACTGTGGGCTCTCCTTCTCCGTGGCCTATGTGAGTGAGACATTTCACCTCTACCTTACCTGACACCATAGACCCACTTCAATTTGCTTAATGCCACAATAGATCCACAGACAATGTAATCGCCATCACACTGCACACTGCCCTATCCCTATCCCATCTGGGCAAGAGGAATAGCTATGTAAGAATGCTGTTCATTAACTATTGCTCAGCATTCAACACCATAGTACCCTCCAAGCTCATCATTAAGCTCCGGACCCTGGGTCTGAACCCCGCCCTGTGCAACTGGGTCCTGGACTTCTGTGACGGGCTTCCCCCAGGTGGTGATCTTCAACACAGGGGCCCCACAAGCGCATGCTCAGCCCCCTCCTGTACTCCCTGTTCACCCATGACTGTGTAGCCATACACGCCTCCGACTCAATCATAAAGTTTGCAGACGACACAACCGTAGTAGGCCTGATTCCCAACAATGACGAGAGTTTACAGAGAAGAGGTGAGAGTATGCCCTGGGAGTGTGGTGCCAGGAAAATAACCTCTCACTCAATGTTGGAAAGCTTCAAGTTCCTCGGTGTACACATCACTAACGATCTGAAATGGTTCACCCATACAGGCAGTGTGGTGAAGAAGGCACAACAGCTCCTCTTCAACCTCAGGAGGCTGAATAAATTTGGCTTGGCAGCTAAAACCCTCACAAACTTTTACAGATGTACAATTGAGAGCATCCTGTCGGACTGTATCACCGCTCGGAACGGCAACTGCACCTCCTGCAACTCCAGGGCTCTCCAGAGGGTGGTGCGGTCTGCCCAACGCATCACCGGTTGCAAACTGCCTGCCCTCCAGGACACCTACAGCATCCGATGTCACAGGAAGGCCAAAAAGATCTTCAAGGACAACAACCACCCAAACCACTGACTGTTCACCCCATCCAGGTGCATCAAAGCTGGGACCGAGAGACTGAAAAACAGCTTCTATCTCAGACTGTTAAATAGCCATCACTAGGCGGCTTCCACCCGGTTACGTAACCCTGCACCTTAGAGGCTGCTGCCCCGTTTACATAGACTTGAAATCACTGGCCACTTTAATAACGGAACACTAGTCACTTTAATAATGTTTACATGTTTTTTCTTTACTCAACTCATATGTATAAACTGTATTCTATTCTACTGTATTTTAGTCTATGCCTCTCCGACATTGCTCAACCTAATATTTCTATATTCCTTAATTTCGTTCTTTTACTTTTAGGTTGTGTGTATTGTGTGTATTGTTGTGAATTGTTATATATTACTGCACTGTTGGAGCTACAAGCACAAGCATTCCGCTACACCTGCATTAACATCTGCTAAACATGTATGTGACAAATAAAAGTTGATATGCGAGACACTATCTCGTTCCCCCTTCTCTGTCTCTCTCAATCTTTCTCTCTTTGTCTCCCTCTCTCTCACCTGTGTTTGACAAAAAATGCACCTTGAGACAGAAAAAGGCTGTAATGTAAGCTTGTTTCTCTTTAATATCCATGCCAATTTATTCCTCTTGTCTGTAAGTGGTGCCTTCCCTCTGTAACATGAAGACATTGATGAAGCCATCTCCCACTTGGCAGCTGCGTCATCATGTCAGAAGGTAATAAGAACTTTGTATGCGATACGGACGTACCTTGGTGCTAAGTGGGGCAGGTTTTCATATTAAACAGGTAGCCGGAGCAATCAGCGGTTGCGTAGAGGGGCAATGCATGAATGATTTTGCTGGTGCCTCTGAACAATGCTGACATCTACATACTACAACGCAATCAGACGAGACTAATGGTGGCTGCCAGCAGCTGACAAAAGCTCTGAACCATTATCTAAACAATGGCCCAACATGGTTCGCATTGCCAAAACAATGGCCCAACATGGTTCGCATTGCCAAGGGGTTACCTCTTTAGAAAGGGCAGCAATGTGACACATCCTGTGTTGTTTTCATCACTTCTGCTGAAAAAGTTGACATACACATATGACCTTTGATGAATTAGACAGGAACAAAGGAGAGCATACCCATGGAAGCAGAACAATTATCTAACCACCTACTCATCTGACAAACCACTACATCAAAAACACATTTCCAAAACATAATGTAACGACTGCCAGATCGTTGGGGACACCCTTCCCTCTGAAGGTAGGCCTAGTCTGTCACAAGGGTGGAAATTATCATGGATGACACATACTGATTGACAAAGTCTAAACACCCCCTTAAAATAAATCTTCTTAGGGCTAGGCACCTTTTTTCTCCACTTCCTGTCTGAATGACGTGCCCAAAGTAAACTGTCTGTTGCTCAGGCCCAGAAGCCAGGATATGCATATAATTGGTACCATTGGAAATAAAACATTTTGACGTTTGTAGAAATGTTAAAATAATGTAGGAGAATATAACACAATAGATATGGTAGGAGAAAATCCAAAGAATATCCAACCAGATCATATTGAAAATTAGCTCCCTCCCTCCCAATTCCTATGGCTTCCACAGGGTGTCAGCAGTCTATGTTCAAGGTTTCAGGCTTGTAACTTCAAAAACGAATAAGAAATATCAGTTTTAGTACTGGGACAAAGTCTTGATATTTGTTTTTGCGCACGCCATGAAGACAGCGTGCACCTGCTAAAATCGGTTTCCTATTGCACATACTTCTTTCCGTATTATAGTTTGATTACATTTTAGGGTATCTGAGGAGTAAATAGAAACGTATTTTGACTGGTTGAAACAAAGTTTAGGGGTATATTTTCAGATTCCTTTCTCTGCATGTTGAATGAGTGGATTACTCAAATCGATGGCAACCAACTAAACAGACTTTTTGGGATATAAATAAGAATTTTATCTAACAAAACGACACTACATGTTAAAGCTGGGACCCTTTGGATGACAAATCAGAGGAAGATTTTAAAAAAGTAAGTGAATATTTAATCTTTATTTGTGAATGTATGTCTGTGCTGGTGGGAAAAAATTTTGATGTGGGGAGCCGTCCTTAAACAATCACATGGCATGTTTTCGCTGTAATAGCTACTGTAAATCGGACAGTGCAGTTAAATTAACAAGAATTTAAGCTTTCAGCCGATATAAGACACTTATATATACCTAAATGTTTAATATCCATAATATTTATGAATATTTATTTGAATTGTGCGCCCTCCAGTTTCACAGAAAGTTGTTCCGCTAGCCGGACAAATATCCCTAAGTTAAAACACCTTCTATTATTAAAATGTGGTCACTGTAATAGCCTATAGAAGGCTGTGGGGAAACCGCCTGGCCCTTGCTACATATAACAAGGGAATAACTGGACACTCATCCATAAAGACTCGGAGCAGTCTCCGAGTGGACGGTTCGGATAACACAATCCTCCCTGTGCATTAACTTGTTATGGCTGGGGGCAGTATTGAGTACCTTGGATGAATAAGGTGCCCAGAGTAAACTATCTGCTACTCAGGCCCAGTATTATTAGTAGATTTGGATAGAAAACACTCTGAAGTTTCTAAAACTGTTTGAATGATGTCTGTGAGTATAACATATCTCATATGGCAAGCAAAAACCTGAGAAAAAATCCAACCAGGAAGTGGGAAATTTGGGTTTGTAGTTTTTCAACTCATTCCCTATCGAATGCACAGTGTCTATGGGGTCAAATTGCACTTCCCAAGGCTTCCACTAGACGTCAACAGTCTTTAGAACCTTGTTTGAAGCTTCTACTGTGAAGTGGGGGCAAATGAGAGGGGAATGAGTTAGAGGTCTGCCAGAGAGCCGGAATCTAAAACAAAAATCCAGAAAATCACATTGTATGATTTAGTAATTAATTTGCATTTTATTGCATGACATAAGTATTTGATCACCTACCAACCAGTAAGAATTCCGGCTCTCACAGACCTGTTCGTTTTTCTTTAAGAAGCCCTCCTGTTCTCCACTTATTACCTGTATTAACTGCACCTGTTTGAACTCGTTACCTGTATAAAAGACACCTGTCCACCTGTCCTCAATCAAACAGACTCCAACCTCTCCACAATGGCCAAGATCAGAGAGCTATGTAAGGACATCAGGGTTAAATTGTAGACCTGCACAAGGCTGGGATGGGCTACAGGACAATAGGCAAGCAGCTTGGTGTAAAGGCAACAACTGTTGGCACAATTATTAGAAAATGGAAGAAGTTCAAGATGACGGTCAATCACCCTCGGTCTGGGGCTCCATGCAAGATCTCACCATCAATGATCATGAGGAAGGTGAGGGATCAGCCCAGAACTACACGGCAGGACCTGGGCAATGACCTGAAGAGAGCTGGGACCACAGTCTCCTCAAAATAAAACATTAGTAACGCACTACGCCGTCATGGATTAAAATCCTGCAGCGCACACAAGGTCCCCCTGCTCAAGCCAGCGCATGTCCAGGCCCGTCTGAAGTTTGCCAATGACCATCTGGATGATCCAGAGGAGGAATGTGAGAAGGTTATGTGGTCTGATGAGACAAAAATATAGCTTTTTGGTCTAAACTCCACTCGCCGTGTTTGGAGGAAGAAGAAGGATGAGTACAACCCCAAGAACACCATCCCAACCATGAAGCATGGAGGTGGAAATATCATTCTTTGGGGATGCTTTTCTGCAAAGGGAACAGGACGACTGTACCGTATTGAGGGGAGGATTTTAGCTGAGGTGAATATAAAGAGAGTAGGTATTAAACAGACAAACAAAAATGCAGACCAACAGACAAAGAAACGGAAAGACCAAAAGCCAAAGAGAAAGAATGGGTGAAAAACAAGAGACAGACAAAGACATAAAAAGAGACAGAGAGGTTGATTTATTGACAACAATGTGGAGATGTGATTTATCTGGGCATGGAGGGACCATTCCTCTCAAAGCAGACAGGACAGGGACGCAGCAGAGAGAGAAGAGAAAAGGCAGCGAGAGTGCTTTTGAATGAATCAAGAGGAGATCGCCAGCTGTGTTTATTTGACCTCTGTCCAGCACTCCACTCAGATCTCCACAGACTAACCTGCTGCAACACCAACACACCTCTACTGGTACTGGGTGCTTGATAATATGCTGAGAAAACTACAAGTGGTCATTACAGAGAAGACATTACACTGAACAAAAATATAAACGACAATATTATTGTAGTTTACTGAGTTATAGTTCATACAAGGAAATCAGTCAATGTAAATGAATTCATCAGGACCTAATCTATGGATTTCACATGACTGGGAATACAGATATGCATCTGTTGGTCATGGATACCTTAAAAAAAGGTATGGGCGTGGATCAGAAAACCAGTCAATGTCTGGCGTGACTGCCGTTTGCATCATGCAGCGCGAAACATGGGCCTCAGGATCTTCTCACGGTATCTCTGTGCATTCAAATTGCCATCAAAAAAATGACAATTTTACAGAAATAAGCTTTTTTGTGCGTACGGTATATTTCGGGGATCTTTTACTTCACGACAATGGGCCTCAGGATCTCGTCACGGTATTTCTGTGCATTCCAATTGCCATCGATACATGGGAATATGGGCCCAACACCATGAAACATGGGACCAACACTTTACATGAAGCATTTATATTTTTGAACAGTAATACATTGAAATGTAAAATTAATTTAAATGCATAGTTCTGGCAAGGTAAATAACGGGACCCCATGCTACATGATTTCAGAGTCCATGGAAGAGAAGGGAGGAACAAAGCAACATTTAAAAAGTTATGCTCAGAGCTCCACTAAAGGAGGGGAACCTGCAGAGCTCACTAATCCTCCGGACCTGACCTTAAGCAATCAGTCGTGGGTCCCCACGCAGGCCTAGACACCCAGCGCAGCCTGATCAAAGCCTGTCAGCCTCGACAGCCGCCAACTCGGGCCTGGTGGTTTTAGCCAAGCCGGGGACCCTCTACCTGAGCTAAACAACCAGGAGACAGACCCAGCTGCTACCTTTACGCAGCTCAGAGAGAGAGGGGAACGGAAGGTAGGAATAAGAAGCAGGGAGAAATATAGGCAGAGAGAGATGGAGAGGATAGGAAGAGAGAGGTAGGGAGAGTGGGCAGGGAGAGGGAGAGCAGAGAGAAAGAATGGATAACGGCAGGGAGAGAAACAGGAAGAGAAGCAAGGAGAGTGGCAGGGAGAGAGAGCATGGAGAGAGACAAGGAGAGAGAGTAGGTAGAAAGAGAACCAGGGGCTGAGTCAACTACTCATATGAGTTTCAGTTACTGTAAGACCCCCTGAGGTCAGAAACTATTACGATTGGTTCAGTCAGGGGTCCAATCAAAACGGGGCAGAGGCGGGAGCTCAACATGGAGAGGATGCTGGTCAGCAAGACTGACTGGTCAGAAAATAAACTATATAGTTGACAGCAGAGAAATTGTTTGCAGCAGAAAACGTAAATTAGATAGTAACAATATTAGATATGATTAGATACTGAATGCATCATTTGACTCTAGTTGCCAGCTATCTTCCTACATTAGCTAGGTAACCTAGCTTGTTAGCTCATAGCTGCAACATTCTTGTTTACAATGTTAAGATAGCAAACTAGCTACTTAGCTACCAAAAGCAGTCTTCCTGCTTGGAATTACACATTTCAAAGATAAGATAAAACTATCTGGCTTCTAAGTTAGCTAAGTTTGCTCAACTTTATTCTGCCCTGGGAAAAACTGTACAAACATGCAACTTTGAGGGCAACTAGTTATAAATAGCCAGACAAATATATTGTCACAATTTTACTAATTTCATCGAACTCAAGTCATAGCATGTTTGAGTTCATTCAGTAGTTTTTACCTGATAAAGTAGAATTCTGTTGAAAAAGTATGTTAAAAGTACCATTTACATTCATACATTTTTTTAGTGAAAATTATACTGTTGCCATGGTGTTTAGATTGACACTAGTTGTAGATGTCCAAATTCATAATCAATATGCTGAAATAAGTTGTGATATTTTGAATACCAATAAAAGTTACTCCCTACACGTGTCACACTTCTGTTCAGAGTACTTGTATTTTGCTAAATTAGTATCTTCCAAACTGCACACGCACCAATATTTACCAAGGGGTCATTCAAGACTGGAATTGATAAGCTTGGTCTACTGTAATCAATAACGCATGCAAATGAATCACTCACATTGAAATCAATGGAACTGGGACAATAACCTCGGCGACATGTACCATTTGCACTCTTCTAACAGACAAACCTCAATGAACATGTGTCTGTCGATAGATGATAACCTGTCATAGCCATTTATCAACGTATATCTCTATGAGAAAATGATTTAAATAGATGGCCAATATGGAAAAAGAAACAACACTTTGACTGGATAATTTCAACGAGTCACCACCTCACATTGGTTTCTAAATAGCGACAGGGGTTGGATTTCATTTGAATGTTAGCTTCACCCTCAAATCCACGAATTCATGTGAGGCCAGAGACTTACGGGAGCACCCGATTTGCTTCTAGCCCCTGTGGTCTGAAAATTACATCTAAGTTCTAAGTCCTACTACTGACTGGCTCATATGACAAAAACATTAGTACCAAACCAAAGAGATTGATCTGTTTTCAGCAATCGATTGTGAGATTGTGATTACTATGAACTGTAATAATAACATCACCAATCTGAGGAATCAAGGATGTGACTTCCTGTAATTATCATGACACAAGGTGAGACCCAGATGCAGACACAGGAGGCAGATGGTTAGAGTCTTACAATATTTATTCATCCAAAAGGAGTAGGAAAAAAGAATGGTCGTGGTCAGGCAAAAAGGTGAAAACCAGATCAGAGTCCAGGAGATACAGAGTGGCAATACAGGTTCGTGGTCAAGGCAGGCACGTACAAAGTTCAGAAACAGGCAATGGTCAAAACAGGGAGGGCTAGAAAAAGGAGAAATGCAAAAAGAAAGCGAATGGGGAAAAACCGCTGGTTGACTTGGAAACATACAAGACAAACTGGCACAGAGAGACAGGAAACACAGGGATAAATACACTGGGGAAAATCAGCGACACCTGGAGGGGTTGGAGATAATCACAAGGACAGGTGAAACAGATCAGGGTGTGACAGTAATTATTATTATTATTGTGTGGTGAAACAGTCGGTGTACTGTAGTCATCAAGGCAAAGGGTGGCTACTTTGAAGACTCTAAAATCTACAATATTTTTAGATTTGTTTAACCCTTTTTTGGTTTCTTCATGATTCCATATGTGTTATTCCATAGTTTTGACATCTTCACTAGTATTCTACAATGTAGAAAATAGTCAAAGTAAAGAAAAACCCTTGAATGAGTACATGTGTCCAAACTTCTGACTGGTACTGTACATTTGCATCTTGCTCAAATGCATCTAATACCTGACATGGCCGCGGGAAGATGTTTTGGGGTGGGGAGCGTTATAGCCAATCAGAGCTACAGTAGGCTTTATACAAACAAGCCATTTGCCACAAGGCCTGCCAACATTCACTTTAAACTGGACTGTGTGTTTATAGGCAGTTGCAACAGCCCAACTTTAGATCATTAGAACACATTCGCCAAAAGCCACAAAATATATCTAAATGGATTTCTGTAAATATGTAAACACCACGGGAGTCCTCTTACATTTGGGATCTTTACAGTCCTATTGATCAAACAACCATGAAAAGGTAGGCTCTCTCTCCCTTAACTACGCACATCAACGACAATATCAACAACTAATGCTAGCCAGAGCAAGATGAGCTAGAATCTAATGAAGGAACATTAGATACACCCTCTCAAACTTTTTCAGCTAGTTCACCATCAAAATTGCATTGATAAACTATGAGGAATTGTAGCCTCCTCGTCCTTCTGGAGCTTGCCTGCCAATGCATGCTTGTCCCAACCAAGCACCCAAGATAACTGGCTAAAGTTGGCTAGCTTGCTAGCTAGCTACTGTACAACCAGACCCAAATGAGAGAATGCCTCACTGATCATTTTACTCACAGTAGCAGATTTGGTTAGGCTATTTACATATTATCTAGAGTGTTCTTAGCTAACTATTACTTTTTTACCAACTTTTACTGACACATGTCATATCTAGCGGGTGTTGCGCAATCGTAAATTCATCAGTTGTTCTGCGATCTGGCACACTCAGAGGAGAGTGCTCTGAAATCGGAGTAGATGGTCATAGTGAATTTGCAAATACGCAAGAGATATGCTATCTGGGTAACAGTCGTTCAAGTCCGTGCTAAACAAATGACACCGGTATCTTAGAATATTTGAGATTTCTGTATAGCCACCGAAAAACAATTTCAGGTGAAAAAGTCAGTCACTCACCCAGTCCTCCAATGGTATGACATCATCCAAGCAGCTAACTAGCTAGCTAGAAATCTAGCCAACGTTAGGCTCCGTGTTTTTAGCTTGCTACATAATTAGATACGCTATCCTATTAGCCACTTTATGACTGACTTGTGATCATTGCCCTTGCTAGTTTGATTGTATTGGCATTCCCAGCCTTAGTTACATTTGTCTGTTTTTGTCCAGAATATTGAGTCATTGAAACTGAAACAGTGCATCCCGAATGAAGGCAGCAAACAATGTACCAGGCCAGCTGTGATTTACAACCTGATAGCAATATATTTTCTGGACTACCAAGAAATGTATTGGTGAATTATATTAATCATGCATTGAACTGCATCCATATATTCTGCCAACAATGCCTTAGTGTACGTCATGGAATGTACAGTCAAATTTAATCTATTAAAACCTCTTATAAAGTTGGTTTTGTAGCATAAACTGTGAATTTTATATTTTCTGACTGATATTATGATTGTCTGTTTGTTTCAATACTGCAAAGTAGTTAAACACTGTCAGTTCCACTTTAATCTTTAGGTCACAGGTTACTTTGTGTACAAAATGTGAAATGTATTTTTGCAATGGGAAGTAATCCACCCAGGCTCATCCCAGGCCCATCCATGTCTACGCCCCTGATGCAAACAGCACAAGATGACAATTGCGCATCACAAATAGCCTACTAACCAACATTTCTGACTAAACTTTTTCAATACCTGGTTTACCTTAGTTAGAATTTACTAGCAGATACGTAAGTTGAAACGTCTTTCCTACCCTACCGGCTACCGATGTCATTATTCTGTGAGCTGCTCCATGCCACAACCAGCTGAGAGCTGAAACACTGGCTGCCTGCAGATTGATATTCAGTTGAAACTAGGCCGTGTGTGCAGCGCGCATGTGAATATGTTTCACATTTTGCGATTGTGTAGTACTTTGTGCATGATTTCTCTATTGTACTACATCATTTATGTCGTATACCTCTACTACACTACTTTGATACGCATCAGTAGGAATTATGAAGCGTGTATACAGTTGAAATCGGAAGTTTATATACACTTAGGTTGAAGTCATTAAATCTCGTTTTCCAACCACTCCACAAATTTCTTGTTAACAAGCTAGAGTTTTGGCAAGTCGGTTACTCCAAAGGACCCTGAGGATATACTGGCCCAATAAAATCACAACATCTGAACTCCACAAAAAGACAGACACAAAAACACCCTTGAGCCTGATAGTGAAGAAAAGGAGATGGCGATGGCTGGGACATGCAGACTACCACCAGATGCATCTTGTGATTGCCCTATGCTGGACACCAGATGGGAAGAGAGAGCCAGAATGCCCAAAAGAGACATCATGCACTCTTAGAATTATTTTTCTCCAAAATAGCTATTTGCTGAGAGATAGGGTTCTATCAAGATCTATTTGTATCTGAAGAACCCTTTTTGGAAGACAAGAGTTCTTTGTAAAGCAAAGCATTCTACTTAGAACAAGTTTCCTCCTAAGACCTGTTTTTGGAAGAAAGGGTTCTCTGATGATTGTTTGGAAGGCCAGAAGGATTCTACATAGAACCCTTTTGAATCTGAGTAAGATTTTTTATTGTACTTTATTTAGTTTAAATAGTGCCTGAGCATTAGTGTTTACCTCAGTGTTTCAACGTTAACATCTGGGGCCAGTTGCAACAGCTGGTTGTAAGTAAGTTGCAGTAACTCAAGTTGTGCTCTATGCGGGACTTAAAAATGATACCTGTTACACCACGTGCAATATCTGGGCGTAGATTCTATGTCTACTATAGAGCAGGCGTAGGGTTTTAAATTGGGATCATCGTCATCATTATATGCATAGAAAATAATATAAATCTATAATTTCAAACATCATGCACAAAGTAGTGAAGTGTTTCATTTTTACATGTTTCCAGTTGTTGTGCTATTTTGACTGTAATTTTCCAACATTCTGGCTCATATAGGAGAACACTGAGGACATTGCTTTGGAAGATGCAGATTTTGAGTGATTGGCTGAAGTTCTTGACTCTCCATACTGGTCATAACATGGCAAAGTCCTGGTTCGCTTTACTGAGCCTGGTGGTCACATCGCTCATGGAATCACCATCTTTAGTCTTTGTGGTCCCAAGATAAATTAACTCCTCTATCTCTTCCAAAGCAGTGTGGTTGATGTTGATTTTGGTGTCAGCCCTGTTGTTTTTGTCTTTTGAATGTTTATGTTGAAGCCTGACATTTGTGCAGAGATCTGAGAGGATTTGACAGGTATAAGCAACATGGTAAAAGCTTCAATTGTTCACTGATGGGCTAGATGGAAGTTTTCTATACTGCTCACACTTGTCAAATTCTTTCAGAACTCCACAAGTGCATATGACGTAAGGTTGAGGGGTTGATTTGGGATTGTACTTTTAGCACGCACAACTGCTTAGATGGAGGTATGCACCTTAGTTGATCATTAGTGGGATGTTTACATCTCCTAAGTATCCTTCAATTCAAATATGGACCACAAAGAAGACTGTTCCACTGTTTTTTTTATTCTTCCCCTGTTCCGAATGCAGCTGTGGACCCCTGACCTGACTTTACCATCTCTAACCACTACAACCGTAAGAGGACTGGCTACCCCTCTGAGACTGATTCCTCTCTAGGTTTCTTCATAGGGTCCTGCCTTCTAGGGAGATGTTCCTAGCCACTGTGCTTCTGCCTCTGCATCGCTTGCTCTTTGGGGTTTTAGGCTGGGTATCTGTAAAGCACCTACTTGATTCACTCAACCCTGCTGCCCACTGCTAGTACTAGTTTGATATGTGATATTCATGAATTTAAAAAATTTAATTGTAATGTTCTAGGCACGACAGTGCATTGACATTGATATGATTGACATCATTGTTTAGGAGAGTATGAGTAATACGACACCTCATGGTGAACCATTGGTACTACACTATGGAAATCAGTTGATGTACAACCACTGAACAACATGTACTGTATAATCTGTGCAAGTCTTCTAGGTGAACAACCACCTCTATCTTGTGTCTGGGCATTATTATACTCATATTACACATAGGAATGTCACTCACTGTTCATGAAAATGTTTGAAATGCTCTAAAATGTTTACAGAGTAGTCTGCATGCTGTTTGATTTTTAACATAGCAACTACATAGCACTTCTAAAAGGCTCATTTGTTAGTGAAATTGACATTGACACTCAATGACATTGCCATTACTTTATTTAATTAAAACATTTTTATTTTCAATCATCCTCCAAATTGGTCCACTGGAACCGTCTATAATTGCCTTTTTCATCAGAGAACTGTCGGCGGATAGCAGACGCAACACAGGCTGGCAGAGGTTTCCTGAACTCCGTGAGCCCGGCGGCCTATTTACCTATAGTCTGCTTAGCCAAATTGCCTTGGGACAAGGGACAGGGGGAATTGTTAGTAGTTATAAAAGTCTGGGAGACATGACTCTTAAGCCTTTACACTCGTACTCGTTTATCGGTTGAAAATTACAGATTTGGGCACTGATAAGTGGCTAAATTGGAACGCAGTGGCTGTACAGTAACACGCTATAAATTACGTCAGAGCTCAGGCTCTGCGCTTCACAGCACTCTATGGGTTATGACTGACAGCCATTCTGAACTTGAGCACCGCAAGGAACACGTTTCCACCATCCCTCCCACTAATTGGGCAACTTTTGCAAATGTTTTCTTGTCTGAGTAAGGAAATGCTGTAAATTAAGAGAACTCCATGTATTTTGAAAGATAAGTTGAGGATTATAATAAATACAGCTTTGATGTCATACAAGTAAGCCAGACATCCGTTAGTCCTAATGTGCACTTCACATTTCCATATCATCCAACTCATACAGTGTCAACGTTTAAGGTCACTATGTTACAGTTACAAGATGACATGGTGTCATACCTTGTGTTCTGAACAGAGTGAGCCTATGTTTATTTATTGTGAAGAAAATTTGAGCTAGAACACGCACCTGAATGCATGCATCCCACTGGGCAAAAACTGGTTGAATCAACATTGTTTCCACATCATTTCAACCAAAAAAATTTAACGTGATGATGTTGAATCAACATGGAAAACTGATTGGATTTTTGAAAAAGTCCTCAACGTAAGGGAATAAAAAATAAAAAATCACACAACTTTTAACCTAAATCCAATGATACAGGGAAATGTTTTGTTGATTTCATGTTGAATTCACGTTAGTTGACAACTCAACCAAATGTAAATCAAAACTAGACATTGAACTGATGTCTGTGCCCAATGGGAGAACTCCTTTCTATGTGCACCGAAATTTCCAGCTAGCACTGTTTGGATCCTTGGAGGTTTTGGGAACGTACGTTTTCGATTTCCCATTGGTTCTGGGAACGAAGCCATACGTTTCTTGACCAGTAAAACAGAACTGAAGTGAAAATCCCGCCATTCTGGGAATGTACATTTTTAAGTTGCAGGCAGATTCTTTGAACGTTTTACTATGATTCCCTGAGGTTTTCCTGGGAGGTTTTATTAATTATAGGTCATTTGAAGGTAATTCAATAATGTTCTGACAACATGTTTCAATAGGACTTTTAATAACACTGCCAGCTTAGGTTAACTGCTATGAACTTCAAGCATGGAAATTAATATGCTAAGGCATTCATCATGCCTCACCTAAAGCCCATTCTTGTGGGAAGCTGCTATAGACCACCAAGTGCTAGCAGTCAGTATCTGGATAATATGTGTGAAATGCGTGTTAATGTATGTGATATCAACAGAGAAGAATATTTTCTGGGTGATTTAAATATTGACTGGCTATCATCAAGCGGCCCACTCAGGAAAAAAACCTTCAAACTGTGACCAGCGCCTGCAACCTGGTTCAGGTTATCAGTCAACCTACCAGGGTAGTTACAAACAGCACAGGAATCAAATCATCAACATGTATTGATCCTATTTTTACTAACGCTGCAGATATTTGCTCTAAAGCAGTATCCAAAACCATAGGATGTAGTGATCACAATATAATAGCCATATTTAGGAAGACCAAAGTTCCAAAGGCTGGGCCTAATATAGGGTATAAGGGGTTATACAATAAATGTAGTAGTGATTCATATGTTGATGATGTAAATAATATGTGCTGGTCTGTTGTGTGTAATGAGGAGCAGCCAGACGCTGCACTTGACGCATTTATGAATTTGCTTATTCCACTAACTAATAAGAAAATGACTGTAAAAACTGTTAAATCCCCTTGGATTGATGAGGCAAAAAGTATGGCAAATAAGCCTGGCAGCCTAACTGATTGGCAAACGTACTGCAAATTAAGAAATTATGTGACTAAACTAAATACAGAGAAAAATAAACTACACTATGAAACAAAGATAAATTATATAAAGAATGATAGTAAAATGCTTTGGGGCACCTTAAATGACATTTTGGGGAAAAAAAGCCAACTCGGCTCCTTCATTCATTGAATCAGATGGCTCATTCATCACAAAGCCCACTGATATTGCAAACTACTTTAATAACTTTTTCATTTGCAAGATAAGCAAACTTAGGGATGACAAGTCAGCAACAAACACTGACACTACACATCTAAGTATATTGGACCAAATTATGAAAGACAAGAAATGTACTTTTGAATTCCGTAAAGTCAGTGTGGGAGAGGTACATTTTTTGTTGTTGTCTATCAACAATGACAAGCCACCAGGGTCTGACGATCCAGATGGAAAATTACTGAGGATAACAGCAGAAGATATTGCCAATCCTATTTGCCATATCCTCAACTTAAGCCTACTAGAAAGTGTTTGCCCTCAGGCAAACACTTAATTCCGCTACCCAAGAATAGAAAAGCCCCATTTACTGGCTCAAATAGCCGACCAATCAGCCTGTTACCAACCCTGAGTTAACTTTGGAAAAAATGGTGTTTGACCAGATACAATGCTATTTCACAGTAAACAAATGAACAACAGAATTTCAGCATGCTATTAGGGAAGGACACTCAGCAAGCACAGCACTTACACGAATGACTGATGATTGGCTGAGAGAAATTGATGATAAAATTATTGTGGTGGCTGTCTTGTTAGACTTCAGTGCAGCTTTTGACATTATCGATCATAGTCTGCTGCTGGACAAATGTGTATTTTATGGCTTTACACCCCATGCTATAATGTGGATAAAGAGTTACTTGTCTAACAGAACACAGAGGGTGTTCTTTAATGGAAGCCTCTCAAATGTAATCTAGTTAGAATCAGGAATTCCCCAGGGTAGCTGTTTATGCTCCTTGCTTTTTTTAAATTAATTTTTTACTAATGACATGCCACTGACCTTGAATAAAGCCAGGGTGTCTATGTATGCGGATGACTCAACACTATACACGCCAGCTACTACAGCGACTGAAATGACTGCAATACTCAACAAAGAGCGGGTGGGCCACCCAGAGTGGGTGGCAAGGAATAAGTTAGCCCTAAATAATTCTAAAACTGAAAGCATTGTATTTGGAACAAAACACTCACTAAACCCTAAACCTCAAATAAATATTGTAATAAATCATGTGGATATTGAGCTAGTTGAGAGGACTAAACAGCTTGGAGTAACCCTAGATTGTAAACTGTTATGATCTAAACATATTGATGCAGTAGTAGCTCAGATGGGGAGAAGTCTGTCTATAATAAAGTGATGCGCTGCCTTTTTAACACTATCAACAAGGCAGGTCCTACATGCCCTAGTTTTGTTGCACCTTGACGACAGTTCAGTCGTGTGGTCAGGTGCTAAAGGAAAATTGCAATTGGCTCAGAACAGGGCAGCATGGCTGGCCCTTGGATGTACACAGAGAGCTAATATTAATAATATGCATGTCAATCTCTCCTGGCTGAAAGTGAAGGAGAGATTGACTTCATCACTACTTTTATTTATGAGAGGTAATGACATGTTGAATGCAGAGAGTTGTCTGTCTAAACTACTGGCACACAGCTCGGACACCCATGCATATCCCACAAGAGGTCTCTTCACAGTCCCAAAGTCCAGAACAGACTATGGGAGGCACACAGTGCTACTACATAGAGCCATGACAACATGGAACTCTATTCCACATCAAGTAACTGACGCAAGCAAGTACAATTTTAAAACAAATTAAATAAACAGCGGGGGCTGTGAAGTAACACAAACATTGGCACAGACACATGCATACACACACACGATAACATACGCACTATACATACACATGGATTTAGTACTGTAGATATGTGGTAGTGGTGGAGTAGGGGCCTGAGGGCACACAGTGTGTTGTGAAATCTGTGAATATATTGTAATGTTTTTAAAATGTAATAAACTGTTGGACCCCAGGAAGAGTAGAGTCGCTGCTGCCAATGGGGATCCATAATAAATACAAATGCAAGTATAATTTATTTTTTAATGTGGCATAGCATCAGTGAGATTCAAACCTATGATCTTCTGTTCTCTGTCTATGGAATTAGTCCACTGGACCACCAAGATGGAGCTAGCAAGCCATGTTTTTACAACTCATACAAATCAATCCGGATAGAGCAGTTTGCTATGGAGCAGATAAGCGATATCATCTGTATAGGAAAGTCATTAAGAGCAAATTGTCGTTACAGCATGGTTTATTCATAACGAAAGACAAACACACACACTGTGCTGCCAGTCACAGTGTGACGCGAGATGCAACTCCTACCCGCACACATACCGGCAAAGATTTCCACCTGGCAGGCAGATGCTGGAATACGTTTCTGAGTGACAGAGGGCTTTACATGTGTGCTTTTTTGCGATTTTTTGTGGGGGAAAAATGCCTGGAACATACAATAATGTTACTAACCAGTTCCCCTGCTTTTAAAATAGTGGTTCGGTTCTGGAACAGTAAAGAACCGGTTCCAATCCTTGATTTAAACAGACTCCAATTCAAAAGAAACAAGCACTCATTAAGATCAGGTATGGCCAATTAGTGGGTGCAGCCAACACACCTGAATACACTTAACAAGATAGAGGTAGAGTTTTCTTGATGCTGAGAAAGGAATGTATGTTTTTAAATAACATTTTTAGAATGTTCTCTAAATGTTGCTAAAGTTTTGTGTTTTTATGGAAATGTTTCCACAAAAGATTTGAGAACAGGACTTTAAATAAAACCATGAGGAAACGTGTAGGAAACGTTATGCTGAAGTACTGAAATTCTCACAGAAGAGCGTTGTTTCTTCGCATTCTCAAAACAGTGTTAGAACATTACTTTAAATGAAGGGGAGACAGATTTTTTTAAAGCTGACTGGGTCTCATCCTGCTGCCCCTTGCTTCTACTGCTTCTCTGCGCTGGTTTCCTTTTCTGCATTGCCACTGCAGCCGTAACTAGCTATTTCTCGCTATGCTGCTGTTTTCTGATATAATATTTTCTTTGCGAATGCTCGCTAGCTGTGTTGAACCTCACCTGCATCGTTCAATATGCTCATGTTTCAATGTTTGGCTGCTGCAGGGATGTCATTGATTGCGAGGATCAGCATGTTGTTACTCTGCTTTTGTCAGTCAATAGCCGGCTACAAACTAGGTAACTAAGTATAATTAGCCTCAGGAGTAGACTTAGGCTCGGGAGTAGACTATCATATAGCCTACATGTTTGTTCACAATACCAGATTTCGGGCAGAGTCGGCTGTGAACACACCCTATCACAGAGAAACATTGCTTGGCCATACAAGGAGGAAGTAAACTAGGGAAGCATACAGGCTATGTGTTGATATACAGTGAGTGAGTAGCAATGATAATGAGCACAAGATGGTGCTTATAGTGGTGATTCAATATTATTTTAGTCGCTAGGCGGACGTTAATTTGTTTAGTGTAGCATCAGGAAAGTAGCTATCACTATATGTTGAGCAGCTCATAAGACCGCTGCAATCAATGCACACATCAATAATGGCCTACATTTTACAGGTTGTTGTTCAAATGATCAGGTTATTGCACTATATATGCTAAAGTATGTGGACACCCCTTTAAAATTAGTGAATTAGGCTATTTCAGCCACACCCATAGTCAAATATTGGCAGTAGAATGGGCTTACTGAAGAGCTCAGTGACTTTCAATGTGGCACTGTCATAGGTAGCACTGTCACCTTAACGTGACACTGTCACCTTAACATGTCAGGTTGTCAAATTTGTGCCCTGCTAGAGCTGCCTTGGTTAACTGTAAGCGCTGTTATTGTGAAGTGGAAATGTCTAGGAGCAACAACAGCTCAGCCCGGCAGTGGTAGGCCACACAAGCTCACAGAACAGGACCACCGAGTGCTGAAGTGCTTATCGCATGAAAATCGTCTATCCTCGGTTGCAACACTCAGTGAGTTCCAAACTGCCTCTGGAAGCAACATCAGCGCATCTGTTCATCGGGAGCTTCATGAAACGAGCAGCCGCACAAAAGCCTAAGATCACCATGCACAATGCCAAGCGTCGGCTGGAGTGGTGTAAAGCTTGCCGCCATTGGACTCTGGAGAGTGGAAACACGTTCTCTGGAGTGATGAATCATGCTTCACCATGTGACAGTCCGACGGACGAATCTGGGTTTGGCGGACGCCAGTAGAACGGCAACTCCATATTAATGCCCATGATTTTGGAATGAGATGTTTGATGAGCAATCAGAATATCTGCTAGTTTATTAGTGTACAGATCTCCACAGTGGAGGTGCCATAAAGCCTAGTGGTCAAACAGGGAAGTGGTTTCAATAATCAGCGACCTATCAGCCATATCCCACCCCCAATAACCCCCCCCCCCCCCCCCAAGACCCCCCTGTCCCCAAGCCCCCGTCCCCCAATGCACCAACAACCAACAAAATTAACTAAAGAGGAAAAAAATAGAAAAACAAAGGAAAACAGAAAACAACCGTGCTAAAAAACAAAAGACATCAATGACAACAAAAATCACAGCAGCAACTGATTACATTTGAGTGCATGTATAGCACTATTTACATGTGTGTAGTGTGTGTGTCCGTGTATGTGCACGTGTGTGCATTTGAATAAGAGTGTGTGTATACATGCATCTGTACACGCGTGCAAACCCCTGTGTGGCATCAGCCTCAGGCGAATGTGCACGCATATGCATGTGTACGTGTGTACTGATGCATATACAGTCACTCTTATTCAAACGCACACACGTGCACATACACGGACACACACACACACACACACACACACTACACACATGTAAATAGTGCCATACATGCACTCAAATGTAATAGTGCCATACAAATGTAAATAGTGCCATACATTAGACGTAACAACATTGCCCCTCAGTGTCATTCAAACATACTTTTTGTTTTGTTTTATTTTGACTTAAAAAAAAAAACTTTTACATTTTGACCGTCATTCTATGCCCCCGCCCAGCAACTCCAATTGTCTCCAATTCGAAATCCCAACACTCAGCTTCCCTCAGCCCATCCCACCTACAGTTGAAGTCAGAAGTTTATGTACACTTAGGTTGGAGTCATTAAAACTCGTTTCAACCACTCCACAAATTTCTTGTTGACAAACTATAGTTTTGGCAAGTCGGTTAGGACATCTACTTTGTGCATGACACACGTAATTTTTCCAACAATTGTTTACAAACAGATTATTCACTTAAAATTCACTGTATCACAATTCCAGTGGATCAGAAGTTTACATTCACGAAGTTGACTGTGTCTTTAAAATGCTTGGAAAATTCCAGAAAATGATGTCATGGCTTTAGAAGCTTCTGATAGGCTAATTGACATCATTTGAGCCAATTGGAGGTGTAACTGTGGATGTATTTCAAGGCCTACCTTCAAACTCAGTGCATATTTGCTTGACATCAAAATAAATCAGCCAAGACCTCTGAAAAAAATTTGAGCAGTTTCCAAATGCCTGAAGGTACCACGTTCATCTGTACAAACAATAGTATGCAAGTATAAACACCATGGGACCACGCAGCCGTCATACCGCTCAGGAAGGAGACGCATTCTGTCTCCTAGAGATGAACGTACTTTGGTGCGAAAAGTGCAAATCAATCCCAGAACAAGAGCATTGTGACGATGCTGGAGGAAACAGGTATAAAACGATCTGAATCCACAGTAAAACGAGTCCTATATCGACATCACCTGAAAGGCCGCTCAGCAAGGAAGAAGCCACTGCTCCAAAACTGCTATAAAAAGCCAGACTACGGTTTGTAACTGCACATGGGTTCAAAGATCGTACCTTTTGGAGAAATGTCCCCTGGTCTGATGAAAAAATATAACTGTTTGGCCATAATGACCATCGTTATGTTTGGAGGAAAAAGGGGGAAGCTTGCAAGCCGAAGAACACCATCCCAACTGTGAAGCACGGGGTGGCAGCATCATATTGTGGGGGTGCTTTGCTGCAGGAGGGACTGGTGCACTTCACAAAATAGATGGCATTATAAGGATGGAAAATTATATGGATATATTGAAGCAACATCTCAAGACATCAGTCAGGAAGTTAAAGCTTGGTCGCAAATGGGTCTTCCAAATGGACAATGACCCCAAGCATACTTCCAAAGTTGTGGCAAAATGGCTTAAGGACAAGAAAGTTAAGGTATTGGAGGGGCCATCCTACAGAAAATTTGTGGGCAGAACTGAAAAAGCGTGTGCGAGCAATGAGGCCTACAAACCTGACTCAGTTACACCAGCTCTTGTCAGGAGGAATGGGCCAAAATTCACCCAACTTATTGTGAGAAGCTTGGGGAAGGCTACCCGAAATGTTTGACCCAAGTTAAACAATTTGAAGGCAATGCTACCAAATACTAATTGAGTGTATTTAAACTTCTGACCCACTGGGAAAGTGATGAAAGAAATAAAAGCTGAAATAAATCATTATCTCTACTATTATTCTGACATTTCACATTTTTTAAATAAAGTGGTGATCCATACTGACCTAAGACAGCGAATTCTTACTAAGGTTAAATGTTAGGAAATGTTTAAAACTGAGTTTAAATGTATTTGGCTAAGGTGTATGTAAACTTCCAACTTCAACTGTATATGCCCAGAATTTTCACTGTATTTTTTACAATTTGTATCATATTAAATATTATTCTCTATCAATAGCCACAGTCCTACATTCACTTATAACTGTCACCACTTCAGTGTTAGTTTCCTTGCATTTTGCGTCATTCCATTACACCGTTTGTTTACCTTTCTTTCCTCTGTCACATTCGTGTGGTTGTTTCTGAGGATCGCTAGCAATAGTAGATCATATTAGGCTAACAATAATTTTGGACATGTAGCCAATTTGGTATGCAGACATTATGGTTACCATTATGGTATGCAGACCATACATATTTTAAACCTGGAGACTTGCGCACAGTTCACGACGACGACCGTTGTCATCACAGTTCCATTATTAGTGAGGATTATTATGGTAGATCTATAGGACTACTGTTCAACCCCTATTTTACACTTTTACTTTTACACTTCCAGGATATCATGGATTGAACAACTGAATATGACAACTTTCAGGATGAATCAAACCACTGTATTTTTTAATCACCAATATATTTTGTGCGTAAAGGCTCTCCAAACCTGTTTTTATTATTCATAAGTAGTTTTTTAAAATCTACCAATTGGTGCTGAAAAGGAGACGAATATGTGTGTATTTAAATGGATTGATCCCTAATTTACTGAACCGTTCTCGTCATATATTCTAGTTAGTCTGGTGAGAAAATTCTAATTAAAGGTACACCACGTTTAAATGGATGGCTTTAGATAAATGTACTGAAAATCCTATTGAACAAAAACTCCATGAGAAAATCTGTTCGCCAGCAAGTGGGAGGGTTTTCAGTGGTTGATTTACATTTGTTCAGCACTCGCAAGGGAACCAGGCCCGAAAATTCCGTTATGCACCTGCATAATGTAAGTCTGAATACTAACTACTAAGAAGTGCGTAAGAAAGGCACACATATCCTAAGTCTGAATCGGGCCCTAGGTGAATCAGGTGAGCTAGTTCAGGGCTACTACACAAACGTCTGTGGGTCCCAGGGAGAGGTATGAGAACTACGTGTCTATACCTGGTAGAACGCACCAGACAGACAAGGGCATTAGCCCTTGAAATTAAGTTAGGAATTAAAGTTCAATGGCACAGGTATTATGGGTTTTCTTCTACAAACCTTTTAAATGATTTCCTGGCAAGCAAATTCTGAGTATTCAATTCAATGCAAATATAATTGTGATATGCTATACCACCTATGTGAAGTTGCAAAGATCAAATTGTGGGGGTGTAACATGCATGTGGAATAATTTGAAACTCAAATCCCTTTCTAAACATGACTCTTTGAAAGGCAGTTTGGCATGTGGCAATTTTCTCTGATGGAACAACGGTTGCTCACATGCCATTAAACCCCTGTGTCCACATTAACTTTGCATGACGCTGCATACTGTTAAGCAACTCAAAGGGATCAGCCGTGTAAAACGATAGTCCAGGTGGCTAATTAGTCTGGGTGGCTTAAAGGGTTCTTCGGCTGTCCCCATAGGAGAAACCTTTGAATAACCATTTTTGGTTGCAGGTACAACCCTTTTGGGTTCCATGTAGAACCCTTTCTACAGAGGGTTTTACATGGAACCCGGAAGGGTTCTCCTATGGGGACAGCCGAAGTCCACTCATCTGCTGTGTGTATTGTCTGCAACTCCTGAAAACAAATTAGTCACACACGTTTGCACGTGAACACAAACACGCCTAGTAACAAATACACAGACACACAAAGACAAACACACAAAGTCAAAGAAACACACAGCGCTAATGCTCTCTGTCTTTTGTTTCTCACGGACGGGCAAGACAAAAGTGACAACTATGCAGGTGAACAAGCTGTTGTGTTTGGGCACCTTACCTAAGAAAACATTGCCCCCCACCCACACATGCACAGCCGTCAGAGCGAAACCAACTATGGTATTTCAGGACATCTCAGAGAAACTATATCAGCACAACTTCACACCCAAAGATGGGCAAAATGTATGTTTTTGCACAATATACTCTATAAAGACCAATCCCAGCTAGCGCATAACGTTCTGAGAACCACGTTTCTTGGAGCTTGGTAAGAGCGTGGTTGTCCTATTGTTATTTTGCATTCAACCTTTTTCACAACTTTCTGGGAATGGTGCAGGATAGTTACTTGGCTTTGGAGTATTTTCAGGACTTTGTAGGATTTGACCAACAAAATGTTTTCCTTGTATTTCATTACTTTAATAGAACGTTTCCTAAAGGTTCAAACGTGGTTACATTTAATTTCGGTAATATTCTAGGAACTTTTGCCAACTGTTCTCAAATAGTTCAAAGAATGTTTCTTAACAATGTTCTTCTGTGGGATTTTCAGCACTTTAGCATAACATTTTCTCATGGTTCTGTAACGGTCATCGTTGCATGAAGTGGACCAAAGCGCAGCACGTGTTCATACTTTTATTTGAACTGAACACTGAAATAACAAAAAAGAACAACCAAAACAGTTCTGTCTGGTGCAGACACAAAAACAGAAAACAACTACCCACAAAACACAGGTGTGAAAAGGCTACCTAAGTATGGTTCTCAATCAGAGACAACGATAGACAGCTGCCTCTGATTGAGAACCACACCAGGCCAAACACACAGAAATAGAAAACATAGAACACAAAACATGCCCACCCCAACTCACGCCCTGACCAAACAAAAATAGATACATAAAAAGGATCTCTATGGTCAGGGCGTGACAGGTTGGATTTAAAGTCATGTTCTCAAATTGTATTGAGAACGTTAAGAAAACTTTAGTAATGTTCAGAGAACATTCTAAGAAACAACAAAACTCTATCCTTGATCTTGTTTAGTGTGTTCAGGTGTGTTGGCCAATGAGTGCTTTTCTCCTTTGAAATGGGGTCTGTTTGAATAGACTAAAATGAACAGGTTTGTAGGTGTAAAACAACCGGGGCTCCATCCTGGTGGGGCAGTGGACTACTTCCGTGGATAGGGAACTGAACATCATGTGTTTAAATCACACTAATGGCATGTCACAAGAAATGTGTTTGCATGATTGTTGGCTAAGGAAATACATTTCCATGTGTCTTATCAGTGCTTGGAATTCAAACTAGTTAACCCAAAATAAGATAGCACTGTTATTACAAGTCTTATTGAGACATTTACTGAAATAACCTGTTTACAGAATAACCTGTTAATAAAACCTCCCATGAAAACTTTCAAGGAACCAAAGCAAAACGTTTGTAGAACCTACCTGCTACCGAAAAATAAACATTCCCAGAACAGGTGAAATTTTCATGTTCAGTTTTACCGTTCGTTCCCAAAACCAATGGGAAACCAAAAACGTATATTCCCACAACCTTCAAGGAACCAAATGTGCTTGCTGGAATGAATCAAAATACAGTGGGGCAAAAAAGTATTTAGTCAGCCACCAATTGTGCAAATTCTCCCACTTAAAAATATGAGAGAGGCCTGTAATTTTCATCATAGGTACACTTCAACTATGACAGACAAAAGGAGAAAAAAGCTTGGTTTGAAGAAATCAACTGTGGGAGCAATTATTAGGAAATGGAAGACATACAAGACCACTGATAATCTCCCTCGATCTGGGGCTCCACGCAAGATCTCACCCCGTGGGGTCAAAATGATCACAAGAACAGTGAGCAAAAATCCCAGAACCACACGGGGGGACCTAGTGAATGACCTGCAGAGAGCTGGGACCAAAGTAACAAAGCCTACCATCAGTAACACACTACGCCGCCAGGGACTCAAATCCTGCAGTGCCAGACGTGTCCCCCTGCTTAAGCCAGTACATGTCCAGGCCCGTCTGAAGTTTGCTAGAGAGCATTTGGATGATCCAGAAGAAGATTGGGAGAATGTCATATGGTCAAACTCGTCATTTTTGGAGGACAAAGAATGCTGAGTTGCATCCAAAGAACACCATACCTACTGTGAAGCATGGGGGTGGAAACATCATGCTTTGGGGCTGTTTTTCTGCAAAGGGACCAGGACGACTGATCCGTGTAAAGGAAAGAATGAATGGGGCCATGTATCGTGAGATTTTGAGTGAAAACCTCCTTCCATCAACAAGGGCATTGAAGATGAAATGTGGCTGGGTCTTTCAGCATGACAATGATCCCAAACACACCGCCCGGGCAACGAAGGAGTGGCTTCGTAGAAGCATTTCAAGGTCCTGGAGTGGCCTAGCCAGTCTCCAGATCTCAACCCCATGAAACATCTTTGGAGGGAGTTGAAAGTCTGTGTTGTCCAGTAACAGCCCAAAACATCACTCCTCTAGAGGAGATCTGCATGGAGGAATGGGCCAAAATACCAGCAACAGTGTGTGAAAAACTTGTGAAGACTTACAGAAAACATTTGACCTCTGTCATTGCCAACAAAGGGTATATAACAAAGTATTGAGAAACTTTTGTTATTGACCAAATACTCATTTTCCACCATAATTTGCAAATAAATTCATAAAAAATCCTCCAATCTGATATTCTGGATTTTTTTTTTTCTCATTTTGTCTGTCATAGTTGAAGTGTACCTATGATGAAAATTACAGGCCTTTCTCATCTTTTTTAAGTGGGAGAACTTGCACAATTGGTGGCTGACTAAATACTTTTTTGCCCCACTGTAAATGACAAATTTACAAAGAATTGTATTTTGAAATGACCAAATACATCAATGTACCTGTATTTTATCAAAGTACAAAATACATTTGCAAGTACACATCTTCACTAAAACAACATACTCAGTAACGCTAACAAAAAAAAAAACGTTTTACTTGCAATGACTGTGATTTGTGATTGTTAATTTACCTTAGTTGAATGCACATACTGTACTAAGCTCTGGATAAGAGTGTCTGATAAATGACCAATCTATATTTGTGAAAATGAACAATTGCAAATCACACTGGGTATTATTATTGGCCTTGTTTTGGGGTGGAGCTCATTAGGATAATACTCAGCATGCTTTGCAAGTGAAGTGTTCATTTATATATTTACATTTGGCTCATTTAGCAGACACTCTTATCTAACCATAGTGCCATAAGACTTGTGATAACAACGCAGGGGGAAAGGGGGCCACACAATTGTGAACCGCTATAAAATAGTGTTATGGAAAAGCATTATCAAAACTCAATCAAATACAATTACATATCTCGAAGGGATCTTGTTACCAAATATATTGGATGTAGTTTAGGCCGGTGAAATACAAATGACAAAATACTCAAAAGTAATTGAAATACTTATTTCAAATACATGTAACATAAATACTGCCCATCTCTATTCACAGCATATATCACAGCACGTATCACAGCAGTCTAACAATAGCCACCCACACCTGCTTTATCACTGGGGTAGAGTTACAATGTTTTCACTTTAACTAAATATTTAGAATGATTTAGTTTATCATTTTTAAGAGGGGGCACCATGAAGCCGACGTCAATGTGGTACTCCCTGACCCATGAAAGGAGCTGAACCTGGGGCCATATATGGAGCTGTAGAGTTGCCTGTCTCCCTGTGTGTGTTGTGGTGGGAAACAGCTCTGACCTTTTCCCGGTGAGGCTAACCAGAGTCACAGAGGTCCCCCCCCCCCTCCCAGCCCCTCTCCCTTTGGCCTGGCCTGGCCTGCTAGGTGTGTGCCTGACCTGGCTGCCTGGCTGCCCTGGGAAAGAAAGGGGAGAGAGAGTAAGCATAAGTATGGAGAGAATGGAAAAGAGGGAAAGGAAGAGAAAGAAGAGAGTGGCTCATTCCCAGGCGCCATGTCTCTGTGTGCTTTTATTGGGCCTCTTAATGATGCCGTGTTTGGGTGATTTTTATCAGAGGCCAGAAAGCAAAAGGAGGTAAAGTGCCTCCTGCTAAAGACTCTTATGAACAGCTTTATGGGTGCAGATACTATTTTATCTGACAATCAAGATAAA
Organism: Oncorhynchus clarkii lewisi; assembly: GCF_045791955.1. Taxonomy (NCBI): domain Eukaryota; kingdom Metazoa; phylum Chordata; class Actinopteri; order Salmoniformes; family Salmonidae; genus Oncorhynchus; species Oncorhynchus clarkii. The sequence goes on along the minus strand of NC_092148.1, from coordinate 43,566,111 downwards.
AATGCCATGGTTGTTCATTGCTCTGGCTTTTCCACTCCCATTCCCAGTTCTGGAACATGTGGAATTCCCAGGCCGGGCTGTAAATTGTCTTCTGGCCGACGTCTTTTCCTGAATACCTTTCACTTGGAAAAGGGCAGGAATGTGAGTTTTTACCTGTGTCCTTCTGAAAAACACATTGTTTGCTTCCCAAATAGCACCCTGTTCCCTATATAGTGCACTGCTTTTGACTAGGGTGCATAGGGCTATAGGGTGGGAATAGGTTGTCATTTGGGACACAACCATGGATGACTTGTTTGGACATAATACATTACCATTGGCTCTGAATAACGTGATGCAGGACACAATGAAAAGCATTGTGTTGTGAGAAAATCCAATATGCCATTGATTTATTGTTAGTGGACAAACATGGCTGGTGTCACTGATCAAATACATGGTGAGGTTTCATTCGGGTCTGTAAATAAACACTGTTTTCTAATTAATGATTCATGTAATGAGGAAGTGTTGAGTAAGCCAAGAATATGCCACTTCCATTGGTTAACCTATGTACATTTCACTTGTTTTGATGAATGAACACTCCTTTGAGTTAAATGATGAATAAGTTGGGTGGTTTCAACTCTGTGACCTGGAGATCCAGGATATTACCATAGGTTATTACAACATTACAATAGGCTGCTGTACCTATCGAACACAATAGTCTATGTTTGTCAAGAAAAAGAATGAACACGTGTTCTTTGTAGAACATGCAATTCATGAACATAATGGGTTATATTTATTTCACTTATGCATATGGAAATGATTTACAGCTATACTATTCATACATCATTTCATTTCTTGAGTGACGTAAACTGCCATGAGCATTGGGTTCACGGAACAAAATACATGTTTTACATTTCTTCTGCCAAAAATGACCCCTAAGGCTTTACAAGGAATACTGGGCAACCTCCAAACCTGTGTCCTACGAGGTAAATGTTGACCATCGGTCTGGCTGTCTTCATTGACTGAAAACAGAACTGTTTGTTTTCGCATGTATTATTGTGAGAGGAGAGCTTGTAACGCACTGGTTTATCCTGTCCGCACGGCCCTTTGCAGGTTTCCACCTGTGTCTCTTCTTGATTGTCCCTTTTCCTGAATGTTTGTTCTCTGTGATGGCGTGCCTTTGTTTCACTGAGCAGGCTCTGAAGGCTTTTTAATCATTTCTCCCTCCTTTTTGTTTCTCTTTTGACAGTCCCTCGTTCTTGTGTGACGACTCACAATGCGGCCCCAGCCTGCTCACCTTTTCAGGGCTCCTGAAGTGAAATGACTCATGCGCTGGCGGGCTCCCCCGCGGCCAGCCATCCTTCCTAGAGCTGCACGGACCTGTGGCAGTGCAGGCCGCTAACTTTGTCTCTGTGTTTGTCCCCCAAAAACGTAAAAAAATTATTTTTTGGAACGGTAATGTTGACATAATAAATATTGGTGTCTCAGAGAATACAAATGACCTATAGGCAGAGGCGAGCCTCGGGCTGGATGTCCCTGCCTGGATGCCTCAGACTTCTAGCACAACACAATATCTAGCACAATATCAGACTTCTAGCACAACACCAGTCTGACTGCCCTCCTTTAAGCACCTCTGACAGTTCTCAGGGCCTGAGTTGTTGCCCTTCCATGTTCAGAGCGGGTGTCAGTCTGTCCACGTAGAAAACAACATGATGAGAATCTGCAGAGCTGCACAGAGCTACTGGGAACTCATTTTCCCACTGCAGCAGGCTCTGAAAATGGAGAGGTGAAGGAGAGACGGAGAGGAGGGGGAAAGTGGTAGGGAGACTGAGAAATGGAGGAGGGGATGGGGGCAAGGTAAAGTGAGAGAGAGAGAGGGGAGTGGGGAGTGAGAGACGGTAGTCCCTAGACACACAGAAACAGGGAATTTGTTGTTGTGTTCAAACCAGGGGCCGAATGACAAGCAAAGTGACAGAGCCAAAGATAACACTTCAGTGACAAAGCCAAAGATAGAAAGAGAGAGGGAAAGAGTAGGGGACACTTTCCTCTTTTTAGGTGGAGTGGGGACTGGAGGATGTGTGTGGAGAGGTGGGGTGGGGAGTAGTAGGGATCTAAGTAGGATGGAGCTGGGCGATGCTATCCCAAACACAGTCGAGCACTATAAGCCTCTACCATAAATATCAGAGCCCAGAGAGCAGCAGCCAATTCCGGTGCACTGTGTGCCATGCAAGAAGTTAGAAACCAGATGTTGGCACGCGGGTAAATAAAACAATATATCAAGAGTGTGCTAAAGCCATCAGTCCATCCAGAAGATGAAAAACTACCTCGTTTTTGTGCAACCAATATCAGCATAAATGTCCTGTATCCCATAGCTGACTAGGAATGAGATGTCCCAGTTCTGTATTCCCCCCTATACCAAACTCTGTTGATGAAATAATGGTTTTAATCCTCTGTGGGAGGCCGCCCCTATTACAGCACACTGTACTGTTGCTATAAGTGTGTCTGAATACAAAAACAGACCTATGACTCCCATTCAGTTTATATTACCATATAGTAGAGATGCTGATGCACATGCTGTTTACAGGGTTGGGGAACATATAGGATATGGGGTGGCAACTTCACAGAGCTGGTGGTGTTACTGTCTGTATTTCTGGTAGTTTGCTTCTTAGTTGCATTGGATTTATGTTCTGATAAAAACACTGGAAGTCTGATTTGGATCGTAGCAAAGCCAGGGAGATGAAGGAAGTTTGAATAAAGTGAAAAGGGATGCTTGTCTTTTCTTGAGTTGATCTACGTACCAGACCTGTTTGTGTTGCAAATCTCCAAGCCCTGTGTAATCAAAACAACAGTAGCCCATTGGAAATTGTGACATCGCCGTTTTCAACACACGTCAATGGACTCCAGCGACTATTAACAGAGCAAACAGGTGAATGACATCACTCTGCGCTAGCATCATTTTGAAGTGGATATCCATAAAGAAACCCTATGAAATAAATATTCTTGTCTGTCTTTCTTTGAGTGACTCTGTTCTGAGTTAGCTTTAGGCCAGCCAGTGTCAATAGCACGACCATGATTGATTTGACAGAATCTGGACTATGTACCTCCTCTCTGGTCCTCACATAACGGAAACAAAACTTGGAATGAATTCTATGAGCTGTGATTTACCTCAATGTTTTGATTATTTGATCCTATGGTGAGAGAACTGTTTGATACAGTACATCATATCTACACTCTTACAAAACAGGTGCTAAATAGAACCATTCAGGGTTCTTTGGTTTGTCCCCATAGGGCAGGGGGGGTCAAACGCATTCCACAGAGGGCCGAGTGTCGGCAGGTTTTTGTTTTTTCCTTTCAATTAAGACCTAGACAACCAGGTGAGGGGAGTTCCTTGCTACACTGATCAAAGATATAAACATGGAAAGTGGTGGTCCCATGTTTCATAAGCTGAAATAAAACATCCCAGAAATTTTCCACACGGACAAAAAGCTTCTCTCAAATGTTTTGCACAAATGTGTTTACATCCCTGTTAGTGAGAATTTGATCCTTTGTCAAGATAATCCATCCACCTAACAGGTGTGGCATATCAATTAGAATATGATTAAACAGCATGATCGTTACACAAGTGCACCTTGTGCTGGGGACAATAAAAGGCCACTGCAATTGCCATGCTGACTGCAGGAATGTCGACCAGAGCTATTGTGAGATAATTTAATGTTAATTTCTCTGCCATAAGCCGCCATCAACGTCGTTTTAGACAATTCTGCAGTACGTCCAACCGGCCTCACAATATCAGACCACGTGTAACCTCACCAGTCCAGGACTTCCACATCCAGCTTCTTTACCTGCGGGATCATCAGAAGGGGGGGTGCTCAGGAGTATTTCTGTCTGTAATAAAGCCATTTTGTTGGGAAAAACTCATTCTGATTGGCTGGGCCTGGCTCCCCAGTCAGTGGGCCCACCCATGGCTGCACCCCTGCCCAGTCATGTGAAAAGCATAGATTAGGGCCAAAGGAATTTATTTCAATTGTGAAGGATTCTACTTAGAACCCTCTATGTAGGGTTCTTCATAGAACCCCTTGGTACTGTATATGGGTCTACCTAGAAACCCCTATGAAGGGTTCTTCCTAGAACCCTCTATGAATGGCTCTACCGGGAACTATTTTGTCTTTGGAGGATTCTTCCTAGAACCCTCTATGAATGGCTCTAACGGGAACTATTTTGTCTTTGGAGGATTCTTCCTAGAACTGTCTAGGAATGGTTCCAACGGCCTTATTAACCTTTAAAATTGTATTCTTTATGACAAAAAATTGCATACATCATAAGGCCTTTCTTTGAAGTTAAACCCAAACACAGTGGTCTGCAAATCACATTATCCTGGCTTGCAAAAAGCTGTGTTATTCCTAATTGTTTTTTTAATCACCTCCAACCTGCATTCACAATGACTGCCAGGGTAGGGAAAGTTGATTCCTGAGACTACCTCAATAATTTCAACTGGAACAACCATCCCAGTAACAGGTGCAATACGTCCACCTACTAACAGATTGAATTAGTTTAGAAAAATGATTGTTATTTATCTTTGTGTAGCATAACATTTATCAACCAATCAATGTACATGCAAAAACAAATATTAAAACAAACAATTATTTAAATCACCCGGCAAAAGAGCATGCTGGGAAATATGATATATGGTTCTTTGTAGAACCCTTCTTCCCTTCCAAATAATCTTTATTGCCTTCAAAAGAATCCCTCTTGCCTTCCAAAGAATCATCAATGAAACCTTTCTCCCAAAAACAGTTATTCGGATGTTAAAGGTTCTATGTAGAACCCTTTACCTTTCAAAGAACCCTTCAGAAAAGGGTTCTTCAGATCAAAACAGTTCTTGGTAGAATCCTATCCCTCCACAAAGAACACTTTTGAAACCCTTTTATCTAAAAGTGTATTAATGCCAGAACCCCAGGCATGACCAGGCATGACCGCAGTCAGGGTTGGGAGTAACTGTTTACAAAAAAACTGTAACTGTAATCAATTATGTTGCCAGCAAAATATTTGTAAATCACATTACAAACACTTTTCAAAAATGAGATTACTTATTGGATTACTTTTAAATTAAGTAAGGATGTTTTGGAAAGAAAATATACATGATGACACCTTTATCTTTCCCAATGACATACTGTATATCTGAGCATTGAAAAAAGGTGCAAGTTTAAGTTTGTTCCACTTGAGCAAGTCTGAGCATAAGTCAGAGACAACTATGATGACACAGCCAACTATGACGACACACCCAATATCATGGATATTTTTTGTCTTCTTAAGGTGATAGTAATCCGTTTGGGTAATCCAAAAGTTACGTTACTGATTAAAATTTTGGACAGGTAACTAGTAACTTTAACGGATAACATTTAGAAAGTAACCTACCCAACCCTGACAAGAGTGCAATATATGTAGACACACACGTACACACGCACGCACGAGCACACACACACACACACACACACACACACACACACACACAATGGGGTGCAGCCTGTTATGTAGTCTACTTCTGGAGTGTGTATGACTAGCTCTGTTATTGACTATACCTATATACTTCATGGGTTCACAACCACCACCTGAAGTCAGGCAACAGCAGGGCTGGTTCCAGCCACCACACCAAATGGGCTAAATCCTCCATCTATTAACACAGGAGAGGAGATGAATGCACTGGCTCTGTCCCAAATGGAACCCTATTCCCTATATAGTGCACTACTTTTGACCAGGGCCCATAAGGCTCCCATAGGGCTCCCATAGGGCTCTGATCAAAAGTAGTGCACTATAAAAGGAATATGGTTCCATTTGGGACACGCACACTGTTTCACCTCCAGAGTAGCACTTACCTCCCAGTCTCTGCGTAATTACTGCATTTACTGCTTAATTATAGTTATATGTCACAGGACTCATCATTTTGCAATGCGTGTCTGACAGGTAGACAAATATACACACACCATTGTCTGGCTGACCACAGTTGCGTACAAACTGCACAGGGTCAAATACTGGATGGGTCATACTTTGTATATCAGAAAGTTTTCTAGGTTAATTTTACAGCTTATTTCCAGGCACTAGGAAAATATAATAAGCTAATAATAATATTAATAATAACAGTTATCATTAGTAGAAGTAGTACTAGCAGTACTAGCAGTAGTAGGCTGGTAGTAGTAGTAGTAGTAGTAGTACTAGCAGTAGTAGGTTGGTAGTAGTAGTAGTAGCAGTAGTAGGCTGGTAGTAGAAGTAGTAGTAGTAGTACTAGTAGCAGTAGTAGTAGTAGTAGTAGTAGTAGTATCAAATCAAATCAAATCAAATTTCAGTGGTAGTAGTAGTAGTAGTAGTAGCATTAGTAGTAGTAGTAGTAGTACTAGTAGTAGTAGTAGTACTAGCAGTAGTAGGCTGGTAGTAGCAGTAGTACTAGTAGTAGTAGTAGTAGTAGTAGTAGTAGTAGTAGTAGTAGTAGTAGTAGTAGCAGTGGTAGTAGTACTAGTAGTGATAGTAGTAGGCTGGTAGTAGTAGTAGTAGTAGTACTAGTAGTGGTAGTAGTAGTAGCAGTAGTAGTAGTACTAGTAGTAGTAGTAGTACTACTAGCAGTAGTAGGCTGGTAGTAGCAGTAGCAGTAGTAGTAGTAGTAGTAGTAGTAGTAGTAGTAGTAGTAGTAGTAGTACTAGCAGTAGTAGGCTGGTAGTAGAAGTAGTACTAGTAGTACTAGAAGTAGTAGTAGTAGTAGTAATAGTAGTAGTAGTAGTAGTATCAGTGGTAGTAGTAGTAGTAGTAGTAGTACTAGCAGTAGTAGGCTGGTAGTAGTAGTAGTAGTAGTAGTTGTAGTGGTAGTAGTACTAGTAGTGGTAGTAGTAGGCTGGTAGTAGTAGTAGTGGTAGTACTAGTAGTGGTAGTAGTAGTAGCAGTAGTAGTAGTACTAGTAGTAATAGTAGTACTACTAGCAGTAGTAGGCTGGTAGTAGCAGTAGTAGTAGTAGTAGTAGTAGTTGCAGTAGTAGTAGTAGTGGTAGTAGTAGTAGTAGTAGTACTAGTAGTCGTAGGCTGGTAGTAGCAGTAGCAGTAGTAGTAGTAGTAATAGTAGTAGTAGTAGTATTAGTAGTAGTGGTAGTAGTAGTAGTAGTAGTAGTACTAGTAGTAGTACTAGCAGTAGTAGTAGTAGTAGTAGTGGTAGTAGTAGTAGGCTGGTAGAATTAGTAGTAGTAGTAGTAGTAGTAGTAGCATCATCAATATAGGCTACATGTGCCAGGGAAATCCATCATCCAAAACGAAATATAAAATCAAAGAAAACCTTATCTGATATGTTTTGATATATTATTGACACATTATCATTGTGCAAATCAACGCCAGGCACAGAAATAGGAAGTTGAAGGGTTATGTGCTTATGGTGACAATGTGGAGTGTAAAGGTAATTACTTGAGTTGTGTGACGCTAAAGTCAAGTGCTGCTACAGATGGCAACTCAAGGTCACATGGAATTATCTATGGATTACGTCATTGTACGGCGCAAGTGTCGGCACATCCATTTTGCACAGAGTAACCCAATGCTCCTAAAAAGCTCAGTCGCTCATGTAGATGTGAGAATAGAGTGAGGAGGTCTACTATTGAGACAGAATTAGAAATGGTTGTGCTGCTCTATTCCTCTTCTATCCTGGAGGGACTCCCTCGTCCCAAGAGCTCTGGCCTAATCCTCCTGGAAGTGTTCTCACAGAGCGTGCTTTGTTTCATGCATAGCCAGTGGTGTAAAGTACTTTAGTAAAAATATGTTAAAGAATTACTTAAGTAGTTTTTTGGGGTATCTGTACTTTACTATTAATATTTTTTTCAGCTTTTACTTTAACTTCACTACATTCCTAAAGAAAATAATGTACTTTTTACTCCATACATTTTCCCTGACACCCAAAAGTACTCGTTACAATTTGACAGGGAAATGGTCCAATTCACACACTTATCAAGAGAACATCCCTGGTCATCCCTACTGCCTCTGATCTGACGGACTCTGTCATGCCCTGGTCTAAGTATTTTGTGTTTTTCTTCATGTATTGGGTCAGGCCAGGGTGTGGCATGGGTTTTTGTATGTGGTGTGTATGTATGGGGATTGTAGCTAGTGGGGTGTTCTAGCTAAGTCTATGGCTGTCTGAAGTGGTTCTCAATCAGAGGCAGGTGTTTATCGTTGTCTCTGATTGGGAACCATATTTAGGCAGCCATATTCTTTGAGTTTGTCGTGGGTGATTGTCCTTAGTGTCTTGATGTCCTTATTCTGTGTTTGTTTACACAAGTATAGGCTGTTTCGGTTTTCGTTCATTACGTTCTTTTGTTTTGTAGTGTTTGTGTTAATTCGTGTTTACGTTGTTCATTAAACATGGATCGCAATCTACACGCTGCATTTTGGTCCGACTCTCCTTCACTATATGAAAACCGTTACAGACTCACTAAACACAAATGTTTAATTTGTAAATGATGTCTGAGTGTTGGAGTGTGCCCCTGGCTATCCGTAAATTTAAAAAAGAAGAAAATGGTGCCGTCTGGTTTGCAGAATATACAGAATTTGAAATGGTTTAAACTTTTACTTTTGATACTTAAGTACATTTAAAACCAAATACTTTTAGACTTTTACTCAAGTAGTATTTTACTGGGAGACTTTCAATTTTACTTGAGTAATTTTCTATTAAGGTATCTTTATCTTTACTCAAGTATGACAATTGATTACTTTCTCCACCACTGTGCATAGCTCTTGGCCGAGTTAACAAGGGACAATGACTTAAATAAGTACAAAGTGAGCTGTAGCGTGATTGGGAATATGTTTTGCCTCACAGGCCGAAGGCCTACACTCTTAGAAAAAGGGTTCTAAAAGGGTTCTTTGGCTGTCCTGATAGGAAAACCCTTTTTGGTTCCAGGTAGAACCTGATTCTACAGTCATGTCCAAAAGTTTTGAGAATGACACAAATATTAATTTCCACAAAGTTTGCTGCTTCAGTGTCTTTAGATGTTTTTGTCCGATGTTACTATGGAATTTCTGAAGTATAATTACAAGCATTTTATAAATGTCAAAGGCTTTTATTGACAATTACATGAAGTTGATGCAAAGAGTTAATATTTGCGATGTTGATACTTTTTTTTCAAGACCTCTGCAATCTGCCCTGGCATTCTGTCAATTAACTTCTGGGCCACATCCTGACTGATGGCAGCCCATTCTTGCATAATCAATGCTTGGAGTTTGTCAGAATTTGTGGGTTTTTGTTTGTCCGCCCACCTCTTGAGGATTAACCACAAATTCTCAATGGGATTAAGGCCTGGGGATTTTCCTGGCCATGTACCCAAAATACTGATGTTTTGTTCCCGGAGCCACTTAGTTATCACTTTTTCCTTATGGCAAGGTGCTCCATCATGCTAGAAAAGGCATTGTTCGTCACCAAACTGTTCCTGGATGGTTGGGAGAAGTTGCTCTCTGAGAATGTGTTGGTACCATTCTTTATTCATGGCTGTATTATTAGGCAAAATTGTGAGTGAGCCCACTCCCTTGGCTGAGAAGCAACCCCACACATGAATGGTCTCAGGATGCTTTACTGTTGGCATGACACAGGACTGATGGTAGCGCTCACCTTGCCTTCTCCGGACAAGCTTTTTCCAGATGCCCCAAACAAGAGAAAGAGAAAATGACTTTACCCCAGAGAAAAAGAAATCAGAGAAAATGACTTTACCCCAGTCCTCAGCAGTCCAATCCCTGTACCTTTTGAAGAATATCCGTCTGTCCCTGATGTTTTTCCTGGAGAGAAGTGGCTTCTTTGCTGCCCTTCTTGACACCAGGCCATCCTCCAAAATTCTCCTTCACCTCACTGTGCGTGCAGATGCACTCACACCTGCCTGCTGCCATTCCTGAGCAAGCTCTGTATTGGTGGTGCCCCGATCCCGCAGCTGAATCAACTTTAGGAGACGGTCCTGGCACTTGCTGGACTTTCTTGGGTGCCCTGAAGCCTTCTTCACAACAATTGAACCGCTCTCTTTGAAGTTCTTGATGATCCGATAAATGGTTGATTTAGGTGCAATCTTACTGGCAGCAATATCCTTGCCTGTGAAGCCCTTTTTGTGCAAAGCAATGATGACGGCATGTGTTTCCTTGCAGGTAACCATGGATAACAGAGGAAGAACAATGATTCCAAGCACCACCCTCCTTTTGAAGCTTCCAGTCTGTTATTCGAACTCAACTCGTCAACACTCACACCTGTGTTAATGAGAGAATCACTGACATGATGTCAGCTGGTCCTTTTGTGGCAGGGCTGAAATGCACTGGAAATGTTTTTTGGGGGATTCAGTTCCTTTGCATGGCAAATAGGGACTTGGCAATTCAAATGATCACTCTTCATAACATTCTGGAGTATATGCAAATTGCCATCATAGGCAGCAGACTTTGTGAAAATTTGCCTTTGTGTCATTCTCAAAACTTTTGGACACAACTACATGGAACCAAAAAGGGTTCTTGAAAGAGTTCTCCTATGGGACAGACGAACAACCATTTTAGATTCTAGATAGCACCTTTTTTTCTAAGTGCTGGATACAGCATGATAAGGCCATGCAATGTGTCATCCAGTAGTAGGACATGTAGAACATAACAAAAAAGTATAACAGTAACTAAATTGTGTGCAAAAGGGCATGGTTATCCACAACATTTGTTTGAACACTGAAAGGTATACGATTTACTACAGTTTTGTCTAAAATTGCCCCAAAAAATGCATGGTGAGGCTGAATAAATAAGCCTAATTATTTTATGTGATTACAGATCCGCACATGTAGGCATATAGTCTTGAGCTATAAACAATTATTTCAAGTAATTGCTGTATGCCCTCACTATTCGATGGCATAAATGTACACATTTGAGTTTGGATTTCTTTCAAGAAAATGCACAATAGGCTTATGAAAGCTCACTAGCTCCAATTTATTCTGATTTCTGAATGAGGTACACTCTTAGAATTTGTGGTGACTAGAGGGACCCTAAAGATGCTAGTCGATAGAGATTACTAGTCAATGGTTCCTATTTGCATCTTCGGTTAGTTAAAAACTTCTTACGGCTAGGCGTCCCGCTAGCGGGACACCTGTCGAACACCTCCATTTAAATTGGGGGCGCGCAGTTCAAATAAATAATCATAAAAATGATGGATATTAAACATTTAGGTACATACAAGTGTCTTATATCAGTTAAAAGCTTACATTCTTGATAATCTAACTTTATTGTCTGATTTACAATAGACTTTACAGCAAAAGAATGCCATGTGATTGTTTGAGGACAGCGCCCCACATCAAAATATTGTTCAACCAGCACAGGTTTCATAAATTCACAAATAGCAATTAAATGTTCACTTACTTTTTGAAATCTTCCTCTGATTTGCAATCCAAAGGGTCCCAGCAACAACATGTAGTGTTGAATTGTTAGATAAAATTATTCTTTATATCCCAAAAGGTTGTTGGCGCCATCGATTTGAGTAATCCACTCATTCAACATGCAAAGAAAGGAATCCAAAAAGCTACTGCTAAACTTTGTTAAAACAAGTCAAAATATGTTTATATCTAATCCTCGGGTACCCTAAAATGTAATTAAACTATAATATTTCATAAGGAAAGAAGTATGTTCAATAGGAAAGCGATTTTAGCATGTGCTTCCTCTTCATCGCGCACACAGACTGATTTCCAACTCTGAATCCCAGTACTAAAACTCATTATTCTTCCTGGTTTTGGAAGAAAAAAGCATGAAACCTTGATCAAAGACTTTTGACATCTAGTGGAAGCCATAGGAATTGCAATCTGGGAGCTGGATTTGGATATGCCCCTATACTTTCCATTGTAAGAGCATGGGCTCTCAAAAAAAAGAACATTCCGGTTGGTTTGTCTTTGGATTTTTCCTACCATATCTATTGTGTTATAGTCTCCAACATTATTTTAAAATTTCTACAGACTTCAGAGTGTCTTCCTTCCAATGGTACCAATTACATGCATATCCTGGCTTCAGAGCCTGAGCAACAGTCAGTTTACTTTGGGCACACCAGTCAGACAGGAAGTGGAGAAAAATAGACCCTAGCCTGAAGAAGTAATTAAGGGGTTCTTGGAGGAACCTTTAAAGGGATACTTCGAGATTTTGGCAATGATGCCCTTCATCTACTGTACTTCATCAGAGTCAGATAAACTTGTGGATACCATTTTTATGTATCTGTGTCTAGTATGAAGAGTTAGTTTCATGAGCCATACATGCTAACAGATACCCATAGACTTCCAGTCGTTGCACTAACGCTAGTTAGCAACTTCCTTCAAACTGCACGCAGAGACATAAAAATGGTATCCACAAGTTAATCTGACTCTGGGGAAGTAGATAATTGCCAAAATCACGAAATATCCCTTAAATGGTTTAACGTAGCAACTGGTTCTTGGAGGAACCCTGGAGTGGAGGGGTGGCTTATATAAAAAATTAAAAAAAATTGCCACCCTTTAGAGTAGATGTCATTCCTGTTCATCTGTTCTATTGTATTGTCATCACATGTTAAGGTTGAATGATGGCCGTTTTGTAGCTTTAATGAGGCTAACAGTGGTGTAGAGCCTACTGTCTGCAAATACCAAAGTTGGAAGAGTTACCACTTTATTACCGTATGTACCAGCAAAGATAATACTATATTAGAACATGTACTATGCATAAATATTCAATCAAAATTTAACTTTTCAGTATACAAACATAACATGATGAACGGGAATGACATGTATGCTAATGGCTGGCCACAAATAACTATCTGAAGCCACGCCTCCAATCTGATAGGCTGCCAACGCTACAATATATCATTACAAAGGTTAAAAATTGAACCCCTCCCATCACAAAAAGTTTCCGGTTTGAATCTTTAGACAGGGCTTCCTCACCCCAGGTAAGCCATGCCTCCATTCTAGGGTACACATGTAACAAGGTCTATTAACCCATGTACTCGATAGTAAAATGACTTTAAAAAAAAATTCAGATATTCTTTTGATTTCGATTATTAATCTAAACAGGAGATACTGGCAGATTAGTCCAATTGGCCTATACATACAACCAGTATAAAAATTCATTCATTAGGCCTGTGTTAATATTTATTTCAAATTCAAAACACGTTTTTCTTCTGTTTATGCCTAATAAATAAACTAGTTATTACCTTTCATTGGGCTATATTTAATATGTTATTTTAAATAGTTTGAAAATGTATAATAGCAAACATTTCATAAAGAACATGAATATGTGTATATATACTGATAAGTCTTTATTTAACTAGGCAAGACAGTTAAGAACAAATGATTATTTTCAATGACGGCGTACCCCGGGCCAATTGTGCACGGAACTCGCAATCACGGCCAGATGTGACGCAGCCTGGATTTGAACCAGGGACTGTAGTAACACCTCTTGCACTGAGATGCAGTGCCTTAGACCGCTCTAGCATTAATGCTGAGCAAATGTTTATGTTCTGCTATACCGATGAGAATACAGGCTACCTAAAGCAATGTTGAGGGTAAATTCACATAGGCATACAAATACCAGTGGCTCATTCATAAAAATAAAAATGTATTTAAAAGGGAAATAATGAGCTGCATGCGTTATGACATTTTGCATTGTGAACAAGTTGAATCAAATTAAAAACCTATTTAATGGCTGTGTACCTTATTAGTATGTACCTTATCGTTTGCAACTGGTTTGAAAAGGAGGGTAAATGTTGTGTAATAAAATGTTGTTTAAATAGTTGCAACTGATGTATTAAGCTTTAAAAGCAATATGTGCATCTGCTGCAAGCATAATTCATTTTCAGTGAGAATTGTTATTTAACGCGCAATTCTAATGGAACTATAGCAACCTGAACGAGCGAAATAGGAAAAAACAGATAGCTCTAAAACTATAAATATATTTTTTACATCATATTATCTTTCCAAAATGCATTTTAAGTGCTTGCATAAGATATATTGTTAGAATTTCGTTCAAAATGTAGAGTAGGCTAGATAGCCTATACAAAATAAACCCTATTTCCCCATGTCGAGGAAGGCTATTGGCTATAGACTATATCTTCTTCACCAGAAATACAAAAAAAATTAAAAACGAATTCACTAAACATATTAATATTCAAAACCATTTGTTTAGGGTTTTCTCAGCCTTCAAAGAGATCAGCTGCTTGTACATCTCCTCACCGTAGGCTAAATGCGCATTACTGTATCGAGTTGCTGTCGTGAGGTGCGCCGCTGTGACGTCACCGGTACAGGAGAAAGGTCTCCAGAAGAAAACACAAAGCGACGCAGAGAGGCTATCAAAGCGCATACTTGGACACAGCATATGCCCGCACTTAAGTGGATCTATTTCACACCTGCATGGGGACAGAGTAAAGATTTGTTTATTTATTTTCTAGGAATTAACTGGTGAGTAGGCTATTCGAGTTGTGCGGAAAATATATGCCTTGGTATGTATTAATTTGTATTTTTTATTTAATCTGGCAAGTCAGTTAAATCGATAGAGCCTTAGAACGCTGTACCACTTGGTCCCCCCAAATTATAAGACAGTGACTCGGATTGCATGCTTTTATTGTGTCCAAGTGTACAAGGCCTCTCCAGTCTATGTCAAGTGGAGGATACATCGGCTTTCAGCCAGTGGAGGCTTTTGAGGGAAGGACGGCTCTTAATAATAACAGCTGAAACGGAGCAGATGGAATGGCATCAAACACATGGAAACCATATGTTTGAAATATTTGATACCAGTCCACCGATTCCGCTCCAGCTATTACCATGAGCCCGTCCTCCCCAATTAAGGTTCCACCAACCTCCTGTGTTTTGAGTATTACGCATGGGCATGCATTGACTTTTGTAGGAGAAGATTACAAACCTTGTCAGGGAATATAGCTGGGGTGTTGGAGTATTGCGATAAAATGTTGAATTGAGTAATGTTTTTCTGAATGAGTGCATGGATGACGATAGGCTCCGACTAGAAGACGTTTGAGAATTAACAATATTACATGAGAGGTGAGTTGTCAGAAGAAATACAACCTCATATCATAAAGAGGATGTAATAAAAGTACCTCTTAATGAGTGAATGTACTATTATGTTACTAATCTGACTGTGTGTGTGTGTGTGTGTGTGTGTGTGTGTGTGTGTGTGTGTGTGTGTGTGTGTGTGTGTGTGTGTGTGTGTGTGTGTGTGTGTGTGTGCATATAAAAGAGGTTATGTGTTTACATCACGATAAAGATCAACTTTTGCAACGGTATCTCTGAATCTTTTAAAACTAAAGGTCAGCATTATTCCAATTGATGAATAAGTGTAGCCAAAAAGGACTCGATTACTGTGCGTTTTTCACAAGTTGTGCTTGAATTTGTGTCGTTATATTTTCATTTCTACTAAGCAAAAGGAAACGTGCGTAAACGCTATTCAGTGGAGCCAATGCTATAGGCCAATATTATCCCTGATTAAAGTGGATTTGTCAATAGGCTATAGATTAGAAGGTTACAATGACCACCCTGTATAAATAATATGATGGTGAATGTACATTGTTATTTTGTTTTTCAGGCATCTAAATGGAATTTATTTTGTCGAAGAATGTAATCCCTTGCGGAAATACAGGTATTACTGCATGCTTGACCGTTACTTCTTTTAGACTTTTGTAACATTCTACTGGTCAAACATGGTTTATTATGCATTCATAAAGCCTGGGCAAATACTATAATATATGCTACCACAACGCATTGTCAGTTAACAAGCAGCTTATAAACGAACATGGTGTTGAGATTATTATTTTTTTGTGCTCCATTGACAGCCTATGAATGCATAATAAAGCCTTCATCATACCCATAGGCTAATATTCTCGGGTTATATGCATCTGGCATCTGGAATTATTCAAGTTCATGCTTCGTTATGAGGGATTTGTTTCATGACAGACATATTTTGTCTGTATGCTACTTTACTGCGGCAAAAGGGGCTACTTCAATTGTTTGACTAGGCTACATCCATTCAATTATAAAATAACTAGTTGATTGCGTAAATGTAAATTACACTGGTAATTAAATATCAGGGATAGGGTGTTCTTGTAGATGGAATATAGCCCTAATGCGCAAACATTAGCGAAGATACCCGTTCAATTTATTATTGTGGTTGAATAGCCTACAGATTTATGGTAGGTATTTGCCAAGAATATATGAAATAAATCAGGTCTAGACGATTAGTTAAAACCATTTGATTGCATACACTTTTATTCTGCCTAATTACGCAGTATCACAGAAATAAATGTGGACGGAAATCATTGATGGATCATAGAGCTCTATAAGTTATTGTCGTGCTTTCGCATGTTTTCCCATTCCATTTAAGCAATAGACATACGCAGTGGCGACCAGTAATCTAGGGCACCTTGTTTTCAGTCCGACATTTTTAAAGTGTGGGGCTATATATATGTTTTGGCAAGTCGGTTAGGACATCTACTTTGTGCATGACACAAGTAATTTTTCCAACAATTGTTTACAGACAGATTGTTTCATTTATAATTCACTGCATCACATTTCCAGTGGGTCAGAAGTTTACATACACTAAGTTGACAGTGCCTTTAAACAGCTTGGAAAATACCAGAAAATGATGGCATGGCTTTAGAAGCTTCTGATAGGTTAATTGACATCATTTGAGTCAATTGGAGGTGTACCTGTGGATGTATTTCAAGGCCTACTTTCAAACTCAGTGCCTCTTTGCTTGACATCATGGGAAAACCAAAAGAAATCAGCCAAGACCCCAGAAAAAAAATTGTAGACCGCCACATGTCTGGTTCAGCCTTAGGAGCAATTTCCAAACACCTGAAGGTACCATGTTCATCTGTAGTATGCGAGTATAAACACCAAGGGACCACGCAGCCGTCATACAACTCAGGAAGGAGACACCTTCTGTCTCCTAGAGATGAACATACTTTGGTACGAAAAGTGCAAATCAATCCCAGAACAGCAAAGGAACTTGTGAAGATGCTGGAAGAAACAGGTACAAAACTATCTGTATCCACAGTAAAATGAGTTCTATATCGACATAACCTGAAAGGCTGCTCAGCAAGGCTACGGTTCGCAACTGCACATGGGGACAAAGATTGTACTTTTTGGAGAAACATTGTCTGGTCTGATGAAACAAAAATAGAACTGTTTGGCCATAATGACCATCGTTATGTTTGGAGGGAAAAGGGGAGGCTTGCAAGCCGAAGAACACCATCCCAACCGTGAAGCACGGGGTGGCAGCATCATGTTCTCGGGGTGCTTTGCTGCAGGAGGGACTGGTGTACTTCACAAAATAGATGGCATCATGAGACACGAAAATTATGTGGATATATTGAAGCAACATCTCAATGCATCAAGTTAAAGCTTGGTCGCAAATGGGTCTTCCAAATGGACAATGACCCCAAGCACACTTCCAAAGTTGTGGCAAAATGGCTCAAGGACAAAAAAGTTAAGGTATTAGAGGGGCCATCACAAAGCCCTGACCTAAATCCCCTAGGAAATGTATGGGCAGAACTGAAAAAGCGTATGCGGGCAATGAGGCCTACAAACCTCACTCAGTTACACCAGCTCTGTTAGGAGGAATGGGCCTATATTCACCCAACTTATTGTGGGAAGCTTGTGGAAGGCTACCCGAAATGTTTTGCCCAAGTCAAACAATTTAAAGGCAATGCTACCAAATAATAATTGAGTGCATGTAAACCTCTG
The DNA here is from genome assembly GCF_045791955.1 of Oncorhynchus clarkii lewisi. Lineage (NCBI taxonomy): Eukaryota > Metazoa > Chordata > Actinopteri > Salmoniformes > Salmonidae > Oncorhynchus > Oncorhynchus clarkii. The sequence continues at coordinate 43,548,413 of NC_092148.1, read as the reverse complement.
ACCCACTGGGAATGTGATGAAAGAAATAAAAGATGAAATAAATTATTTTCTCTACTATTATTATGACATATCACATTCTTAAAATAACGTGGTGATCCTAATTGACCTAAAACAGGGAATTTTTACTAGGATTAAATGTCAGGAATTGTGAAATACTGAGTTTAAATATGTTTGGCTAAGGTGTATGTAAACTTCCGACTTCAACTGTATATATTGCATATATATTTATTGGGGATGCTTGCCTGTTTTGCATGTTATTTTGGCATTAATACGTGTCACATATCAGTTTGCAAACAATGTAAAAACTAATAATAATAATAATAATTGAGTTAATAAAGCTGCATACAAACATCAACTCTGTTTTGCTTTCAGCTCCAAAATGCAGGTGTTTCAGCCCAACTCAGTGCTTTCTGTGGTGGTGGGGCAGCCAGCGTAGGGGATTGGTAATGTTCTCTAGTTGTGCCATGATTGTCTCAGTGTTCTGTCACTCATGGGGACACTACGTCACAGCCAAGTCTTAGGGTAGAGCTAGAAAATGTGAGGCCCTTGGGTGCTGCCATAGAGTTACATTAGAAGTGCCCATCCAAGAAGGCTCAAGGCCACAGATAAAATGACGCCAAATCACGTTATATCTATAGTAGCTTTGATTAGACTGACATCATACTTTCAAGTCGACATTCTACTGGCAAATCCTTTTTAATCGTTGTCATATGAATAGAAATAATGAAGAGAAATTATAGATAAAACATATCGGCGCTCATCGGCCATTGGACATAAACATTACACAACAAGTTGAAAATCGCAAATTCGACAATGAGTGTTTTGGAAGTAATTAGTTGCTAACTGCATGCATTGCAAAGCAATCACTAGCCTGCTATTCAGAGGAGTGCCTGTGTGGTCCCAAATCTGCAATTAAGGGTATCTTTTCCAAGCTTAAAATGATAAACATTCAACATTGGCCATACTGTCAATGAAGCATGATTTGTGCCACACTCAAAACAACTGTTAACTTGGAACTGGGAAATCTGATTTCAGTGACTTCAGGACAACTAGGAGCTTGAAAAAAAAACTAGCTCTGACTGGGAAAATACGTTTTGAACGGTCATCCAACTTGGCATTGTAAATCTGGAACTCTGGCCTCTATTTTAAAGCTATAACCTGAAGATCACTGATGTCCTCATAATTCGACCTTGTTTAATTCCGCATTCCCAGTTGTCTTGAAAGCACCATAAATCCAGAGAATGCCAGACTTTGATGACAAAGTTTGATGACAGAATTTGCCCATTAAGGACTGCCACACCACCTTCATGTGATCACAGCACAAGAAGCTGACTCCAAAAATGTATTGTATGCTGCTGCATAAATTATGTAATATGCCAGGGAGATATGTATACTGTAGCTAAGAAAGTAATACTAAGTGTATGTTGTGTAGTAAGATGTTAGTAACCCATGTGCCTAATTTTGTGTATTTTCCCCTCTTAATTTCGCCCTCCGTTCTGACTTGGTGGTGCACATGTAGCCCATAACCTGTGTTAGAGAAATGTAATCATCAAATATTGTAAGAGCTTTCATTGTCTGCTTATATGTCCCCTTTATTTATCCTATGGTTCTACTTGGTGTAGAGGGAGAACACTGTAAGAACGGCCCATGTTCTGAATTATGTGGTTGTACATTTCAAAAGGGCTGAACAAATAGTTATATTGACTACATCTGTCCTAGCTCGCTCATTAATGTCTTAATCGAAACATATTTCCTCGGATCCACTTTTGTCCCCTTATAGTTTGTACATCTCAATTGTCAGTAGAAACCACATGTGTTTTAAGCAAGTCAGCCATATCAGCTAGTTTTTTTAAGGCAGTAAATGAGGCTGGATGAACTGTTTCTCTGCCAGACAAGGCTTCACTGATAACAGTGGTAAGATGTTGGGACTGCTGTTGATACAGCTTTAAGTAGGCCCTAACAGTTTGTGGGCACCGTTTGTCACCGTCATATTGCAATTAAGGTATTGTTTAGTGTTTTGTTGTGGCTTTGCTGGCATGCATCCCACTTTCTTTCTTTTTTTTTGCCCCACCAAGATTTACATGCTAAAATCGCCACTCAGCATACGTAAAATATTGACGAGGACGTAACATAACTTTTTACTTGCATGGCCTATAGGCTATTGAAGAGAACACGAGGCAAGAGTGATATAACGTCAATGAATCTAAAGCAGACTGAAGCAATAAAGGTACAAAGTAATACCCATTCATTCGTGAGTGGGATGATGGAGCCATTTCGAATGAAACATTTGTTCAAATGTCAGGGTGGTTATCGGGAATGGGTCACACGGCCTTGGACCAAGTATCCACTCAAGATTGAGATGTGATGATCGCTAAGTCAATAATGTCATTAAATCCATAGCCTTTACCAGTTACGCACGGTGTCCGATTATATTTGAGCCTCACTGTTTTCGTAGCCCCTTCAGTGTTCTGTTGTGTGACTATGACATAAAGGACACGATTAAAAAAAAAACGTTTTGGTTTGGCTTGTGATTAATGACGACGTTTATTTTCAGTCCTCCGAAAAAAATATTACTGTTTATCTTGCTACTGCCCTTTAACCTGTCTTGGTGGATGAAAATGTTTTTTGTAAACCATCCCTCCCGCAAGTGGTAAGTGCCATACAATTGAAAATGCATTATCAGACGAGCCAACAATACGCGCATGAAGGCCAATAAGAACGTTCAGCACCAATGTATATGCAAGAATATCAACAGATTATCCCTATGATATAGATTGTCAATAAAATAACACTAACAGTCCTGCCTCTAACGTAGGCTAGGAGCCAAAGCCCAAAAGGATGCTGACTACATCTCTGTTGGTAATTATTTATGATTAGCATCTCTAACACACAGAGGCAAACATTAATTTTATTGTGCATAACCTTTTACCTTGTCAGCTCGGGGATTCGACTTGCAACCTTTCGGTTACGAGTCCAACGCTGTAGCCACTAGGCTACCTACCCCCTCTTCAAATCACGTCACCGCGAGCCCCCCTACTGAGACGTTTGAGGCGCCCTCGAACATGTTAGATTTAACTTCAACTCACATTTGACTTGTTTTTAACGGTTAGAGATTGGTTTCTGAATAGTTTAGACCTCTTAATTCGCTGAGATGTTTGTGTTACATGGATGTTCCTCTTGATTTTATGTTGCTGGCTTAGTTCTTCCCTATACCAGGGTTGAATACTTACCATTAACATGTCAATCAATTTGACAGTTGAAAGGCAATAGCTACATTAATTGAAAAAAAAATGTTTCCAGATTATGTGAAATTGAACTTCAATTGACCCCAATTCACAGCCTTGAGAGTGGACGCACCAATAAGGCATTATACTTGGTTGATGTATATGATTCCGTGTTTTTATTGATAAGGTATGAGCGTAGACCTACTTCCGGATGAAAGCATGGCGTGAGCAATGCTCAAGAAAACTTTTCCAAAGAGGTTCAATAGCCTACAGAAAAACAATATTGCATTAAGCATGGCGAGAAACCTGAACAAATTAATGAAAAAGTAAGTGATTGTTGAAAAATTGCACAATTGCCTTTTGAAAGACCCTTAAGGGATTCTTTCCAGTTCGACAGGGTCTCATGACAAAAGTAAATGTCATGAACTGAATCGGAACGTCAAAGGTTCAGGCTGCTGCCCAGTCACTATGGAAGGGGAACGGAAAGGTCATGGCTAGAAGGGATCCAGTTTTTGCCAAATTAACGTCAGATTTGAATTTTAGTAGCTGGTTATGATAACTTACTTAGCAGGTTAGGATAATTAACGTGGCAGGTTAGGATAATTGGGTTAAGATTAGGAAAGGGGTTTGGGTTTGGGTTAAGGTTAGCTAAAAATGCAACATAAAATGCAAAAATAACAACTTTTGACGTTAATTTGACAAAAGCTGGAAATGTTCTAGCCATGACCCTATGGGTGGGGGAAGCTCTAGTCTAGAAGGTACATTCAATTTTGCTTAGGAGGATATTAAAACTCTCTCCATGTAGTCAAAAGTAGATGTCATTGTTGTAAAAACTGTGAGCGTGCTTCATTTACTATCATTCTAAATGATAATACTGATTTGTTTTGTCATGTTTACACCAATTTCCCAAATGAGGACAGTTTGTGTTACTACATTACACGCCATCGCAATTTCACCACATACATTTGAGTGGAATTTCACATCCTTTTTACTTCAGATTGGTGATGTTAATATACAAGTTTACAATCATCACGATTACATTACATCGATTGCTTTAAGCAGATTAATAATTGAATAATAATAATAATTTGAATGAACTATATTTGGTTTGGGCCCGTTGACTGTGTTAAACATGACTCTCCATTGCAGGATTTTGAACGTCGTTATAATGTTTAAACTAAATTGCACAGAACATTCGGGGAGCTCTTTTTATAACAGTCGATGGCAGCACACCAATAGGCTTACACTGGTTTGAGAGTCCAACTATCACTTAAATAACAGCCAAACCTTGTCAGGGGTCGTGATTCGATTAAGTTCGATAACGTTAAAGCAACTGTTTTGTTTCTGTCCCGTTTCGGCAGCCTCATCGAATCTCCATCTGACATGTCTTCAACAAATTCTCTCCTAACCAGTCATGTAAAAAGTATTCTCAGATTCCATGTGGCATTTGAGTAGTGTTAATTTAACAGCGCATACACCCCAAACGTTGCCCCCTATTCCATTTATTTCAAGATGATATCGATGGAAGTGACTAACAAAAATAAACGTGTACCACTGCGTTGTTGACCCATTTGAATCAAAATGCAACAATTCAAAAAGTAGCTTTAATTCAAAAAGTATCTTTGCACGTTGTCCTCTAACCTGTAATGTTAACATTATTCCTCTATTTTTGGTGCGTGTGCAGTATATACGGTGCTCATTAAACAAAAAACAAAAAGTTCTGACATTTGATAACAGTGTTTTGAAATTTGACTATTTATCAAAATGTATCGTCAACAGGAAGCAGCGACAGCCTCATCCTCATTTTCAACCAACATTTCAGGAATATGCCTATAAATTTAGATTTCAACATTAATTTCCAATGGAATTGTATTTAATCAGGTAAAAACTGCAGAATAATTCCAAAAACGTGCTGTGATTTATTTATTTTGATGCCTACAATAATCTAAAACGGGAAGCACTTGCGCTTGCAGCAATACTTGGAGATCGTGCGCAATAGAAGCTGCCTAAAACAAAATACTTGGCCAATGTAATTGTAATACTGCATGTTATTGAGACCATAAAATCATCCAAAACCAAATAATAGTTGCAGATATGTTTATGCAAATCCAGGATTTTGACACTGTGCGCGCCTTCCTCGTTGTCATTCACATGGTTATCAACTTAAAACGAGTTTGCATTGTGTTTGCATATTGTTTTTATTGTTTAAGTTTTATTTTTTATTTTTTTATTTCACCTTTATTTAACCAGGTAGGCAAGTGATTGATAATAAGTGATTGATAATGGTGTTGATTTCCTAGCATGGTTTACTATTTTCCATTTATTTTAACGCTATAATGAGTGACAGACATTTCACTTATATTACGGGAAAATATGCTAATGTCAATAGGTCTAGAATATAATATAGAGCCTTTCTCCTTTAAAACAAAACAAGGCCAACATAGGGAACATTTAGGTCGAATATAATGTATAATGTAATATTTAAATATATTTAAATGAATCACAGAAAATCTATTTCTGTGAATTTAATTCAAGATTGGATTCAAGTGGCCGGGCTCATAACTATGTGATGTGACTTCTTATCTCAGTCTCAGTCCATCTCTGACCAACCAGCAGGCGCCACTTATTTCACACACACACACACACACACACACACACACACACACACACACACACACACACACACACACACACACACACACACACACACACGCGCACGCGCGCAGCGGCGCACGCACACATACCACTTCATTCTTTTGACACAAGGTCTGCCTCACCTTCTTTTTTAGGTGAATGTTTAGAAGGCCTGAAAATATACCTCATCAAATCGTCCCCACACATGAACTGATAGACTAGGGCTACGGCAGATTTTGTGGCAGTGTCATTGTTTCATGTACATAGGCTACTAAATTATAAATTAGGTAGCCTACTTTCCATATATGTTTGGCCTTGAAAATAACAAGGCAGGCCTATATACAAATGTTTATTGAGCTCAGTTCATATACGAGATATAAATTACGTGTGCGTGTGTAGGCTCTAAGTTAACTAAGGGCACTCAGCTGCAGGGCCGTTCCATTGCGCTGGAGCATATTTCAAACATGCCAAAATAAAGGGCCCATTTTCTTCCTAACTTTCTAAGGCAACGCAACTTGCGCTGGCCTCATGCGCTCCGCTGAGATACCCCCCATCCACGCCCCAATACCCCCCCCCCCCCCCCCCCCCCCGCCCCCTTGACCCCCCCACACCGGTCATATCCCCACCAGCGGAATCTGAAAGCATTAGGCTGTCCCTGCTGCTAGGAAAAGAGTCTGTTTATCTGGAGAACAAATTCATGAAAATATATATTTTTTTATTCTTGCAATGGCAAGTGTTTGGCTACAGATGGAAACCTAAACACTCTTGTTGAAGTTTGAGAGAAAGCTCGTATATACAGGATTTAATACATATATTTAATACGGCATCATTATTTTCAAGGTGGAATGAATTTGGACAGAATCGCAGAGACCGTGAGACCCCCACCGACGCGCGACATGGCCTCTACGTTTCACTTGCCGAGAACTGCAAACAACACTCGAGAAACGGTGGAGAACTCAAGCAGCGAGTCATCAGATACTGAAATAACAGGTACATTAACGGTGTAATGACATTGCATTACATACTCTCATAATTGCTAGGTAAGCTATACAACAGACATTTTTTGTGTGTGTTAAACATTAAAGGCTAAAAAGCTACGTATGTGTGTAATGTATTCGATATTAAGAGAAACTCATACGTAAGCTTACAACTTTGTTCATAGCATTGAGCACTAACAAATACATTCGAAACACAAAGCACCTTCTGTGAATGAAATAAATAACTTCAATTGTCGTGTTTCAGTAGGCCTACTTTGATAACAATAACCTTACAGTTTGATCAAATCGAATATTTTCTGCATATTTAAACAACTGACATGCAGGAGTTATAATAATTGTTTGAAGTTATATTTTGTGCTCCTGCGGAATGTTAGCTCTTTTATATTCCACTCCTTCTCATCAGTTGTACGATATCAATATAAACCTAATACTAAAGAGATAATACAACGTAAAACTTACGAAGAATAGGGCTAGCCAATGCATTCAGCAGCTACAATATGGCTAGTTTGTTTTAAACTGATCTTTCATTAAAAAAAAAAAATATTGCCCTTCTTACGTCTAGGTATGAAATGAAGGCGTTCTTGTAAAGACAAGATAATGGACTCTAGATAAGACTGGACAAACGTTGCAACAAAAGCAACGTTCTAAATTTACGCCGATGAATTCCTCACAGAGCGTCTAAAATAATAAATTTTGAACCCGGAGCAAATCTGTTCATGTTTTGACGACCGTGATAGCCTACTGGTTGGTTGTCTTTGTAGGCCTTACAGACTTTTGAAAGTTGACATTTACTTTAGTGATTTACGGACACTTCAAACAAGGTTAGGATCACCCTGCCAGGTATATTATGCTTTTCTGCTGCAGAACTAAAATCAAAGTAGTGTAAAAATCAAAGAAGTCTGACTCAGTATAAGCTACAGTACAATAACCATAATGTATATGTTTGTTTTTCACAGAAAAGGAGAGGAGTGTAGAACACAGAAGTGACGATGGAAACGCGGATGACCCCAAAAAGAAGAAAGCGAGGCGGCAGAGGACTCATTTCACCAGCCAGCAGCTGCAGGAGCTCGAGGCCACCTTTCAGCGGAACCGCTACCCCGATATGAGCACGAGAGAGGAAATAGCTGTGTGGACCAACCTCACCGAGGCCAGAGTCAGGGTAAGTGAGTCGAGATGCGTTTTGGCCCGTGCTTAAAACGTGTGTATATTCAAAGGGAAACCGTAAAGACGTGAATGAATGACAGTAAAACTCTTTCCATTTAAACTTGTTCTGGGTGTATTGCTTGACTTTAAGCCAACACCGGAATACCACTTGGATGAAATCGTTGCAATAATTAACGACGATCACAAACTTTACGAGGTAGATCTTACGCTATAATTTCCCTCCATCTTTGGGGGGAGGGGGAGGGGGGGGGGGGGGGTGCATTACACAGCTGTATCTATCGACTTTTGATGACATTGTATTAACTATGTTTTTATATATACTTACAGTATCTACGCCAATTCATTTAGAATATTTAGTTCGGCAACAGTTAATTTTACATAGGTCTTATTATTGCTATAATGGGTATTGTTCACTACACATCCACTGTAACGTGTTCCTCTGGAAACATTTTACAGCAAAATTGTTTAGTGTAGTGCAATGAGTAATATCATATTACCATGCATACACATGTTCTTGCGAGTAATTGCACATTAGGCCTATGGAAAACCCTTTTTGAAAAATTCTACCCAAACCACCTAAACAAATAGGGTGTTTTAATTACAATATAGGCAAGAAACAATATAAGCTTGAGTTTTTTTGTGTCCTGGGCCTACAATTAGCGTATGTCCCATGTGTAAAGTACCAATACTTTTAAGCCTACATATCAAAACAACAATGCACTAGTCAGTTGGCAAGAAGTCGACAATAAGGCCAATAAGCGCCTAATATAATTTAAATTTATATTTTTTGATGGCTAATATATTATGATTATCCATACATCTATAGAATACTTCCAGCATTTCGAAGAGGATCATACACTCTTAAAATAGACGCTCAAGCAGGAGGACATCATAACATTTACCTTATATTATCCAACAGACGTGAATTACACACACTCTTAAAATAGACGCACAAGCAGGAGGACATCATAACATTTACCTTATATTATCCAACAGAAGTGAATTACACTCACTCTTAAAATAGACGCACAAGCAGGAGGACATCATAACATTTACCTTATATTATCCAACAGAAGTGAATTACACTCACTCTTAAAATAGACGCCCAAGCAGGAGGACATCATAACATTTACCTTATATTATCCAACAGACGTGAATTACACTCACTCTTAAAATAGACGCCCAAGAGGAATACCTTTTTATCTGGAACATTTTGTTCAGCTGTCTTGCAAAGGGCCGTGCAAACACTTCACGGTTATTGATAATACAACTATTGATAATCATTTTGATGAATTTGATGGTCCATAGTGCCTATGCAGACGTGAGAGCGGCGAGATATAGGCCACAGCTAAAACACAATGATGAGGAGGCTTTTCTAGCTAAATATAACCCACCACTGTGCAGCTCTAAGCTTATGGTGTCACATCGTTCATGTCTTTGTGGACAATTGATCTTTAGCCCACAACCGTTTGCCCAGGAAGACTATACATAGCCCCACTTCCAATTATATACCCTAAGACTCCTGATTTATTTCCATTATAAAGTACAAACAAAGTGTTTTTTTAATAAAAACATTAGAGAGACAATTTTATGAAGTTGTGACAAAAATATATTCTATTATATTATATTTCAATCATTCATAGGCCTTGTTAGGCATAGCCTCGGCTATATGTTCTCTAGTTGACTGTTATGGATTGTATTATAAATATTTACAAGTAATAACATAATAACACAACTACTGTTCTTATTATTACATTAAATTACTGTTATAGATCGCATGTTGAATACATGTATTCTTTTTGTCTCTGATCTCAAGGTGTGGTTCAAAAATCGCAGGGCCAAATGGAGGAAGCGTGAACGCAACCAGCAAATGGACCTGTGCAAGAACAGCTACCTGCCCCAGTTCAGTGGCCTCATGCAGCCCTATGACGACATGTATCCCACCTACACCTACAACAACTGGACGAACAAAGGACTGACCCCGGCTAATCTGTCCACAAAGAACTTCACTTTTTTCAACTCAATGAGCCCACTCACATCCCAGTCAATGTTCTCAGCTCCTAACTCCATCTCCTCTATGACTATGGCCGGAAGTATGGGGGGGCACTCGGCTGTACCGGGGATGCCAACTGCGGGCCTGAACAACATCAGCAATTTTAACGGCATCGGCACCGCTACAATCAACTCAGCCATGTCCTCATCGTCCTGTCCGTATGGGCCTCCCGGTTCCCCTTACAGCGTATACAGAGACACATGTAACTCTAGCCTGGCGACCCTGAGACTGAAATCGAAACAGCACCCAACCTTTGGATACAGCGGGTTGCAAAGTCCCGGGTCTAGCCTTAACGCTTGTCAATACAACAGCTGACGTATCAGCCGTGATGAAAATAATTTGCGGACAGCTCTAAACCTAGTAGCCTAGCCTACCTGCGAATGGAGCGAAAGACAACTAAACTGGATTAGTTGCAATCATTTATTTTTCAAATGAATTATGCGGGTTGTGGCCTATGTGTTTACCAATGAACTTGTAGGCTACAACAATTTAAATGTCCATGTTTTTTGGATTTAAAAGTGATGATGAAGATGTGTTACATTTCAACGTTGTACATTAGCCTACATAAGAAACAGACAAAGGATCTCCTATGCATGTTCGCTTACTTGCTTTGAGGGCTCAAACCCATTTGAACTGACTTGCATTGGTCTAAACCAGCGTTTCCCAAACTCGGTCCTGGGGACCCCAAGGAGTGCACGTTTTTTTTTTTTTGCCCTAGCACTACACAGCCGATTCAAATATTCAACCAACACCCCCTTGGGGTCCTGAGTACCGAGTTTGGTCAACGCTGGCCTAGGCCCTGTACTCTTGGTCTTGGATTAGAAACAGTTTGGTAAACTTGGATTAGAAACCAAGAAGTGCAACACATATAACTAGACATATCCGGACTCTGTAGAAGAACAATTGTATTGTACATAGCTCAGACTTTTATGTTGCTCATGTGTTTTACCGTTTATGCAGGGGGTGCCACTGGCCCACCCAATTGTGTCCTGTTTCTGTAGCATGACTTTACCTTTAAATGCTCTGTCTGGAGTATTTTCGTTTTATTTGTTTGTTAAAAAAAGAATTTCTGCATTTTTAACTTGGGTGCAAAGTGTTTTGTACGAGTTGATAATAATGTAAGATAAAGCAAAATCCATTATACTGTATTCAAAAGGTGATTGAAAAGTAACTTCATGTGTTTATGGTAATATGTTTGAATAAACTACAGCAGAAAGAAGTGCATTTCAGATATTAAACGACGGAAAAGGTATACATGACAAAACATAATATGGTCCAAGTTTATGGAATAAAAGATAGGAGTGCAAAGTAAACAGCCTATAATTAATTATTTCAGGGATGACAACTCAAACCAATTTTCACCTGCACACATTTAAACCCCCCTAGAGCACGGCTTCCCAAACCTGACCTTGTAAAAATAAAAAATTAATAAAAAGTGAAATAATTACAAATGATAGGCTAACTTTTTTTAATTAGGGCTATGAAAATCTTTTACAAATCAGTCTGACAGGACCTTTGACAGTATTTCAATCTGAAGTATGGTGGTTTGAAGTGACTGAAATCAGAATCAGAAAGGTCTTGGCAATCATTTTGTATGATATTCTGTGTAGAAAATAACATCCCCTCTGGGCGTTCAACGTCTAGTTTTTGATTTACATTTGGTTGAGTTGTCAACTAACGTGAATTCAACGTGAAATTAACCAAACATTTCACCATGTCATTGAATTTATGCGAAAGGTTGGGTAAAACAAATACGAAATTCCCTTAGTTGATGGCTTTTTGAAAATCCAACCAGTTTTTCCAGGTTGATTGAACATCATTACATATATTTTTTGGTTGAAATGACGTGGAAACAATGCTGATTCAACCCGTTTTTGCCTAGTGGTCATCTTTAACCAGGTATCGATGCAAAGTAGGCTACATGTCAGATAAAAAAATGTCACAGCATATTTGTCGGTAAACTTTCCATATGTTGACAAAACTAAATAAACCTACCTTTAACAAGATGGGACCTTTTTGTGTAGTTAAAATGATTTATGTGAGAAATTGCGGTGGTAAGCCTTTATGCGGAAATATTGATATAATAACCATCATATCAAAGTAGACTTGGAGTCAGGAGATGATGTGTAATGTGATTCTCCCACTATGACTCGGGAAAGCATGCAGTTTATTAGGCTACATATTAAATAAATGATGATACATTTCACAGGACGGTGAAAGTGCACCGTGATGAGCTTGTGGCATTTTTCCAATAAATATTGAGTTTTTTATTTTGGTGACATGATGGTAGATGGTTGCGTGTTTGTCATGTACAAATAATCTCACCCTTTTGTCCATAATAATCTCATAATATGCTATAATATATTTGCGCAATGTATCAGCGAGCGTGCACATTCGCTATAAAACTAATTTTATTTTATTTATAAAACAACCAGTAGAGTTGAAAATGCAATGGAAACCCATTTCAATTGTATTTAATTTAACCGCAAATGTTAAGTATATATCCACAAATTCAGCACACACAGCCTTTTATCCACAACAAGTCGTTTTGATATAAACACATCTCTAGTGAATAAATGCGCATATTGTTTCCATATAAAATGAACCCAAATATGTATATTTTCATTTCAAATTATATTTATCCATGAAATAAATAACAACAGCACATCCAATAATGTTATTGTAGACTACGCTACTCCCATATCATATAAACAGAGTAATTAATAGAAGGCGACTTTACCGTTAGGCTACTAACACAGTAAAAGAAGAACCGCTATCGACACGAGGCTAAGTATTAAATGTTTTCAAACAAACCAAATAGCCAATGCGTATCACACAGTAAATATTCCCAAATAATATCACAATCATAAACTAGCCATACTTACGATTCCTCCACAATGACTTCCATCCAGCTCATCATAATAAGAAATCGGTCTGGACCAGATCATCTCCTTCATCCTCACTGCTCTTCAATGTGGCGTCTAACCCATGTGTCTGTCGTGGTAAACCATTTAGTTTCCATATTTCTTTATGCACAAAACGAACAAATAAACAATATTTCAGCCTCACGGATGCAGTGGCGTTCTAGCTTGTATGGCTCCCTGGGTGAACCCCCCCCTTCAGTCCCCCCCTCCCCCCCCCAATAACATTTAAAACTATATAAATATAATATATATATATATATATATATATATATATACAACAACAAATATCAAAAAGAAGTAACAAAGACAAATAGAACCAAATTTGTGTTGATTTGGCACTCCAGCATCGATAAATGACCCATCCCCCAACACTGTCAACCAAGAGTCAAGACTAAACCAATTCACCTTGGTGGTGTGCAGACTGGTTTTATATTATTCTTAACCGATTTCGCACAAACCAGAAAAAAATAAAACAATGTGTCTGTGAAATATATATTCACAGTATTATGAATGAATTGTGGTTTATTTAGTAGCATTTTGTAGTGTGACTGATTTTACTAATTGCATTAGTACTGTACAAAGAGGTGCGCTATTTGATAGATTCCCCCGCTCCCCCTACCTCGGGCTTCCAGTGGGGAGACCTGAGGCCAACCTACCCCCGCCCCCCTCCCCATCTCGTACTTCTGAGTGGGAGACCTTCCCAGGCAGTAGCCCGTCTAGCTCACAAACTAGAATCAGGGAGCCCACTCCGACAAGGTTGATTGACCCACAGTCCCACGCGGTGACATGGTATCATTGACGTTACTTGCAAATGAGCGATAGAAAACCGATCGCGCTAATGTCACCATTCCAAATGTTTTTGTGCGGGCGCCTTGTGCCACCCTGGGCGGCTGCCCATGTCGCCATGTCGCCAGCAAAGCCAATACACAATACAACACAACGTCAAACAATACATTTATTGCACTATAACAGTGACAAACGGTGCCCACAAACTGATAGTGCCGACATAATACTGTCCCAACAGCAGAGTCCCAACAGCAGTCACAACACCTTAAACCACTGCTACCAGCGGAGCCTTGTCTGGCAGCGAAACAGTTCATTCAGCCTAACTTCTGTCTTTAAAAAAACATAGCTGACATGGCTGACTTGCCTAAACACGTGGTTTCTTCTGACAATTGAGATGTACAAACTATAGCATAAGGGGACAGCTAGCGAGGTCAGATGTAGCCAATATAACTATTTGTTCAGCACTTTTGAAATGTAAAGCGACAGAATTCAGAACCAAAAGAACAGATAATCCGTGCTTGGGTATACAAATGAGCAGTGGCGATTTTGGCACGTTCTTACAGTATTCTCCTTGTATACCAAGTCAGAACTGTAGGATAAACCGTAGAACAAATAAAGTGGGTATATGAGAAGACAATGAAAACTCTTACAATATTCAATTATTACATTTCTCTAAAACAAGCAATAGGCTACATGTGCACCACCAAGTCAGAACAGTAGGCTCAATTAGGAGGGGGAAATGGACCAAATTATTAGGGTGAGGCACATGGGCCACTAACAGCTTAATACACAACATACACTTAGTATTGCTTTCTTAGCTATAGTATACATATCTCCCTGGCATATTACATCATTTATGCAGTAGCATACAATACATTTATGGACTCAACTTGTTGTGCTGTGCTCACTTGAACAAGAAGGTGGCGCGGTAGTCCTTCATGGGCAAATTTTATCATCAAACTTTGCCATCAAAGTCTGGCATTCTCTGGATTTATGGTGCTTTCAAGACAACTGGGAACACGGAAATAAACAAGGTTGAATCATGAGGACATCAGTGATCTTCAGGTCGTAGCTCCAGAAAGAGGCCAGAGTTTGTGACTTGCAATTCCGAGTTGGATGACCATTCATAACGTATTTTCCCAGTCGGAGCTCATTATTTTCTAAGTTCCCAGTGGTCTTGAACTCACCGTAGTCTGTTATTTCCCAGCTCTGAGTTATCAGTTGTTTTCAGCATAGCAGAAGTCATGCTGGATGGAGAGCAAGGCCAACGTCGAATGTTTATCCTTTTAAGTGTAGAAAATACACCCTTAAACCCAGAATTGAACCACACACTCCACTGAATAGCAGGCTAGTGATTGCTTTGCAATACCTGCAGTTAGGTGTGCTATTTACAGATTGGCTGTGTACAGGTACAGTGATCAGTAAGCTGCTCTGACAGCTGATGCTTAAAGTTAGAGAGGGAGATATAAGACTCCAGCTTAAGTGATTTTTGCTATTTGTTCCAGTCATTGGCAGCAGAGAACAGGAAGGAAAGGCGGCCAAAGTAAGTGTTGGCGTTGGGGGTGACCAGTGAAATGTACCTGCTGGAGCGCATACTACATTAGAGTGTTGCTATGGTGACCAGTGAGCTGAGGTAAGGCGAAGCTAGCAAAGACTTATAGATGACCTGGAGCCAGTGGGTTTGGCGACGAATATGTAGCGAGGATCAGCCAACGAGAGCATACAGGTTGCAGTGGTGGGTAGTATATGGGGCTTTGGTGACAGTACACAATGCAATGCAGGTTCACCTTTCGACAATGCAAAAACAATTGAAAAAGTAGTAACTAAGTGAATAATGGAAATTGACTTTTTTTACACTACCGTTCAAAAGTTTGGGGTCACTTAGAAATGTTCTTGTTTTTTGAAAGAAAATACTTATTTTTGTCCATTAAAATTAAATAAAATTGATCAGAAATGCAGTGTAGACATTGTTAATGTTGTAAATGACTATTGTAGGTGGAAATGGCTGATAAAAAAAAAATTGAATATCTTCGCAGGCGTACAGAGGCCCGTTATCAGCAACCATCACTCCTGTGTTCCAATGGCATGTTGTGTTAGCTAATCCAAGTTCATAATTTTAAAAGTATATTGATCATTAGAAAACCCTTTTGAAATTATGTTAGCGCAGCTGAAAACTGTTGTTCTGATGAAAGAAGCAATAAAACTGGCCTTCTTCAGACTAGTTGAGTATCTGGAGCATCAGCATTTGTGAGTTCAATTACAGGCTCAAAAGGGCCAGAAACAAATCACTTTCTTCTGAAACCCGTAAATCTATTCTTGTTCTGAGTAATTAAGGCTATTCCTTGCGTGAAGAAACTGAAGATCTGGTACAATGTTGTGTACTACTCCCTTCACAGAACAGCGCAAACTGTTTCTAACTAGAATAGAAAGAGGAGTGGGAGCACAACTGAGCAAGAGGACGAGTACATTAGAGTGTCTAGTTTGAATAACAGAAGCCTCACAAGTCCTCAACTGGCAGCTTCATTAAATAGTGCCTGCAAAACACCAGTCTCAACATCAACAGTGAAGAGGCAACTCCGGGATGCTGGCCTTTCTAAATGGAAATAACATAAGCCAATCATGTTTACCTGTAGAATTGAATAGGTTATAAGACCTCTATGATACATTTCATTTTGTTAGTTCTACTACCTCAACATTGCCCATTTTAAACAGGGAGCTAGTAGCTAACAAAATGGCTAGCCAGTCAATCCTAGCTAAAGCAAATAACAAAACCACTCGCTGAAAATAAACACTTTTCCTAATATCATGACTTATATCAACATCCTTAGCTTGCCCATTCACTAAATATACTGTTAAATAACTAAATATACTGTTAAAAAACCAATAGCTTATGGATGCTGAGCACTAATGCTAGCTTATTAGCATTAGCTAACCCTTAGTCTCCCTCAGCATATCTACATATCTACTGTAGCTAGTTAGCTACCACCAACCCTGCACAAACCTGTGGCTAACCTGTGGCTAACTCTGCTGCTGCTGCTGCACTTTTACTTTCTGAATGCTTTTTTAGTCTCTCTTTCAGAAGAAGTTCAGAATATCCATATTTGCTCTGTGCAATGCTGCAGACTCTGACCGAGTGACAGGAGTTTTGCTGATAGTGACTTGACATCTAACCCGTGCTATAGTAGTGGGGTCAAGGGACGTGAGCGGTCCACTGCATTGTGAAATCTCGACCGATCACAGCAGGCACAGACGCGTCACTCCAGGGGCTTCTTGCTGTGTCTGCTACTGTATAGCGCAAGTGATCCTCGGTTATATAAACATTTTGGGGCTTAGGCCCCAGAAGCCCAGGCCTAATGATGCCACATATTGTTTTGACAAAAGCAATGTCCCCCCAAAAAACATTGCAATGGAAATGGCAGCCATAGTGGCAGCTAAAGATCGACAACATTTGTTTTCGTTCGACAGGGGTGGACTTTTCTTTTTACTGGGAACAATTATGATGGAAACTATTATCAGCTAGCATCTCTCTCATGTCTCGTCATTGAGCAGCCAAAATGGGGCGGTTTCTATGGATACTCACAGATGCAGAGGAGAACATGGGCCACCACAGGGAGCAAGGGACAGACAGAGATGGATCAGATAGAGATGGATCAGCTATGGATATTAATAGAGGAAGTTACTGTATTTCTCATTTTGGGTTGAGCAATCAGGCCCGGGGAGAGTAGGGCTTGGACGTCACCGGCATTGCTTTTCTGGTTGTCTGAATGCAAGTTTCACCATCCAATTATCTCAGATCTAGGCTACAGGAGTGCAAGTTTCACCATCCAATTATCTCAGATCAAGGCTACAGGAGTGCAAGTTTCTCCATCCAATTATCTCAGATCTATACAGGAGCGCAAGTATCACCATCCAAATATCTCAGATCTAACCTACAGGAGTGCACGTTTCACCATCCAATTATCTCAGATCTAACCTACAGGAGTGCACGTTTCACCATCCAATTATCTCAGATCTAACCTACAGGAGTGCACGTTTCACCATCCAATTATCTCAGATCTAGGATACAGGAGTGCAAGTTTCATCATCCAATTATCTCAGATCTAGGCTACAAGAGTGCAAGTTTCTCCATCCAATTATCTCAGATCTAGGCTACAGGAGTGCAAGCGTCTCCATCCAATTATCTCAGATCTAGGCTACAGGAGTGCAAGTTTCTCCATCCAATTATCTCAGATCTAGGCTACAGGAGTGCAAGTTTCTCCATCCAATTATCTCAGATCTAGGCTACAGGAGTGCAAATTTCAACAATTATCTCAGATCTAGGCTACAGGAGTGCAAGTTTCTCCATCCAATTATCTCAGATCTAGGCTACAGGAGTGCAGGTTTCACCATCCAAATATCTCAGATCTAAGCTACAGGAGTGCACGTTTCTCCATCCAATTATCTCAGATCTAAGCTACAGGAGTGCAAGTTTCACCATCCAATTATCTTAGATCTAGGCTACAGGAGTGCAAGTTTCACCAATTATCTCAGATCTAGGCTACAGGAGTGCAGGTTTCTCCATCCAATTATCTCAGATCTAGGCTACAGGAGTGCAAGTTTCACCATCCAAATATCTCAGATCTAAGCTACAGGAGTGCACGTTTCTCCATCCAATTATCTCAGATCTAGGCTACAGGAGTGCAAGTTTCACCATCCAATTATCTCAGATCTAGGCTACAGGAGTGCAAGTTTCACCATCCAATTATCTCAGATCTAGGCTACAGGAGTGCAAGTTTCTCCATCCAATTATCTCAGATCTAGGCTACAGGAGTGCAAGTTTCTCCATTCAATTATCTCAGATCTAGGCTACAGGAGTGCAAGTTTCTCCATCCAATTATCTCAGATCTAGGCTACAGGAGTGCAAGTTTCACCAATTATCTCAGATCTAGGCTACAGGAGTGCAAGTTTCACCATCCAATTATCTCAGATCTAGGCTACAGGAGTGCAAGTTTCACCAATTATCTCAGATCTAGGCTACAGGAGTGCAAGTTTCTCCATCCAATTATCTCAGATCTAGGCTACAGGAGTGCAAGTTTCACCATCCAAATATCTCAGATCTAAGCTACAGGAGTGCACGTTTCTCCATCCAATTATCTCAGATCTAGGCTACAGGAGTGCAAGTTTCACCATCCAATTATCTCAGATCAAGGCTACAGGAGTGCAAGTTTCTCCATCCAATTATCTCAGATCTATACAGGAGCGCAAGTATCACCATCCAAATATCTCAGATCTAACCTACAGGAGTGCACGTTTCACCATCCAATTATCTCAGATCTAACCTACAGGAGTGCACGTTTCACCATCCAATTATCTCAGATCTAACCTACAGGAGTGCACGTTTCACCATCCAATTATCTCAGATCTAGGCTACAGGAGTGCAAGTTTCATCATCCAATTATCTCAGATCTAGGCTACAAGAGTGCAAGTTTCTCCATCCAATTATCTCAGATCTAGGCTACAGGAGTGCAAGCGTCTCCATCCAATTATCTCAGATCTAGGCTACAGGAGTGCAAGGTTCTCCATCCAATTATCTCAGATCTAGGCTACAGGAGTGCAAGTTTCTCCATCCAATTATCTCAGATCTAGGCTACAGGAGTGCAAGTTTCTCCATCCAATTATCTCAGATCTAGGCTACAGGAGTGCAAATTTCAACAATTATCTCAGATCTAGGCTACAGGAGTGCAAGTTTCTCCATCCAATTATCTCAGATCTAGGCTACAGGAGTGCAGGTTTCACCATCCAAATATCTCAGATCTAGGCTACAGGAGTGCACGTTTCTCCATCCAATTATCTCAGATCTAAGCTACAGGAGTGCAAGTTTCACCATCCAATTATCTTAGATCTAGGCTACAGGAGTGCAAGTTTCACCAATTATCTCAGATCTAGGCTACAGGAGTGCAGGTTTCTCCATCCAATTATCTCAGATCTAGGCTACAGGAGTGCAAGTTTCACCATCCAAATATCTCAGATCTAAGCTACAGGAGTGCACGTTTCTCCATCCAATTATCTCAGATCTAGGCTACAGGAGTGCAAGTTTCACCATCCAATTATCTCAGATCTAGGCTACAGGAGTGCAAGTTTCACCATCCAATTATCTCAGATCTAGGCTACAGGAGTGCAAGTTTCTCCATCCAATTATCTCAGATCTAGGCTACAGGAGTGCAAGTTTCTCCATTCAATTATCTCAGATCTAGGCTACAGGAGTGCAAGTTTCTCCATCCAATTATCTCAGATCTAGGCTACAGGAGTGCAAGTTTCACCAATTATCTCAGATCTAGGCTACAGGAGTGCAAGTTTCACCATCCAATTATCTCAGATCTAGGCTACAGGAGTGCAAGTTTCACCAATTATCTCAGATCTAGGCTACAGGAGTGCAAGTTTCTCCATCCAATTATCTCAGATCTAGGCTACAGGAGTGCAAGTTTCACCATCCAAATATCTCAGATCTAAGCTACAGGAGTGCACGTTTCTCCATCCAATTATCTCAGATCTAGGCTACAGGAGTGCAAGTTTCACCATCCAATTATCTCAGATCTAGGCTACAAGAGTGCAAGTTTCACCATCCAATTATCTCAGATCTAGGCTACAGGAGTGCAAGTTTCACCAATTATCTCAGATCTAGGCTACAGGAGTGCAAGTTTCACCATCCAATTATCTCAGATCTAGGCTACAGGAGTGCAAGTTTCACCATCCAATTATCTCAGATCTAGGCTACATGAGTGCAAGTTTCACCATCCAATTATCTCAGATCGAGGCTACAGGAGAGCAAGTTTCTCCATTGAACGGACAGTGGTGATGGGTTGGCACTTGAGAACTAGATGGTCATTTTCCAAACCAGATTTGTTTTATAACTTGCTCTTTAAAATCATTTTTGTGAGAGTTGAAAAAGTTGAAAATGTTTTACTTCAGTGAAAAGCAGTGAAAAATAATCAAAGTAAAAAATATTTCAAATCTATTTGATAGACTACTATATCAGCCTTATTACTTTGGTGTGTGGGGCAGATAGATCACATACTTAATCACAAATAACTACACTCAGACGACGACACTTTTATACCACAGTATATGCAAACTGTAATAAAAGAGGACAGAAGACAAAGAGACGAAGTTCAAAATAAAATACAAAAGTTTATTTTATCACAACAGTCTAGATGGACAATAAAATATATGACATACGTGGAAGATTAAACTACCAACGGGACATTCAAAACTGTAATATCTTATGCTTCACGGAGACGTGGTTGAGTTCAAAAACACTATCACCATACTGCTGGTTACACGCTGCACTGGAAGGATAGAACCTACCTAGAGAGTTTTCATCTGTATTTTTCGTAGCTGATAACATACCACCACAGTCAGAGGCTGGCACCGAGACAGAATTGAATGGCTGTATTCCGCCATAAGCAAACAAGAAAACGCTCACCCAGAGGTGGTGCTCCTACGAGCCAGGGACTTTAATGCAGGGAAACTTAAATCCATTTCACCAAATTTCTATCAGCATGTTAAATGTGCAACCAGAGAGAAAGAAAACTCTGGACGCATACAAAGCTCTCCCTCGCCCTCCATTTGGCAAATCAGACCATAATTCTATCCTGCTGATTTCTGCTTACAAGCAGAAATTAAAGCATGAAGCACCAGTGACTAGATCAATAAAAAAGTGGTCAGATGAAGCAGATGCAAGGACTGGACTGCAGGACTGTTTTGCTAGCACAGACTGGAATATGTTCAGGGATTCCTCCCATGGCATTGAGGGGTACACCACATCAGTCATTGGCTTCATCAATAAGTGCATCGATGACGTCGTACCCACAGTCACCGTACATACATACCCCAACCAGAAGCCATGGATTACAGGCAACATCCGTACTGAGCGAAAGGCTAGAACTGCCACTATCAAGGAGCTAACCAGGAAGCTTCTAAGAAATCCCGCTATGCCCTCCGACGAACCATCAAACAGGCAAAGTGTCAATACAGGACTAAGATCGAATTGCACTACACTGGCCCTGACGGATTTCTCGTCGGATTTGGCAAGGCTTGCAAACCATTGCAGACTACAAAGGGCAGCAGAGCCAAGAGCTGTCCAGTTGCATGAGCCTACCAGACGAGCTAAACTACTTCTATGCTCGCTTCTAGGCAAATAACACTGAAACATGCATGAGAGCACCAGCTGTTCTGGAAGACTGTGTGATCATGCTCTCCGCAGCCGACGTGAGTAAGACCTTTCAACAGGTCAACATTCATAAGGCAGCAGGGCCAGACAGATTACCAGGACGTGTACTGAAAGCATGCGCTGACCAACTGGCAGGTGTCTTCACTGACATTTTCAACGTCTCCCTGTCAGAGTCTGTAATACCAACATGTTTTAAGCAGAACACCATAGTGCCTGTGCCCAAGAACACTAAGGTAACCTGCCTAAATGACTACCGACACGTAGCACTCACGTCTGTAGCCATGAAGTGCTTCGAAAGGATGGTCACTGCTCACATCAACACCATTATCTCAGAAACCCTAGACCCACTCTAATTTGCATGTTAAATGTGCAACCAGAGAGAAAGAAAACTCTTCACTGACATTTTCAACGTCTCCCTGTCAGAGTCTGTAATACCAACATGTTTTAAGCAGAACACCATAGTGCCTGTGCCCAAGAACACTAAGGTAACCTGCCTAAATGACTACCGACACGTAGCACTCACGTCTGTAGCCATGAAGTGCTTCGAAAGGATGGTCACTGCTCACATCAACACCATTATCTCAGAAACCCTAGACCCACTCTAATTTGCATACGGCCCCAACAGACCCAAAAGGTTATGCAATCTCTATTGCTCTCCACACTGCCCTTTCCCACCTGGACAAAAGGAACACCTATGGGAGAATGCTATTCATTGACTACAGCTCAGCGTTCAACAACATAGTGCCCTCAAAACTCATCAATAAGCTAAGGACCCTGGGACTAAACACCTTCCTCTGCAACTGGATCCTAGACTACCTGACGGGCCACCCCCAGGTGGTAAGGGCAGGTGATCAACACATCTGCCACGCAGATCCTCAACACATGGTCATTCAGGGGTGCGTGCTCAGTCCCCTCCTGTACTCCCTGTTCACTCATGACTGCACGGCCAGGCACGACTCCTACACCATCATTACGTTTGCCGATGACACAACAGTGGTAGCCTGATCACCGACAACGACAAGACAGCCTATAAGGAGGAGGTCAGAGACCTGGCCGTGTAGTGCCAGGAAAACAACCTCTCCCTCAATGTGATCAAGACAAAGGAGGTGATTGTGGACTAC
Source organism: Oncorhynchus clarkii lewisi (assembly GCF_045791955.1). NCBI lineage: Eukaryota > Metazoa > Chordata > Actinopteri > Salmoniformes > Salmonidae > Oncorhynchus > Oncorhynchus clarkii. The sequence continues at coordinate 43,525,300 of NC_092148.1, read as the reverse complement.
AGGAAAAATAAGACGAGCACACCCCTATCCTCATCAACAGGGCTGCAGTGGAGCAGGTTGAGAGCTTCAAGTTCCTTGGTGTCCACATCATCAACAAACTAACATGGTCCAAGCACATCAAGACAGTTGTGAAGAGGGCATGACAAAACCTATTCCCAGTCAGGAGACTGAAAAGATTTGGCATAAGTCCTCAGATCCTCAAAAGGTTCTACAGTTGCACCACTGGTCACATCACTGCCTGGTATGGCAACTGCTCGGCCTCCGACTGCAATGAACTACAGAGGGGAGTGCGAATGGCCAGGTGCATCACTGGGGCCAAGCTTCTTGCCAACCAGGACCTCTATACCAGGCGGTGTCAGATGAAGGCCCCAAACATTTTCTGACTCCAGCCACCCAGTCATAGACTGTTCTTTCTGCCACCGCACGGCAAGAGGTATTGGAGTGCCAAATCTAGGTCTAAGAGGCTTCTAAACAGCTTCTACCCCCAAGCCATAAGACTCCTGAACACCTAATCAAATGGCTATCCAGACTATTTGCATTGCCCCCCCCCCCCTCTTTTACACCACTGCTACTCTCTGTTGTTAACATCTATGCATAGTCACTTTAATAACTCTACCTACATGTACATATTACCTCAACTAACCGGTGCCCCTGCACATTGACTCTGTACCAGTACCCCCTTGTATATAGTCTCGCTATTGTTATTTTACTGCGGCTCTTTAATCATTTGTTACTTTTATTTCTTATTCTTATCCGTATTTTTTAAAACTGCATTGTTGGTTAGGGGCTCATAAGTAAGCATTTCACTGTAAGGCCTGTTGTATTCGGCGCATGTGACTAATAACATTTGATTTGATTTGATATGCCAGTGGGCTGTTCATAAAGTCCTCTCTGAGCCGGAGGGTGAACATGGGAAGAGGGACCCACTGGCCAGAGAAGGGGAAACACAAGTCAACAGAGTCAACAGAGCATAGCATACATTTGAGTTCCAATATTTAAAATGCTAATTATATATATTTGTTTTACCATCATGTAGACTGGCAATTCTATTATTCTTTAAAAATCGTACCTGGACTTTTTTACACTAACATAAAGAGGACGTTAGCATTGAAATTTCATAAAATGTTAGGGTCAAGATTCATACCTGAGATCTGAAGTAAAAATGCATAGCTGTAGTAGGTCTGAATGCAGGCAACTTTGAGGTCGAGGAATTAACACTGAATCCAGCAGGGTATTATTTTCTGTGGTACCAGCTTGTATCAACTGCACATACCCTCTTTGGTGATACAACATCAAGATGGATTTAACTGGACAGCTGATCCTTTAAACATTTTTTAATTTAACTAGGCACGTCAGTTAAGAACAAATTCTTATTTTCAATGATGGCCTAGAACAACAGATTTTTACCTTGTCAGCTCGGGGATTCAATCTTGCAACCTTTCGGTTACTAGTCCAACACTCTAACCACCAGGCTACCTGTTGAAGTTGCCACAGATGATGATCGGTTCAGTGCCTTTAAACTATGACAATGGAATGCGTTTGTGTGTGTACTGGTTTAAATTGGTTTGTGACTTCTTACCTGTAGAAAACTACAATTGTGGCACTTCAAACAGACTGTGTTAACATGGCTATTAATGCATATTTTGCCAAGTTAGTTTAATGAAAGCAGTTGATGGGGTTACTAAATCAGCTCTACTTTTTCATTGGTAGAAGCCATTCCTGTTATGATTTCAGATTTGAGAAGCAGAAAAGTAGTATTTGTGTAATTTGTTTGGAAAGTGGTCAAAAAATATTTTTGAATAGCAGAACAATTAGAGGAAGATTTCATACACTAACTTTTTACCTAAGTTGTTGGGAAAGTTGTGTAAACCAAGCCACACTGCTTCTTAACACAGCTGCACCAATGCGTCGGAGGAAACACCTTGCACCACTTGGTTAGCGTGCACTGCGCCCGGCCCGCCACAGGAGTCGCTGGTGCGCGATGAGACAAGGAGATCCCTACCGACCAATCCCTCCCTAACCTGGACGACGCTAGGCGTCGCCCCACGGACCTCCCGGTCGCGGCCGGTTACGACAGAGCCTGGGCGCGAACCCAGGGACTCTGATGACACAGCTGGCGCTGCAGTACAGCGCCCTTAACCACTGCGCCACCCGGGAGGCCCTTCAGTAAAGACTTAAAGGTTGAGACTGAGTCTGCGTCTCTCACATGGGTAGGCAGACCATTCCATAAAAATTGAGATCTATAGGAGAAAGCCCTGCCTCCAGCTGTTTGCTTAGAAATTCTTGGGACAATTAGGAGGCCTGCGCCTTGTGACCGTAGCGTTCGTGTAGGTATGTACGGCAGGAACAAAACAGAAAGATAGGTAGGAGCAAGCCCATGTAATGCTTTGTAGGTTAGCAGTAAAACCTTGAAATCAGCCCTTGCCTTAACAGGAAGCCAGTGTAGGGAGGCTAGCACTGGAGTTTTTAATTTTTCTGCATCATTTTTGGACAGAAAGTTTCAGATTTTTGCAATGTTACGTAGATGGAAAAAAGCTTTTATTTGAGACGACTGTACAACCATCAAGATTAATTGTCAGATTCAACAGAAGATCTCTTTGTTTCTTGGGACCTAGAACAAGCATCTCTGTTTTGTCCGAGTTTAAAAGTAGAAAGTTTGCAGCCATCCACTTCCTTTTGTCTGAAACACAGGCTTCTAGCGGAGGGAATTTTGGGGCTTTACCATGTTTCATTGAAATGTACAGCTGTGTGTCATCCGCATAGCAGTGAAAGTTAACATTATGTTTTTGAATGACATCCCCAAGAGGTAAAATATATAGTGAAAACAATAGTGGTTCTAAAACAGAACCTTGAGGAACACCGAAATTTACAGGTGATTTGTCATAGGACAAACCATCCACAGAGACAAACTGATATCTTTCCGACAGATAAGATCTAAACCAGGCCAGAACTTGTGCGTGTAGACCAATTTGGGTTTCCAATCTCTCCAAAAGAATGTGGTGATCGATGGTATCAAAAGCAGCACTAAGGTCTAGGAGCACGAGGACAGATGCAGAGCCTCGGTCTGATGCCATTAAAAGGTCATTTACCACCTTCACAAGTGCAGTCTCAGTGCTATGATGGGGTCTAATACATTGTTTGTCTTCAGGAAGGCAGTGAGTTGCTGCGCAACAGCTTTTTCTAAAATTTTTGAGAGGAATGGAAGATTCGATATAGGCTGATAGTTTTTTATATTTTCTGGGTCAAGGTTTGGCTTTTTCAAGAGAGGCTTTATTACTGCCAATTTTAGTGAGTTTGGTACACATCCGGTGGATAGAGAGCCGTTTATTATGTTCAACATAGGAGGGCCAAGCACAGGAAGCAGCTCTTTCAGTAGTTTAGTTGGAATAGGGTCCAGTATGCAGCTTGAAGGTTTAGAGGCCATGATTATTTTCATCATTGTGTCAAGAGATATAGTACTAAAACACTTGAGTGTCTCTCTTGATCCTAGGTCCTGGCAGACTCAGGACAACTGAGCTTTGAAGGAATACACAGATTTAAAGAGGAGTCCGTAATTTGCTTTCTAATGATCATGATCTTTTCCTCAAAGAAGTTCATGAATTTATTACTGCTGAAGTGAAAGCCATCCTCACTTGGGGAATGCTGATGAAACAATGACACTTAATATAATGTTTACATACCCTACATTACTCATCTCATATGTATATGTATATACTGTACTTTATATCATCTACTGCATCTTGCCATCTTTATGTAATACATGTCTCACTAGCCACTTTAAACTATGCCACTTTATGTTTATATACCCTACATTACTCATCTCATATGTATATACTGTACTCTATACCATCTACTGCATCTTGCCTATGCCGTTCTGTACCATCACTCATTCATATATCTTTATGTACATATTCTTTATCCCTTTACACTTGTGTGTATAAGGTAGTAGTTGTGGAATTGTTAGGTTAGATTACTCGTTGGTTATTACTGCATTGTCGGAACTAGAGGCACAAGCATTTCGCTACACTCACATTAACCTCTGCTAACCATGTGTATGTGACAAATAAAATTTGATTTGATTTGAAACAAAAATAGAACTGTTTGGCCACAATGACCATCGTTATGTTTGGATGATAAAAGGGGATTCTTGCAAGCCGAAGAACAACATCCCAACCGTCAAGAATGGGGGGTGGCAGCATCATGTTGTAAAGGTGCTTTGCTGCAGGAGGGACTGGTGCAATTCACAAAAAGATGGCATCATGAGGCACGAACATTACGTGGATATATTGAAGCAACATCTCAAGACATCAGGCAGGAAGTTAAAGCTTGGTCGCAAATGAGTCTTCCAAATGGGCAATGACCCCAAGCATACTTCCAAAGTTGTGGCAAAATGGCTTTAGGACAACAAAGTCAAGGTATTGGAGTGGCCATCACAAAGTCCTGACCTCAATCCCATAGAACATTTTTGGGCTGAACTGAAAAAGCATGTGCGAGCAAGGAGGCCTACAAACCTGACTCAGTTACACCAGCTCTGACAGGAAGAATGGGCCAAAATTCACGCAACTTATTGTGGGAAGCTTGTGGAAGGCTACCTGAAACGTTTGACCAAAGTTCAACAATTTAAAGGCAATGCTACCAAATAAAAATTGAGTGTATGTACACTTCTGACCCACTGGGAATGTGATGAAAGAAACAAAACGCTGAAAAAAAACATTCTCTCTAATATTATTCTGACATTTCACATTTTTAAAATGAAAAAGTGGTGATCCTAACTGACCTAAGACAGGGAATTTTTACTAGGATTAAATGTCAGGAATTGTGAACAACTGAGTTTAAATGTATTTGGCTAAGGTGTATGTAAACTTCCGACTTCAACTGTATATCAAAACCATTACATTGTACACCCAGTCCTGTTTCTTTGTAACAAAGTTATGTATGTCAATTAAAACATTCTGCTATAAATAAGGAAATGATATGGTAAATACAGGTCAAAAAAACAAATGCAAAATGGTCTCCTTCTACCTTCCACAGAAATCACAGTTATATTCAATATTCAGCTTGAATCTTTCCAAAATATGTTTCACAGGATAAATTCTATGTAACATTTTAAATGAAACGCCCTCTACCTCGTTACTGATACAATATTTGTTAGCAATTGTCCGTGCCTTCCCCCATTGTAAATCACCATAGATATTCGACCATCTTGCTGATTGAAATGTAGTATCACAAACAATATTCCTAATCTGTTTATTACTACAATTATCTTTGAGGATGTTAATATATTTTAATCTAAATCTATGTTACTTACATCAACCACAGAATAAAAAATAAAAATACAACCCCCCTTGGAATCTCATCAAAAACAATTGCATATTCTTTCTGTGTTATTGGAATTTTTAACTTAACAAGAAATTCCCCATATGAGAGTAGATATACATCTTCATTCAGTAACTGACCAACCAAAACAATTATATTCTCAAACCAGTTACGAAAAAAAGAGATTACTTTGGCCAATGGAAAATTAAGACATTTTACTTACTTTCCCCTCAATGTCTCTAAATAAAATACAGTTACTTGACTTGTTATCAGTAGCATAAGTATTCACAACAATTAATTGATTGTGGTTGACATCTACCAGTAGTATAATTCATCTCCCTGTATTATCTGCTTCATGACTCAATATATGACCCTTAAAGTTGCCTTTTAAAATAGCGACACCTGCTGACCGATTAGTGCCAAATATCATTCCCCCATTGACACTCCCAAAACGCTGTATCTGTGGAACAGACATGAGTTTCTTGAATTAAATAAAAGTCGGCACTCTTACCCTTCCAATACAAAAATAAAGATTTCCTTCTCAAAATATTACAGATTCCCCTGGCATTTATAGAAAAAACAGAAATTGACATTTACTATCACAGTGACTATATGAAGAATATTACATTTGTATACGTTCACATGAATCGGGTTCTCACAAAATGAAAGTTTCTTACTAGTTGCAAATAAAAACAGTCCTTTGCACCACGCAGGTGGTAGACCTAAAGTATATTTTTATACAATTGAAAATAACATTGCGCCAATGATTGGTAAAATGCATAGCCATCGACATTAAGTGTCAGTGCGAATTTCCCTGCCATAAGAAACTTTAAAATAAAAAATAAATAAAGTTTGGCTCACACAAATAATGCTCTTTCCTCAAGAAATAAAATGTTTTAACAGTTGCAAAGAAAAATCAGTCCAGCACCACTCACTTGGTAAATCCAGTAGTCATCAAGCTAGGCGTCAGCGCAAATTTCTCTTCCATTAACAAAAGCCTTGGCTCCCCCAAAGTATGCACTTCTCCCCCTCCTTCTTTGCTCTCTCAATCATCGGCCACAGATGATTCAGAGCTTCTTTATCAAATGCTGTCATGTCCTCCTTGAACCTCAGGTGGTTGTTCTTTAAATAGTCATTTTTCTTTGCACTTTTCCATGTCAGATTCCTCTCTGTCCTGGAGATGAATCTCATGATCACTGGTTGAGGTGGCTGGTTGTTCTCCCCATCTCTCAGCCTACCCAGGTGGTGCACTACATCCAGAGAACCTGCAACAACATTTCGCTCCTCCTCCGGGACTATTGCCCTGCAAATGTCGTTCACTCTGTTCACTTTGATGTTCTCATCAGATCTTTCCATAAATTCGAAGATTCCATCTCCGACCATACCGGTCATTCTCATTTACCTTTGACTCCATTTCAGTGAGTTTCTTCTCCTGCTTTGCAACCTGAATGTTCAATGTTGCGTTCTGCTGCTTCAGAGTTTTTACTTCCTCAGCAATGAAATCAATCGATTTCTTCAGGTTAATGATACTGATAGTGTTCTTTTTCAACAAAACCATGATGTCATCTGCGCTCTCTTTGATTTTGGCCGCAAGGATGCGGACAATGTTGTCCTGTAGCTGGCTCAGTGATGGTTCACTTCTCATCTTCTTTGGATGTTGCTCCTTGGTTGGGGTATTCGGGTATGAATCACATTCACCCCCCTTTTTTACACTGCAAGCATATGAGTGAGTTTCAGTAATGCCACTTTTCTCCTTGGAAGTTTCAATATCAGCAACAGTTTGGTCATGTCCTGACTCTATGCTGCTAGCTATGAAGATGTTAGCTAGCTAATTTTAGCTAAACACGCTGAAACTTTTCGATAGCTAGCTTGGAAATCATCCACAAAAATATTTAAATTACTAATCAATTACAAAATTATTCAAAATAGATTGTATGGCTCAATATCATCTTGTTGTTCATTTTTTTTTCAACTGCAGCCTTAAATTATAAACATTTGTGAGAAAACCCTAAAATTGATCCACAGCTAGAAATGTTATGTCCTCTCATGCCGCCATCTTGAGCGCCCCCCTTGAGATTGCTAAGTTAACTTGTTACCCGGGGAAATATTAAGTGTTATTACATACAGCCGGGAAGAACTATTGGATATAAGAGCAACGACAATTTACCAACATTACAACCAGGAATACGACTTTCCCGAAGCAGATCCTCTCTTCGGACCACCACCCAGGACAATGGATCTAATCCCAGCAGCTGACCGGGGTAACAACCTCAGGAGGGTGAAGAAATTTGGCTTGTCACCCAAAGTATAGATGCACAATCGAGAGCATCCTGTCAGGCTGTATCAACGCCTGGTATGGCAACTGCACCGCCCTCAACCGCAAGGCTCTCCAGAGGGTGGTGCGGTCTGCACAACACATTACCGGGGGCAAACAACGTGCCCTTCAGGACACCTACAGCACCCGATGTCAAAAAAAGGCCAAACAGATCATCAAGGAGAACAACCACCGAGCCACTGCCTGTTCACCCCGCTATCATCCAGAAGGCGAGGTCAGGACAGGTGCATCAAAGCTGGGACCGAGAGATTGAGAAACAGCTTCTATCTCAAGGCCATCAGACTGCTAAACAGCAATCACTAACTCAGAGAGGCTGTTGCCTACATTGAGACCCAATCACTGGACACTTTAATAAATGGATCACTAGAAACTTTAAACAATGGCACTTTAAATAATGCCACTTTAATAATGTTTATATATCTTACATTACTCATATCACATGTATATACTGTATTTTCTACCACCTGCTGCACCTTGCCTATGCTGCTCGGCCATCGCTCATCCATATACTTATATGTACATATTCTCATTCACCCCTTTAGATTTGTGTGTATTAGTTGTGGTTGGGGATTGTTAGATGACTTGTTAGGTATTACTGCACTGTCGGAACTAGAAGCACAAGCATTTCACTACACCCGCATTAACATCTGCTAAACATGTGTATGTGATCAATAACATTTGATTTGATTTGTCGACCCACATTGCTGACATAGCTGAAAACGGAGCAGGGAGGGGGATATGAGTGTGTGTGTGGGTGTGTTAGCTTACCAAATGCTGCCCCGGCCAGGAACGGAATTCTCCATCACAAAGTTGTTGAGCAATAATGTATCAATATCTATCATTCACAAATTAGCTATGACATAGGCAATGAATATACAGCAAAAAAAAATATTTCATCCCCATCTCTATATCAAATGGTTTTGACCGCTTGGATGTTTTTAGTGAGCTTCTTTTCTCCTCCCGCTTTAGCCACGCAGTGCTTTTTATAAATGTTATTCTTCGTTAAGAAATTATCAACTTTACCCAGTATATCTAAACATGACTATATGTAACCAATGTGAAATGGCTAGCTAGTTAGCGTTGGTGCGCGCTAATAGCGTTTCAATCGGGTGACATCACTCGCTCTGAGGCTTGAAATAGTTGTTCCCCTTGCTCTGCAAGTGCCACGGCTGTTGTGGGGCGATGGGTAACGGTGTCTGTTGTCGATGTGTGCAGAGGGTCTCTTGTTCGAGCCTGAGTAGGGGCGAGGGGACAGACTAAAGTTAAACTGTTACATTGATGCTGTTGACAGTGCATAGTGGGCAGTTTGACAAGGCTACGGATATTCCCTAGTGTTGTTCAGAATGCAAAATTACTTGTAGATCAATGACTGTCAACACAGTTACATGCTTAGTTACACACTGAAGGAGAGAACGCATCAGTTGTCACAAAATAGTGTTTTTCCGAAGGTAGAAAGTAATATTAGCAAATTGTTTTGTTGAATTTGTGATTCTAAATGTTTGAATCGATTTTATGGACAATGCTACATTTGGATTGGTTTGGGGTCTGCAGACCTATGCAGTCTATTTTACACATTAGAATTTTGGATTGATGTGTATTGTTGTTGTTGCATCCCTAAGGACATAGGACATAGGAAGTCCATACCTCCTGAACATCGTTGACTACAACCTACATGTCACTCACAGGCTGCAGATTAGTTCTGGTTAGCACAGGGTGGGAAATGTTTAGACAACAGGTGAAATGGCAGCAGGCCTATTTAATAATCTCTATTATTGCCAAGGAGAGTTGAGAAAAAGCAGACTGACTGCAAACCCAAATTGGTGCCAAGGGTTCAAGTTTCAGGAATATGCCAATTACTAATATTGATTATGACATGATTTCCTTGATAACCAACTTGATCAAGTTCGCCGATTGTGTTACATCATGCGTGGGAGAAAAAGTAGGTCTCCAAATTGGTTACAACACACTAAAGGCTAAACGCAATTTCCTCTCCTGAGTAATTCTGTTTCGTCCTGTCTGTCTCAAATGGTACCCTATTCCCTATAGTCCACTACTTTTGGCCAGGGCCCATAGGGTTCTGGTCAAATGTAGTCCACTATGTAGGGAATCTGGTGCCATTTGGGGGATACATCATGTCAGAAGGTGGATATAGCTGCAGCCAATAAACAATGGCATTTCAGTTGATTTAATTAGCTGAGGAGGAAGTATTTATGGGCTTAATTGAGATTGCAGTGGGAAATTGCTCTGAAATAGCTGTTCCTGTTTTTTTTCACAGTGGGCTCCGGGGCGGAGCGAGGAATTTCATTCTTCTTTTTAGATAATTAGAATAACCATAATCACTCCCTGGATGCCTAGACTCTAATTTAAGTGCACACATGCCACCAGAAATATGGTGAGAGAAAGAGGGAGAGAGTGTGTGTGTGCTTGCGTGTCAGGTGGCAGTGTTACATACACTCAATTAGTAACAAATACTAATTGAGTGTATGTAAACTTCTGACCCACTGGGAATGTGATGAAAGAAATAAAATATGAAATATATAATTCTCTCTACTATTATTCTGACATTTCACATTCTTAAAATAAAGTGGTGATCCTAACTGACCTAAAATAGGGACTTTTTACTAGGATTAAATGTCAGGAATTGTGAAAAACAAAGTTGAAATGTATTTGGCTAAGGTGTATGTAAACTTCAGACTTCAACTGTATGTACTTTATTTTAAGAATGTTTTAAGAACTCACGCTTAAGAACAACTCACGCTGGGACGACCGTTAATTGGAACTCGTGTGAAAAGGTTAAGTATGCAGAATAACAAGAGTGTTCTTGCTTTCAGCAAGCACACTCGTGCAAGACAGCACACTTATAATACCTCTATGAGATAACCCCATTTCCTTTCTGCATGAATGCAGCTCAGCTAATCAGGCAGTCTACACAGACAGAACATTTCTGCCAAAATTGAATCATGAATGAGTGCGTTTGCGTACCTGGGCCAGACCCTTTTGTGATGTGAAATTACACATTCATGACTAGCTGAGTTCATGTCGCATACACAGAGTCACATTTGCCTAATTTGAAAAAAACAAAATACTCAGGAAGACTTTCTTAATCCCTGTCTGAGGAATGATTTAACCGCTAGTAAGGTTTTAGAGACACAGCTGTAGAGTCTAACTTGTAGCTATCATCATCTTAATTACTATCATTGTATGTGAAAGTTCTCTGTCCCTTACTTTAAAACAAAACTTTAAAGATGCCTTTAAACAATGCAAATAAACCTACCAACAGAAGAGGCAGGAGTTGGTCCTAGGGAGAGAGTCTTTTTTATTTATTTTATTTCACCTTTATGAATCATGAACGAGTGCGTTTGCGTACCTGGGCCAGAGAGAGAGAATCTGACCCCCTTGTCCTACATTCAGGCTAATGTCAGCCAACAGATGATTGGTTACAGTCATCATCAGTGACTGTCTGTGATATAAGCCACCTTGTCTTCTTTAATGACAAATTGGGTTGACTTGACAGCAATTATGTAGGCAAAAACTAAGACAGATATGGAAACAGACTACTGACATTAACTTACCATACAACTGGTTAAAAGTTTTGCGGAGGAAGTCCCGCTCTTCTTCCAAAGCCTCCATTTTGATCTTCATCTTCAGCATCTACATTTTCATCTGTTCAGTTGCATGGTCAGAGGGACTTGATACAGACACTGCAATTCAAACAAAGGGCATTCGTCATAACATTATAAGATATTCTACAGAACAATTGTTTAAAGATGTCATTAAACAATGCAAACTCACTGACCAACAGATGAGGCAAGACTTGGTTGTCCTAGGGAGGGAGTCTGACTACCTTGTCCTAAAGGGAGAAACAAAGAGAACCTTCGAGCTGTCAGCCAACAGATGATTGGTTACAGCAAGGATTCCCAACCACTAGGCCGTGGACCGGCCTGCCCTTTTAATAGTTTAAAGCCTGGCTAATGCACAGATCTGTGATACACAAACAGGTCAGCTAAACACTCTTTCCTCCGCAATGTTCAAAACACAAACAATCAAGATGGATTTAGGGCCTGCTTAGTAACACATGTAAAACATGGGTCAGCCATTTGTCTGTATGGGTCGACCTGTGTTCACTGACCCATAGTCAGTCATGTCTAAACGCAACAGCCCTACTTTTTAATTAATTTATTTAAATTTAAATGTTAAGCCCTGCATGCTTTCTACCTGTGTCGTAGGTTTAGTATGAATGGGTCTGACAGGGGTTAAACCAACTTCAAATATACAGGGTAAAACTATGGTTCTTGGTGTGAAAGGGGTACCAGTATATCATCTCTGATCAATTCATTGTTGCAGCACTTCTGAGCTGAAATATGAACTGAAGCATACTTACAAAGGTTCTACCTACTAGCTAGCGCTTTGCAGTGTCAATATTACAGACTCATCACATAAACAATATCAAAGAGCCAACAGAGTCTGGTTGAGAGAATGCCAAGAGTGTGCAAAGATATCATCAAGGCAGAAATATATTTTGATTTGTTTTAAGCTTTTTTGGTTACTAAATGATTTTGGCTACCGAGTGGCGCAGCGGTCTAAGGCACTGCATCTCAGTGCTAGAGACGTCACTACAGACACCCTGGTTTGAATCCAGGCTGTATCACAACCGGCTGTGATTGGGAGTCCCATAGGGTGGCGAACAATTTGGCCCAGCATCATCCGGGATTGGCCGGTGTAGGCCATCATTGTAAATAAGAATTTGTTCTTTACGGACTTGCCTAGTTGAATAAAGGTTAAATATAAAGATATATTTTTTAAATACATTTGTTATTTCATAGTTTTGATGCCATAACTATTATTCTACAATGTAGAAAAAGTAAAAATAAAGAAAAATCCTGGAATGAGTAGGTGTGTCCAAACTTTTGACTGGTACTGTAGCTGTTATTGTCAGAGGTTTGGACTCGCTTTAATATTGGTATTTTAACTAATTTACCACTTGGTGATGTCACAGTCAGGCCAAAACTCCATCCTACCAAAACAGGCTGAAATATCAGGAAGTCTTTTCAAACAGCTCTTACAATAAAAGAGCATTATCATAATTTTCACAATTTCACAGTATTATTCCAACTTCAGTGCCTTGCACATGTATTCAGACCCCTTGAATTTCTTTCAATTGCATTGTGTTACAAAGTGGTAATAAAATGTATTCAATTGTCATTGCCAACAATGAATGGCTAGCTTCACATAGAAACATTACTGTGCAGCCGTATTCATTGATCTGGTCAAGGCTTTCGACTCTGTCAATCACCACATTCTTATCGGCAGACTCGACAGCCTTGGTTTCTCAAATGATTGCCTCGCCTGGTTCACCAACTACTTCTCTGATAGAGTTCAGTGTGTCAAATCGGAGGGTCTCCTGTCCGGACCTCTGGCAGTCTCTATGGGGGTGCCACAGGGTTCAATTCTTGGACCGACTCTCTTCTCTGTATACATCAATGATGTCGCTCTTGCTGCTGGTGAGTCTCTGATCCACCTCTACGCAGACGACACCATTCTGTATACTTCTGGCCCTTCTTTGGACACTGTGTTAACCCTCCAGGCAAGCTTCAATGCCATACAACTCTCCTTCCGTGGCCTCCAATTGCTCTTAAATACAAGTAAAACTAAATGCATGCTCTTCAACCGATCTCTACCTGCACCTACCCGCCTGTCCAACATCACTACTCTGGATGGCTCTGACTTAGAATACGTGGACAACTACAAATACTTAGGTGTCTGGTTAGACTGTAAACTCTCCTTCCAGACCCATATCAAACATCTCCAATCCAAAGGTAAATCTAGAATTGGCTTCCTATTTCGCAACAAAGCATCCTTCACTCATGCTGCCAAACATACCCTTGTAAAACTGACCATCCTACCAATCCTCGACTTTGACGATGTCATCTACAAAATAGCCTCCAATACCCTACTCAACAAATTGGATGCAGTCTATCACAGTGCAATCCGTTTTGTCACCAAAGCCCCATATACTACCCACCATTGCGACCTGTACGCTCTCGTTGGCTGGCCCTCGCTTCATACTCGTCGCCAAACCCACTGGCTCCATGTCATCTACAAGACCCTGCTAGGTAAAGTCCCCCCTTATCTCAGCTCGCTGGTCACCATAGCATCTCCCACCTGTAGCACACGCTCCAGCAGGTATATCTCTCTAGTCACCCCCAAAAAAACAATTATTTCTTTGGCCGCCTCTCCTTCCAGTTCTCTGCTGCCAATGACTGGAACAAACTACAAAAATCTCTGAAAATGGAAACACTTATCTCCCTCACTAGCTTTAAGCACCAACTGTCAGAGCAGCTCACAGATTACTGCACTTGTACATAGCCCACCTATAATTTAGCCCAAACAACTACCTCTTTCCCTACTGTGTTTAATTAATTTATTTATTTTGCTCCTTTGCACCCCATTATTTTTATTTTTACTTTGCACATTCTTCCATTGCAAATCTACCATTCCAGTGTTTTATTTGCTATATTGTATTTACTTTGCCACCATGGCCTTTTTTTGCCCTTCTCACCTCATATGCTCACATCGTATATAGACTTGTTTATACTGTATTATTGACTGTATGTTTGTTTTACTCCATGTGTAACTCTGTGTTGTTGTATCTGTCGAACTGCTTTGCTTTATCTTGGCCAGGTCGCAATTGTAAATGAGAACTTGTTCTCAACTTGCCTACCTGGTTAAATAAAGGTGAAATAAAAAAATAAAATAAAAAATAAATAGGTGTGACCTCTGTCATTGCCAACAAAGGGTATAAAACAAAGTATTGAGATAAACTTTGTTATTGACCAAATACTTATTTTCCACCATAATTTTCAAATAAATTCATAAAAAATCCTACAATGTGATTTTCTGGATTTTTTTTCTCATTTTGTCTGTCATAGTTGAAGTGTACCTATGATGAAAATTACAGGCCTCTCTCATATTTTTAAGTGGGAGAACTTGCACAATTGGTGGCTGACTAAATACTTTTTTGCCCCACTGTATATCAGCACTCCTACTCAGATCCTATATCAGATTATTTGCGAGGTCTGTACCACCTACCACTTGTGGGACAAACTACTTGTATTGTATTTGTATTTATTATTCCAAAACAGCAGCTACTCGTTCTGAGGTCCAGAAAAATAAAGGCAGTTTATACAATTTTAAAAATATTACAATACATTCACAGATTTCACAACACACTGTGTGCCCTCAGCCCCCTACTCCACCACTACCACATATCTACAGTACTAAATCCATGTGTATGTATAGTGTGTATGTTAACGTGTGTGTGTGTTTTTGAATAAATGTGTCAATGTTTGTGTTGCTTCACAGTCCCTGCTTTTCCATAAGGTGTTTTTTTACCTGTTTTTTTTTTTAAATAAAAATGTCCTGCTTGTGTCAGTTACTTGATGTAGTGATGAAGTCAATCTCTATTCCACTTTCAGCCAGGAGAGATTGACATGCATATTATTAATATTAGCTCTCTGTGTACATCCAAGGACCAGCCCTGCTGCCCTGTTCTGAGCCAATTGCAATTTTCCTAAGTCCTTTTTTGTGGCACCTGACCACACGACTGATCAGTAGTCAAGGTGCGACAAAACTAGGGCCTGTAGGACCTGCCTTATTGATAGTGTTGTTAAAAAGGCAAAGCATTGCGTTATTATAGACAGACTTCTGTGCATCTTAGCTACAACTGCATCAATATGTTTTGACCATTAATAGTTTACAATCTAGGGTTACTCCAAGCAGTTTAGTCATCTAAACTTGCTCAATTTCCACATCATTTATTAGAATATTTTGTTGCGGTTTAGTGAGTGTTTTGTTCCAAATACAATGCTTTCAGTTTTAGAAATATTTAGGGCTAACTTATTCCTTGCCAACCACTCTGAAACTAACTGCAGCTCTTTGTGTTGCAGTCATTTCAGTCGCTGTAGTAACGGACGTGTATAGTGTTGAGTCATCCGCATACGTAGACACTCTGGCTTTACTGAAAGTCAGTGGCATGTTGTTAGTAAAAAATAAAAATAAAAGCAAGGGGCCTAAACAGCTACCCTGGGGAATTCCTGATTCTAACTGGATTATATTTGAGAGGCTTCCATTAACCTGTTGCGTTGACCAAACCCGGATCCGGGATTCTATTTACAGACCTAAGCTCATTACCATAACGCAACGTTAACTATTCATGAAAATCGCAAATGAAATGAAATAAATATGCCATCTCTCAAGCTTAGCCTTTTGTAAACAACACTGTCATCTCAGATTTTCAAAATATGCTTCTCAACCATAGGAAAACAATAATTTGTGTAAAAGTGGCTAGCTAGCGTAGCATTTAGCGTTAGCATTAGCGTTAGCATCCAGCACGCAAGATTTCAACAAAAACATAAAAGCCTTCAAATAAAATAATTTACCTTTGAAGAACTTCGGATGTTTTCAATGAGGAGACTCTCAGTTAGATAGCAGATGCTCAGTTTTTCCAAAAAAGATTCTTTGTGAATTCGAAATAGCTCCGTTTTCTACATCACATTTGGCTACCAAAAAAAAACGAAAATTCAGTCCTCAAAACGCAAACTTTTTTCCAAATTAACTCCATAATATCGACTGAAAACATGGCAAACGTTGTTTAGAATCAATCCTCAAGGTGTTTTTCACATATCTCTTCAATGATATATCGTTCGTGGAAGCATGGTTTCTCCCCTCAATCAAATGGAAAAGTACAAGCAGCTGGCGTTTGCGCACCGAATTCCACGCAGGACACCAGGCGGACACTTGGAAAATGTAGTCTCTTATGGTCAATCTTCCAATGATATGCCTACAAATACGTCACAATGCTGCTAACACCTTGGGGAAACGACAGAAAGTGTAGGCTCATTCCTTGCGCAATCACAGCCATATAAGGAGACAATGGAAAACAGAGCTTCAGAGATTCTGCTCATTTCCTGCTTGACGCATCATCTTGGTTTCGCCTGTAGAATGAGTTCTGGGGCACTTACAGATAATATCTTTGCAGATTCTGAAACTTCAGAGTGTTTTCTTTCAAAAACTGTCAAGAATATGCATAGTCGAGCATCTTTTCGTGACAAAATATCGCGCTTAAAACGGGAACGTTTTTTATCCAAAAATGAAATAGCGCCCCTAGAGATCCAACAGGTTAAAGAACACCCTCTGTGTTCTGTTAGACAAGTAACTCTTTATCCACATTATATCAGGGGGTGTAAAGCCATAACACATACGTTTTTCCAGCAGCAGACTACGATCGATAATGTCAAAAGCTGTAATGAACAAGACAGCCACCACAATAATTTTATCATCAATTTCTCTCAGCCATTCCTCATTCATTTGTGTAAGTGCTGTGCTTGTTGAGTGTCCTTCCTTATAAGCATGCTGAAATTCGGTTGTCAATTTGTTTACTGTGAAATAGCATTGGTCAAACACCATTTTTTCCAGATGTTTACTAAGGGTTGATAACAGGCTGATTGGTCGGCTATTTGAGCCAGTAAAGGGGGCTTTACTATTCTTGGGTAGCGGAAGGACTTTAGCTCCCCTCCAGGCCTGTGGGCACACGCTCTCTAGAAGGCTTAAATTGAAGATGTGGAAAATAGGAGTGAAAATATCATCTGGTATTATCCTCAGTAATTTTCCATCCAGATTGTCAGACCCCGGTTGCTTGTCATTGTTGATCGACAACAATCATTTTTCACCTTTCTACACTGACTTTACAGAATTCAAAAGTAGAATTCTTGTCTTTCATAATTTGGTACGATATACTTGAATGTGTAGTGTCAGCGTTTGTTGCTGGCATGTCATCCCTTAATTTGCTTATCTTGCCAATGAAAAAGTCATTAAAGTAGTTTGCAATATCAGTGGGCTTTGTGATGAATGAGCATTCTGATTCAATGAATGAAGGAGCCAAGTTGGCATATTTTCCCCAAAATGTCATTTAAGGTTCCCCAAAACTTTTTACTGTCATTCTTATATAATTTATATTTTTTTCATAGTGTATTTTCTTTGTCTTTTCATTTAGTTTAGTCACATGATTTCTACATTTGCAGTACGTTGGCCAATCAGTTGGACTGCCAGACTTGCCATATCTTTTGCCTCATCCCTCTCAACCACACAATTTTTCAATTCCTCATCAATCCAATCTAAGCTAATTACAATCTAAACTTGATGCCCTCAATCTCACACAAATTATCAATGAACCTACCAGGTACCTCCCCAAAGCCGTAAACACGGGCATACTCATAGATATCATCCTAACCAACTTGCCCTTTAAATACACCTCTGCAGTCTTCAACCAAGATCTCAGGGATCACTGCCTCATTGCCTGCATCCGTAATGGGTCAGCGATCAAACGACCTCCACTCATCACTGTCAAACGCTCCCTGAAACACTTCAGCGAGCAGGCCTTTCTAATCTACCTGGCCGGGGTATCCTGGAAGGATATTGATCTCATCCCGTCAGTAGAGGATGCCTAGTTATTCTTTAAAAATGCCTTCCTAACCATTTTACATAAGCATGCCCCATTCAAGACATTTTAAACCAGAAACAGATATAGCCCTTGGTTCTCCCCAGACCTGACTGCCCTTAACCAACAGAAAAACATCCTATGGCGTTCTGCATTAGCATCGAACAGCCCCCGTGATATGCAGCTTTTCAGGGAAGCTAGAAACCAATATACAGAGGCAGTTAGAAAAGCCAAGGCTAGCTTTTTCAAGCAGAAATTTGCTTCCTGCAACACTAACTCAAAAAAGTTCTGGGACACTGTAAAGTCCATGGAGAATAAGAACACCTCCTCCCAGCTGCCCACTGCACTGAAGATAGGAAACACTGTCACCACTGATAAATCCACTATAATTGAGAATTTCAATAAGCATTTTTCTATGGCTGGCCATGCTTTCCAGCTGGCTACCCCTACCCCGGTCAACAGCACTGCACCCCCCACAGCAACTCGCCCAAGCCTTCCCCATTTTTCCTTCTCCCAAATCCAGTCAGCTGATGTTCTGAAAGAGCTGCAAAATCTGAACCCCGACAAATCAGAAGGAATAGACAATTTGGACCCTTTCTTTCTAAAATGATCTGCCGAAATTGTTGCCACCCCTATTACTAGCCTATTCAACCTCTCTTTCGTGTCGTCTGAGATTCCCAAAGATTGGAAAGAAGCTGCGGTTATCCCCTTCTTCAAAGGGGGGGGGGGGGGGGGGGTCACTCTTGACCCAAACTGCTACAGACCTATATCTATCCTACCCTGCCTTTCAAAGGTCTTCGAAAGTCAAGTCAACAAACAGATTACCGACCATTTCGAATCTCACCATACCCTCTCTGCTATGCAATCTGGTTTCAGAGCTGGTCATGGGTGCACCTCAGCCACGCTCAAGGTCCTAAACGATATCTTAACCGCCATCGATAAGAAACATTACTGTGCAGCTGTATTCATTGATCTGGCCAAGGCTTTCGACTCTGTCAATCACCACATCCTCATCGGCAGACTCGACAGCCTTGGTTTCTCAAATGATTGCCTGCCTGGTTCACCAACTACTTCTCTGATAGAGTTCAGTGTGTCAAATCGGAGGGTCTGCTGTCCGGACCTCTGGCAGTCTCTATGGGGGTGCCACAGGGTTCAATTCTTGGACCAACTCTCTTCTCTGTATACATCAATGATGTCGCTCTTGCTGCTGGTGAGTCTCTGATCCACCTCTACGCAGACGACACCATTCTGTATACTTCTGGCCCTTCTTTGGACACTGTGTTAACAACCCTCCAGGCAAGCTTCAATGCCATACAACTCTCCTTCCGTGGCCTCCAATTGCTCTTAAATACAAGTAAAACTAAATGCATGCTCTTCAACCGATCTCTACCTGCACCTACCCGCCTGTCCAACATCACTACTCTGGACGGCTCTGGCTTAGAATACGTGGACAACTACAAATACTTAGGTGTCTGGTTAGACTGTAAACTCTCCTTCCAGACCCATATCAAACATCTCCAATCCAAAGGTAAATCTAGAATTGGCTTCCTATTTCGCAACAAAGCATCCTTCACTCATGCTGCCAAACATACCCTTGTAAAACTGACCATCCTACCAATCCTCGACTTTGACGATGTCATCTACAAAATAGCCTCCAATACCCTACTCAACAAATTGGATGCAGTCTATCACAGTGCAATCCGTTTTGTCACCAAAGCCCCATATACTACCCACCATTGCGACCTGTACGCTCTCGTTGGCTGGCCCTCGCTTCATACTCGTCGCCAAACCCACTGGCTCCATGTCATCTACAAGACCCTGCTAGGTAAAGTCCCCCCTTATCTCAGCTCGCTGGTCACCATAGCATCTCCCACCTGTAGCACACGCTCCAGCAGGTATATCTCTCTAGTCACCCCCAAAACCAATTATTTCTTTGGCCGCCTCTCCTTCCAGTTCTCTGCTGCCAATGACTGGAACAAACTACAAAAATCTCTGAAAATGGAAACACTTATCTCCCTCACTAGCTTTAAGCACCAACTGTCAGAGCAGCTCACAGATTACTGCACTTGTACATAGCCCACCTATAATTTAGCCCAAACAACTACCTCTTTCCCTACTGTATTTAATTAATTTATTTATTTTGCTCCTTTGCACCCCATTATTTTTATTTCTACTTTGCACATTCTTCCATTGCAAATCTACCATTCCAGTGTTTTATTTGCTATATTGTATTTACTTTGCCACCATGGCCTTTTTTTGCCCTTCTCACCTCATATGCTCACATCGTATATAGACTTGTTTATACTGTATTATTGACTGTATGTTTGTTTTACTCCATGTGTAACTCTGTGTTGTTGTATCTGTCGAACTGCTTTGCTTTATCTTGGCCAGGTCGCAATTGTAAATGAGAACTTGTTCTCAACTTGCCTACCTGGTTAAATAAAGGTGAAATAAAAAATAAATAAAAAAAATAAATAGGTGTGACCTCTGTCATTGCCAACAAAGGGTATAAAACAAAGTATTGAGATAAACTTTTGTTATTGACCAAATACTTATTTTCCACCATAATTTTCAAATAAATTCATAAAAAATCCTACAATGTGATTTTCTGGATTTTTTTTCTCATTTTGTCTGTCATAGTTGAAGTGTACCTATGATGAAAATTACAGGCCTCTCTCATATTTTTAAGTGGGAGAACTTGCAATTGGTGGCTGACTAAATACTTTTTTGCCCCACTGTATATCAGCACTCCTACTCAGATCCTATATCAGATTATTTGCGAGGTCTGTACCACCTACCACTTGTGGGACAAACTACTTGTATTGTATTTGTATTTATTATGCCAAAACAGCAGCTACTCGTTCTGAGGTCCAGAAAAATAAAGGCAGTTTATACAATTTTAAAAATATTACAATACATTCACAGATTTCACAACACACTGTGTGCCCTCAGCCCCCTACTCCACCACTACCACATATCTACAGTACTAAATCCATGTGTATGTATAGTGTGTATGTTAACGTGTGTGTGTGTGTGTGTGTGTGTGAATAAATGTGTCAATGTTTGTGTTGCTTCACAGTCCCTGCTTTTCCATAAGGTGTTTTTTAACCTGTTTTTTTTAAATAAAAATGTCCTGCTTGTGTCAGTTACTTGATGTAGTGATGAAGTCAATCTCTATTCCACTTTCAGCCAGGAGAGATTGACATGCATATTATTAATATTAGCTCTCTGTGTACATCCAAGGGCCAGCCCTGCTGCCCTGTTCTGAGCCAATTGCAATTTTCCTAAGTCCTTTTTTTGTGGCACCTGACCACACGACTGAACAGTAGTCAAGGTGCGACAAAACTAGGGCCTGTAGGACCTGCCTTATTGATAGTGTTGTTAAAAAGGCAAAGCATCGCGTTATTATAGACAGACTTCTGTGCATCTTAGCTACTACTGCATCAATATGTTTTGAACATGACAGTTTACAATCTAGGGTTACTCCAAGCAGTTTAGTCATCTAAACTTGCTCAATTTCCACATCATTTATTAGAATATTTTGTTGCGGTTTAGTGAGTGTTTTGTTCCAAATACAATGCTTTCAGTTTTAGAAATATTTAGGGCTAACTTATTCCTTGCCAACCACTCTGAAACTAACTGCAGCTCTTTGTGTTGCAGTCATTTCAGTCGCTGTAGTAACGGACGTGTATAGTGTTGAGTCATCCGCATACGTAGACAATCTGGCTTTACTGAAAGTCAGTGGCATGTTGTTAGTAAAAAATAAAAATAAAAGCAAGGGGCCTAAACAGCTACCCTGGGGAATTCCTGATTCTAACTGGATTATATTTGAGAGGCTTCCATTAAAGAACACCCTCTCTGTTCTGTTAGACAAGTAACTCTTTATCCACATTATATCAGGGGGTGTAAAGCCATAACACATACGTTTTTCCAGCAGCAGACTACGATCGATAATGTCAAAAGCTGTAATGAACAAGACAGCCACCACAATAATTTTATCATCAATTTCTCTCAGCCATTCCTCATTCATTTGTGTAAGTGCTGTGCTTGTTGAGTGTCCTTCCTTATAAGCATGCTGAAATTCGGTTGTCAATTTGTTTACTGTGAAATAGCATTGGTCAAACACCATTTTTTCCAGATGTTTACTAAGGGTTGATAACAGGCTGATTGGTCGGCTATTTGAGCCAGTAAAGGGGGCTTTACTATTCTTGGGTAGCAGAAGGACTTTAGCTCCCCTCCAGGCCTGTGGGCACACGCTCTCTAGAAGGCTTAAATTGATGATGTGGCAAATAGGAGTGGCAATATCATCTGGTATTATCCTCAGTAATTTTCCATCCAGATTGTCAGACCCCGGTTGCTTGTCATTGTTGATCGACAACAATCATTTTTCACCTTTCTACACTGACTTTACAGAATTCAAAAGTAGAATTCTTGTCTTTCATAATTTGGTACGATATACTTGAATGTGTAGTGTCAGCGTTTGTTGCTGGCATGTCATCCCTAAATTTGCTTATCTTGCCAATGAAAAAGTCATTAAAGTAGTTTGCAATATCAGTGGGCTTTGTGATGAATGAGCATTCTGATTCAATGAATGAAGGAGCCAAGTTGGCATATTTTCCCCAAAATGTCATTTAAGGTTCCCCAAAACATTTTACTGTCATTCTTATATAATTTATATTTTTTTCATAGTGTATTTTCTTTGTCTTTTCATTTAGTTTAGTCACATGATTTCTACATTTGCAGTACGTTGGCCAATCAGTTGGACTGCCAGACTTGCCATATCTTTTGCCTCATCCCTCTCAACCACACAATTTTTCAATTCCTCATCAATCCAATCTAAGCTAATTACAATCTAAGCTTGATGCCCTCAATCTCACACAAATTATCAATGAACCTACCAGGTACCTCCCCAAAGCCGTAAACACGGGCACCCTCATAGATATCATCCTAACCAACTTGCCCTTTAAATACACCTCTGCTGTCTTCAACCAAGATCTCAGCGATCACTGCCTCATTGCCTGCATCCGTAATGGGTCAGCGATCAAACGACCTCCACTCATCACTGTCAAACGCTCCCTGAAACACTTCAGCGAGCAGGCCTTTCTAATCTACCTGGCCGGGGTATCCTGGAAGGATATTGATCTCATCCCGTCAGTAGAGGATGCCTAGTTATTCTTTAAAAATGCCTTCCTAACCATTTTACATAAGCATGCCCCATTCAAGACATTTTAAACCAGAAACAGATATAGCCCTTGGTTCTCCCCAGACCTGACTGCCCTTAACCAACAGAAAAACATCCTATGGCGTTCTGCATTAGCATCGAACAGCCCCCGTGATATGCAGCTTTTCAGGGAAGCTAGAAACCAATATACAGAGGCAGTTAGAAAAGCCAAGGCTAGCTTTTTCAAGCAGAAATTTGCTTCCTGCAACACTAACTCAAAAAAGTTCTGGGACACTGTAAAGTCCATGGAGAATAAGAACACCTCCTCCCAGCTGCCCACTGCACTGAAGATAGGAAACACTGTCACCACTGATAAATCCACTATAATTGAGAATTTCAATAAGCATTTTTCTATGGCTGGCCATGCTTTCCAGCTGGCTACCCCTACCCCGGTCAACAGCACTGCACCCCCCACAGCAACTCGCCCAAGCCTTCCCCATTTTTCCTTCTCCCAAATCCAGTCAGCTGATGTTCTGAAAGAGCTGCAAAATCTGAACCCCGACAAATCAGAAGGAATAGACAATTTGGACCCTTTCTTTCTAAAATGATCTGCTGAAATTGTTGCCACCCCTATTACTAGCCTATTCAACCTCTCTTTCGTGTCGTCTGAGATTCCCAAAGATTGGAAAGCAGCTGCGGTTATCCCCCTCATCAAAGGGGGGGGGGGGGTCACTCTTGACCCAAACTGCTACAGACCTATATCTATCCTACCCTGCCTTTCTAAGGTCTTCGAAAGCCAAGTCAACAAACAGATTACCGACCATTTCGAATCTCACCATACCCTCTCTGCTATGCAATCTGGTTTCAGAGCTGGTCATGGGTGCACCTCAGCCACGCTCAAGGTCCTAAACGATATCTTAACCGCCATCGATAAGAAACATTACTGTGCAGCTGTATTCATTGATCTGGCCAAGGCTTTCGACTCTGTCAATCACCACATCCTCATCGGCAGAATCGACAGCCTTGGTTTCTCAAATGATTGCCTGCCTGGTTCACCAACTACTTCTCTGATAGAGTTCAGTGTGTCAAATCGGAGGGTATGTTGTCCGGACCTCTGGCAGTCTCTATGGGGGTGCCACAGGGTTCAATTCTTGGACCTACTCTCTTCTCTGTATACATCAATGATGTCGCTCTTGCAGCTGGTGAGTCTCTGATCCACCTCTACGCAGACGACACCATTCTGTATACTTCTGGCCCTTCTTTGGACACTGTGTTAACCCTCCAGGCAAGCTTCAATGCCATACAACTCTCCTTCCATGGTCTCCAATTGCTCTTAAATAGAATTTAAAACTAAATGCATGCTCTTCAAATGATCGCTGCCTGCACCTGCCCAACATCACTACTCTGGACGGCTCTGACAACTACAAACACCTAGGTGTCTGGTTAGACTGTAAACTCTCCTTCCAGACCCACATCAAACATCTCCAATCCAAAGTTAAATCTAGAATTGGCTTCCTATTTCGCAAAAAAGCATCCTTCACTCATGCTGCCAAACATACCCTTGTAAAACTGACCATCCTACCAATCCTCGACTTCGGCGTAATTTACAAAATAGCCTCCAATACCGTACTCTACAAACTGGATGCAGTCTATCACAGTGCCATCCGTTTTGTCACCGAAGCCCCTTATACCACCCACCACTGCGACCTGTATGCTCTAGTCGGCTGGCCCTACATATTCGTCGCCAGACCCACTCGCTCCATGTCATCTATAAGTCTATGCTAGGTAAAGCTCTGCCTTACCTCAGCTCACTGGTCACGATAACAACACCCACCCTTAGCACGTGCTCCAGCAGGTATATCTCACTGATCATCCCCAAAGCCAACACCTCCATTGGCCGCCTTTCCTTCCAGTTTTCTGCTGCCAATGACTGGAACGAATTGCAAAAATCACTGAAGCTGGAGACTTATATTTCCCTGGCTAACTTTAAACATCAGCTATTTGAGCAGCTAACCGATCGCTGCAGCTATACATAGCCCATCTGTAAATAGCCCACCCAATCTAACAACCTAATCCCCATATTGTTTTTATTTACTTTTCTGCTCTTTTGCACACCAGTATTTCTACTTGCACATCACCATCTATCACTCCAGTGTTAATTTGCTAAATTGTAACTACTTTGCTACTATGGCCTATGTATTGCCTTACCTCATGCCATTTGCACACACGGTACATAAACTGTATTTTTTCCCTGTTGTGTTATTGACTGTATGCTTGTTTATTCCATGTGTAACTGTGTTGTTTGTGTCGCACTGCTTTGCTTTATCTTGGCCAGGTCACAATTGTAAATGAGAACTTGTTCTCAACTAGTCTACCTGGTTAAATAAAGGTGTTCTCAACTAGCCGACCTGGTTAAATAAAGGTGTTCTCAACTAGTCTACCTGGTTAAATAAAGGGGAAATAAAAACAACATAAATAAATGCATGCCGCAGCCAGATGGTTACAGCGTCTGCTATACAGATATAGACATAGAGGCTAATTCATACATTTTCAATCAGTATATTTTGTATAAAGAGAAGCATTTCGTTGGTAGATTATAGGAGTAACTCTGGTAGGCCTGAAACAAACTTCCTCACCTCAAGTTCAACTGATGGAGTGAGTTGGAGTGCCAGGATGCAATGCCTTCATATCATAGGCCTGCAGTAGCTAAAGCTTAATAATAGACACCATACCAAACCTTCACAAACTATTCTAAACTTTATTAGGGTAATATCCAAAGGAAGTTCTACATATGAAAAATCCACCCGTCTAACAGATAAAAACTTGATATTTTGAAAATGTCTCCTATATTTGCTGTTTCAATACACGTCGCAATTTGTTGTTGTTGCATCATTGCTTTTG
This sequence comes from Oncorhynchus clarkii lewisi, assembly GCF_045791955.1. Lineage (NCBI taxonomy): Eukaryota > Metazoa > Chordata > Actinopteri > Salmoniformes > Salmonidae > Oncorhynchus > Oncorhynchus clarkii. The sequence goes on along the minus strand of NC_092148.1, from coordinate 43,499,092 downwards.
TCAAATAAACCTGGGTCAATGGAAACCTGCCTACTGATATCAACCCAAATGAACAAGGTCACATATGTACACTTAGCCTACATCTCAGGTCGAATGAAGCAGCATCATTGAGATAGGAGTTTGATGTAAAAATCAACCAGAGACAATTGTGAAATGCTCCAAGGTTTTATTGGTTTAATACAGCATATTCATTCCAGTATGTTATTACCAGAAGCAACATTAGCTTCTCTATATCTTTGTGTTGATATCGATTTCAAAATTTCACATGAAATAATTTATGAATACAGCATTTATACAAAAAAATATAAATAATTGCAAAACATTATGTAAAGCAAGCAAGTAAATCTGACAAACAAGATATCACACCAATGAAGTTACATAGACAACCTGTCTCAAACTGAATACATTAATTTGGGTACAATGAGGGATTAACAGATGATGTAACATGCCACAGCGTTTGAGTGAGGCTGGGATAGCAATACATGACATTTCCACAATCAGAGTTATCCAGCACAGATATACAAGCTTATAAGATCCCACTGCTCCCACATTGAATAGCAGTGACAACACGCACTTTCCAAAAAGACACTCCTAAGCCATCCTTTTCATTTTTAAATTGAACCTTTATTTAACTAGGCAAGTCAGTTAAGAACAAATTCTTATTTACTATGACGACCTACCCCGGCTAAACACTAACCCGGACGACGCTGGGCCAATTTTGCGCCGCCCTTTGAGACTCCCAATCACAATCACGGCCGGTTGTGATACAGCCCAGGATCGAACCAGGGTTTGTAGTGATGCCTCTAGCACTGAGATGCAGTGCCTTAGACTGCTGAGCCACTCGGGAGCCCTATCCTTTTCCTAGCCCAGATTAAAAGGTAAATGTAATAAGAGTTTAGACTCTTTAAGCATACGTCTTCCAAATGAGAACTAAATTCACCAGAAACAAAACAAAAATTGCGAAGTAACTGGACCCCTTATATAAACACTGTAGAAAGCAAAATAAAAGGGAACTTAAAGCAGCTCCTATCGACAAGATGTCGTAGAGGGTCAGAACCCAAATGAATGTTATGTTACCTTGTTCAACCTGTTATTTCTGTCTTCTTCCCTTATCTACCTGCGGACATTGCACCTCAACCCTCTCTCCCCTATGGGATCTACTGACTCAGGAAGGGAAATGGTATGGAGAAAGAGGTAGGGTAAAGGATCAGTATCAGGGGTCAGCATAATGTCCACTTCTGTGACACCGCCATAGCACAGGGACTTCCTGTCCATCAAGGAGTCTCAGCCTCCTCTGGACCAACCAACAGCAGGATCTCGTGACTGAGGATGAATGTAAAGAAGTAGACACAGAGGTCAGCGAAGACGTCGCCCATCTTCTTGTAGGTGTCCATGGAGCGGTTGATGACCTCAGCAGGGATACCAGACAACAGGAGCGCGGCAGTCAGCACTGTAGTTTGCATCTTCTTCTCAACCTGGTGGATGATGGAAAGTTTTTACGTGTATGTATGCACAATACACAGGTTATGACCATATATACCTGACCCATTTGGTATACACTATATATACAAAAGTATGTAAAAACCCCTTTCAAAATTTGTGAATTCTTCTATTTCAGCACACCCGTTGCTGACAGGTGTATAAATCGAGCACACAGCAATAGAATCTCCAAAGACAAACATTGGCAGTAGAATGGCCTTACTGAGGAGCTCAGTGACTTTCTATGTGGCACAGTCATAGGATGCCACCTTTCCAACAAAGCAGTTCGTCAAATTTCTGCCCTGCAAAAGCTGCCCCGGTTAACTATAAGTGCTGTTATTGTGAAGTGGAAACGTCTAGGAGCAACAACGGCTCAGCTGCGAAGTGGTAGAAAGCTCACAGAAAGGAACTGCCGAGTGCTGAAGCTCGTAAAAATCGTCTGTCCTGGGTTGCAAAACTCACTACTGAGTTCCAAACTGCCTCTGGAAGCAACGTCAGCACACTAACTGTTCGTTGGGAGCGTCATGAGATGTGTTTCCATGGCCGAGCAGCCTACAAGCCTAAAATCACCATGCGCAATGCCAAGTATCGGCTGAAGTGGTGTAAAGCTTGCTGCCATTGGATTGATGAATCACGTTTCACCATCTGGCAGTCCAACGGATGAATCTGGGTTTGGCGGAGAACGCTACCTGCCCCAATGCATAGTCACAACTGTAAAGTTTGGTGGAGGAGGAATAATGGTTTGGGGCTGTTATTCATGGTTCGGACTAGGGAAGGCCTTTTCCTGTTTCAGAATGACAATGCCCCCATGCACGAAGCGAGGTCCACTGTCAAGATCGGTGTGGAAGAACTTGACCGGCATGCACAGAGGTGCTGGATGAATTTGGACGTCGATTGTGAGCCAGGCCTAATCGCCCAACATTAGTGCCGACCTCACTAATGCTCATGGCTGAATGGAAGCAAGTCCTTGCAGCAATGTCCCAACTAGAGGTTGACCGATTAATAGGTATGGCCGAGTAATTAGGGACAATTTCAAGTTTTCATAACAAATCGGTATTCAGCATTTTTGGACGCCATTTATGGCCGATTACATTGCAATCCACGAGGAGACTGCGTGGCAGGCTGACTACCTGTTATGCGAGTGCAGCAAGGAGCCAAGGTAAGTTGCTAGCTAGCATTAAACTTATCTTGTAAAAAAACAATGAATCTTAACATAATCACAAGTTAACTACACATGGTTGATTATATTACTAGGCTAACTAGCTTGTCCTGCGTTGCATATAATCAATGCAGTGCCTGTTAATTTATCGAATCACAGCCTACTTCGCCAAACGGGTGATGATTTAACAAAGGCGCATTCGCGTCAGGGTATATGCAGCAGTTTGGGCTGCCTGGCTCGTTGCAAACTGTATGAAGACCATTTCTTCCTAACAAAGACCGTCATTCATTTGCAAGAATTTTACATAATTATGACATAACATTGAAGGTTGTGCAATGTAACAGCAATATTTAGACTTAGGGTTGCTACCCGTTCAATAAAATATGAAACGATTCCGTATTTCACTGAAAGAATAAACGTTTTGTTTTCGAAATGATAGTTTCCGTATTTGACCATATTAATGACCTAAGGCTCATATTTCTGTGTGTTTATTATATTACAATTAAGTCTATGATTTGATATTTGATAGAGCAGTCTGACAGCGATGGTAGGCAGCAGCAGGCTCGTAAGCATTCATTCAAACAGCACTTTCCTGCATTCGCCAGCAGCTCTTCGCAATGCCTGAAGCACAGCGATGTTTATGACTTCAAGCCTACCAACTCCCAAGATTAGGCTGGCAATCATATAGTGCCTATAAGAACATCCAATAGTCAAAGGTATATGAAATACAAATGGTAGAGAGAGAAATAGTCCTATAATTACTATAATAACTACAACCTAAAACTTCTAACTGGGAAATTGAAGATTCACGTTAAAAGGAACCACCAGCTTTCATATGTTCTCATATTCTGAGCAAGGAACTTAAACGTTAGTTTTCTTACATGGCACATATTGCACTTTTACTTTCTTCTCCAACACTTTGTTTTTGCATTATTTAAACCAAATAGAACATGTTTCATTATTTATTCGAGACTAAATAGATTTTATTTATGTTTTATATTAAGTTAAAATAAAAGTGTTCATTCAGTATTGTTGTAATTGTCATTATTACAAATATGTACATATAAAAATTGTTATCTGCTTTTTTTGGTCGTCCAATAAATCGGTATCGGTGTTGAAAAATCATAATCGGTCGACCTCTAGTCCCAATGTAGTGGAAAACCTTCCCAGAAGAGTGGATGATATTATAGCAGGAAAGGCAGGACCAACTCCATATTAATGCCCATGATTTTGGAATTAGATGTTCGAAGAGCATATCAATGCGAGCTGTGGCAAGAAGGTTTGCCGTGTCTGTCAGCGGTGTGCAGAACATGGAGGCGCTACCAGGAGACAGGCCAGTACATCAGGAGACGTGGAGGAGGCCGTAGGAGGGCAACAACCCAGCAGCAGGACCGCTACCTCCGCTTTTGTGAAAGGAGGAGCAGGAGGAGCACTGCCAGAGTGCTGCAAAATGACCTCCAGCAGGCCACAAATGTGCATGTGTCTGCTCAAACGGTCAGAAACAGACTCCATGGGGGTGGTATGAGGGCCCGACGTCCACAGGTGGGGGTTGTGCTTACAGCCCAACACCGTGCAGGACGTTTGGCATTTGTCAGAGAACACCAAGATTAGCAAATTCGCCACTGGTGCCCTGTGCTCTTCACAGATGAAAGCAGGTTCACACTGAGCACATGTGACAGACGTGACAGTCTGGAGATGCCGTGGAGAACGTTCTGCTGCCTGCAACATCCTCCAGCATGACCGGTTTGGCGGTGGGTCAGTCATGGTGTGGGGTGGCATTTCTTTGGGGGGCCGCACAGCCCTCCATGTGCTCGCCAGAGGTAGCCTGACTGCCATTAGGTACCGAGATGAGATCCTCAGACCCCTTGTGAGACCATATGCTGGTGCGGTTGGCCCTGGGTTCCTCCTAATGCAAGACAATGCTAGACCTCATGTGGCTGGAGTGTGTCAGCAGTTCCTGCAAGAGGAAGGCATTGACGCTATGGACTGGCCCGCCCGTTCCCCAGACCTGTATCCAATTGATCACATCTGGGACATCATGTCTCGCTCCATCAGACTGTCCAGGAGTTGGCAGATGCTTTAGTCCAGGTCTGGGAGGAGATCCCTCAGGAGACCATCCGCCACCTCACCAGGAGCATGCCCAGGCGTTGTAGGGAGGTCATACAGGACGTGGAGGCCACACACACTACTGAGCCTCATTTTGACTTTAAGGACATTACATCAAAGTTGGATCAGCCTGTAGTGTGGTTTTCCACTTTTATTTTGAGTGTGACTCCAAATCCAGACCTCCATGGGTTGATACATTTGATTTCCATTGATAATTTTGGTGTGATTTTGTTGTCAGCACATTCAACTATGTAAAGAAAAAAGTATTTAAGAATATTTCATTCATTCAGATCTAGGATGTGTTATTTTAGTATTCCCTTTATTTTTTTGAGCAGTGTATTAATGCCAAAAGGTGAAGCGGTATCTCTTACCTTTGGAAAATATTTGTACAACCCCATGTATGCCAGTTCGAGGGTGAGGAATGGTGCGAATATGGACTGCAAAAGGGAAGAGTAGCCTAGTTAATGAACTGCTTCAACAAATCCTTACTCTCATATTACCATACATACTGCATAATCTAAAACAGAGTAAGTCAGTGGTATTAAACTAAATAAAAGCTCTCAAGGGAAGAGACAACACTTTTCTGATCAGACTCACCAGATACTTGCAGACAAAAACCCTGACAAAGATAGCAAGGAGGACACTGCCAACAAGCCTGAAGAGCCTGAAGGAGTCCAACTCATCTGGGTCAGAGCTAGCTGCCTCCTGGGCTTGTTTCTCATTGGCCAGTTGGCCTCTGAGCTTCATGGCATCATCAAAGCGGGACAGGTACTTCTGCAACCCTCTGCGTGGGGATCCGGAGTGGCTGGGCTCATCAGCTACCAGATGGGCCTCTCCGCGTGGCCTCTGACGGACGCCCGGTGTCACATCCTTGTCTACACTGCCACCCAGCACCTGGCTGGTGTCTGGCAGGGGATACCCTGGGAGATCACTGTGGGGGTGGCTGTTGCCTACTGCCTCTGGGAGGAATGGAGACAGTCTGGGGGAGGGGTATGTTGACCACGAGTCGCTCCTGTCCAAGTCCAGATGGAACACGGGTGCCGTAACACTTCTGGATGATCCTGTTGGGACAAGGTCGGGATTGACATGACATTGTCAGTGTAATGGATTAGGCTAACTTGATTTATCTGTGATATCCATATATAGAATCTCTATGGTCATATATTGAATGCAAATCGGTAAGCTAGTTAGATAATACAGAAAAGCACTGAATTGTCATGACTACATGACTGCAGCACATTTCACACTGATGTTTATTTTCTAGCACACTGCATCATGGTCCAATAGCAGTGTGTGGGTAAAATTAACGGGGAAGCCAAGCCAGGAAAAAAGCCTTAATACAACCTGGTTTGTGATAATTGCTCTAGAACAATAAGAAAGTGGCAGAATAAATTTAACCATACCTTCATTTAATCACAAAACCAGAGAGCAACACTGCCCTATAAAAAAGCAGCAACTGCTCATAGCGTGGAATTGAGAAAAATTGCTTTTATTTACCTTGGTTTCATAGTAACCTTATGCAGTTACTGCTAACATGACCCCCATTTTCTTTAAAACACAATAGAGGCAGGATACTTGTCCACATGATTAAGCATTTATTTAATGTAGCAAAAATTACATTAACTCATTTTTGACCAAATTAGCAGTTACTGCCTTTTTGCTTGGTAGGGCAGAACATGTTTCTGGTGAAGTCCACAAAACATATTGCATGTAACAAACAGTTACATGACCTACAGCATGGTCAAGCAAGCTTGGAGTTTGTTGTCCTAGGTTATCTGGCTAAAATGCTTGCTTGCTAGCCTAACTTCTTTTCATGGACAACGATGAGCCAGGTGAGCTAGTTAACATTAGCCTACTAAACCTAGCTACATATTGAACTTCCATCCTCTCAGGCCAGAGGCACAACAATGTATGAATTTATGGTTTGATCAGAATCTCCGTTATAACCATTGGCCAGTATGGAGAACTAAGTAAAACCCCAAGTCCAAATCTACATACATGGCTAATTTAGGAAAAATACAATAAAAGCTAGCTACCCACAGGAGGACAATGACACAACGAGACGCAACAATTCAAGTTCTGTCAATGAGGTTTGGCTTCTGATGTGATGTGATTGGTGTGAATCCAAATCCAAACTGGCTTCCCTTAACACGTGTTTTTGGTGCACCAGGAAAAGTTACAGTTGAGCTCATTAATTGGCTATTATTTTATACTTGTTTTATCAAGGGAGGCCACATGCTTGCTGGCTTCCCTTGCATTCCATGCTATGGGCAGGAACAATGTCATACTCTTTTTGACCAGACAGCATCAGATAGCTGGGCTACACATACAGAACCAGTCAAAAGTTTGGACACACTTTCTCATTCGATGTTTATTTTATTTTTAATTTGTACTATTTCTACTTTGTTTTGATGTCTTCACTATTATTCTACTATGAAATAACACATATGGAATCATGTAGTAACCAAAAAATGTGTTCAACAAATCAAAATATTATACATTTGAGATTCTTCAAAGTAGCCACCGTTTGCCTTGATGACAGCTTTGCACACTCTTGGCATTCTCCACCGTCTTCATGAGGTAGTCACCTGGAATGCATTTCAATTAACAGGTGTGCCTTGTTTAAAAGTTAATTTGTGAAATTTCTTAATGCATTTGAGCCAATCAGTTGTGACAAGGTAGAGGTTGTATACAGAAGATAGCCCTCTTTGGTAAAAGACCAAGTCCATAGTTTGGCAAGAACAGCTCAGATAACCAAAGAGAAACGACAGTCCATCATTTCTTTAACTTCTTGATTCTACTTGAGACGCATATGTCTCAAGTAGGCACCTGGAAATGCAAATGCGCTACGCTAAATGCTAAATGTACTCGTTAAAACTCAAACCTTGATCAAAATTCACAAGCAGGGTATTGAATTAAAGCTACACTCGTTGTGAACCTAGCCAACAAGTCAGATTTTTAAAATGCTTTTCGGCGAAAGCATGAGAAGGTATTATCTGATAGCATGCACCACCTGAAAATGCCTGAATGCGACGTAAACAAAGACTCTGCTTATCCGACGCAGCACAAAACGCAGAAATAAAATATAAAACATTCATTACCTTTGATGAGCTTCTTTCTTGGCACTCCTATATGCCCCATAAACATCACTATTGGGTCTTTTTTTCGTTTAAATCGGTCCATATATACCCAAAATAGCTTTCTATGGAAGCTGTGTCATTCAGAAAAAAACATCGTTTTTTAACGCTGCATCATTTTTTTAAATTAAAAAAGTTGACGATAAACTTTTACAAAACACTTCGAAATCCTTTTGTAATCCAACTTTAGGTATTAGTAAACGTTTATAATCTATCAAAATGATTACAGGGCGATGTATATTCAATAGCTCCTCGTCTGCAAATCAATGGCTGCCATTGTCCACATTTACAGCGTCCTGGTGGAGACTGGAAGAAACGGAAGCCAGATACTTGGATTTTCCAACAAAAAATTCAATTGAAAATGACGACAATGGCGACATCGTGTGGAATTATGTATTATTGTATGAATTGCATGCAGGTCGATATTAAATTTTGTCCTCTTTTAACAACCCATGAAAGTGACTTATGGAAATTATTTTTAGCTTTCAGAGAGCAGTTTTTCTTGCGTTTTTCAATGAAACACACGATCTGTTATAGTCACAGCCGTGATTTAACCAGTTTTAGAAACTTCAGAGTGTTTTCTATCCACACATACTAATCATATGCATATACTATATTCCTGGCATGAGTAGCAGGACGCTGAAAAGTTGCACGATTTTTAACAGAATGTTCGAAAAAGGAGGGGGTAGAAGTAAGAGGTTTAAGGCATGAAGGTTAGTCAATACAGAAAATTGCAAGAACTGTAAAAAAGTTTAAAAGTCCAACTGATTGGCTCAAATGCAATAAATTCCACAAATTAACTTTTAACAAGGCACACCTGTTAATTGAAATGCATTCCAAGTGACTACCTTATGAAGCTGGTTGAGAGAATACCAAGAGTGTGCAAAGCTGTCATCAAGGCAAAGCGTGGCTACTTTGAAGAATCTCAAATATAAAATATATTTTCATTTGTTGAACACTTTTTTGGTTACTACATGATTCCATGTGTTGTTTCATAGTTTTGATGTATGTATGTTTTCTACAATGTAGAAAATAGTAAAAATAAAGAAAAACCCTTGAATTAATAGGTGTCCAAACTTTTGACTGGTACTGTTCTGAGATGAGAGAGGTGCCGGTTCGTTCGCTCGGATGCTTTCTCTGGTGAGATACATTCAGCCTCTTGTGAATAGAGAGACAAAAATATCAATAATTTAGTATGTTTTTTTCTTGGTACATTGTTGCGGGAAGCCTGGTTCCCTTTGCATCCATGAATACATGCCACTGGTTCATAGTAGCTAGTAGACTGTAGAAGGGTAATGTGAATTTTTGACCAACCTTCTCAATGAGAGAAGATTTGAAATTGTCAAGATGGCGGCGTAAACATTGTTTGATTCCTTCATGGAGCAAAACCTTTTAATTTAATAACAGAGCATTTTCTAAATTCAAACGAATCCCTGCAACTAAACATGGAAGTTTAGAAGATATTAGGCAGATTTCCATTGACCTTCATTTAATTCTAAATGCCTACTGTTTGCAAAACCTATTTTAAAAAAAATCTAATAATGTTTCTATACAGGACAAGGATTTCCTGCTGAATTGCTTTGCCTTGCTTTTATGGCTGGCAAGTTTCACCATCCAATTATTTCAGATCTACAGGAGTGCAAGTTTCACCATATGACAGTTGTGGCAGCTACACCATGGCACAGACCGTGGCGATACTTTGGAACATGATAATTATTAGAATATGGCAAATATTGGAAGAGAATTGTGCCAAGGAGATGGCTGCCGTTTTACAATCCTGTAACCAATTGTAATATTGTGTATGTTTTTTTTGCAACTTATTTCATACATAATGTTTCTGCCACCGTGATGAGCGATTACTCATCCCGTACTGGAGGGATACTTTTTCTTCAACGAGTCGGACGGGAAGGATTTACTTCAGATGCCCGACAAGGCCCTCATCCCCGTCATTCGCAGCAGAAAGAGACGGAGGTATCGAGAACGAAGGTCCGGGTGCCTTGTAAGGATATGTTGCCAAAAGAGGGTAATCTACCTTTACCATCGGCCCTATTAGCCAACGTACAATCAATCGATAATAAAATAGCCAAACTACAATCACGTATATCCTACCAACGGGACATTAAAAACTGTAATATCTTATGTTTCACCGGGTCGTGGCTGAACGACGACACGAAAAACATACAGCTGGTGGGTTTTAAGCTTTTCGGCAGGATAGAACAGCAGCCTCTGGTAAGACAAGGGGTGGTGGTCTATGTATATATATGCACGAAATCTAAGGAAGTCTCGAGGTTTTGCTCGCCTGAGGTAAAGTATCTCATGACAAGCTGTAGACCACACTATTTATCAAGAAAGTTCTGTATTTTTTGTAGTTGTCTAAATACCACCACAAACCGGTGCTGGCACTAAGACTGCACTCAATGAACTGTATACGGCCATAAGCAAACAGGAAAACACTTAGCCTGTGACGGCGCTCCTAGTGGCCGGGGACTTTAATGCAGGGAAACTCTAAATCCGTTTCACCTCATTTCTACCAGCATGTTAAATGTGCAACCAGAGGGAAAAATAAAACTCTAGACCTCACCCTCTTCTATACCAGGCGGTGTCAGAGGAAGGCCCTAAGACTCCAGCCACCCTAGACGTGGACTGTCCCCAAGCCATACGACTCTTGAACAGCTTACCGGAACAGGTTACCCAGACCACTCTTTTATGCTGCTGCTACTCTCTGTTAATTATCTATGCATAGTCACTTGAATAACTCTACCTACATGTACATATTACCTCAATTGCCTCGACTAACCGGTGCCCCCACACTTTGACTCTGTACCGGTACCCCCTGTATGTTGCTATTGTTATTTTACTGCTGCTGTTTAATTATGATAATTTTATTTTGTATTTTTTTACTTAACAATTTTTCTTAACTTCTTAAAGTATTGTTGGTTAAGGGCTTGTAAGCATTTCACTGTAAGGTCTACCTGTTGTATTCGGCGCAAGTGACAAAAATGTGATTTATTAGTCAGTTACTGCATTCTATCCATGCTGGCTTTGGCAGGCTACCAGAGACATGAAACAGAGAGGTGGGAGGGCTGTCGCCAATTTACCTATATTGGTAATGGAAGCACTTCAACCACTACATTTTTATTAGACAATATATTACCAAAAAAATGTAAAGGTGTGACTTCATTACATCAAGGTGTTTTTATAGACACAATATAGTTAAAATTGATATGCACCCTATCTATTTTCTATGCAAACTTTATAAATGGTCCAACTCAATGAGTTATTAAAACATTTAAATGCACCCCCCTCCCCAATGCAAAAAATATTTTCACACAAGCCTCTCCTTGTATTGTAAAATAAATTACATTTAACTTCAATTAACAATACCTGCTGTAGTGACCCTGTGTTAATAAACATGCCACTCCAGCATGCTTTTGTGACACAGTCGAAGCCACGCAGGGCTACAGGCAAGAAGGTTGAGGTTTCGCCCACCAACACGGACAAGTTCACTCTCCTGTTTCATTACACTACAATCTGCAGACAATGATCAGCTTGGAGGAAATCAGATCTCGACAAACAGAAAACACATCCCTCCCTACCTTGTAGGCTTGCCCAATATCGAAGGCTTGGTTTGACAATCTCCGAATGTCATTAAACGTTTTGATGTTTTGTCGCTTTCCATTCATCAATTGGCCACTGCACAGTTCAGATTGATATTACTTGTCAGTTTAAAAAAATACATATATTCAAAGATTTTTTCAAGTGACCGGGATTGCACAATAAAAATCGGGGGACTAATTTGTGGTCCCCATTTTTTACGTAAATATATATACAATTACATAGATACAGACACATTGCAGACATAGATGACGTGCAGACATAAGCAACGTGACACTGGCCTATAGGCTTAAGTGTCCACTGTATGATATGAATAGTTTAATACATATACTGCCTATATAAAAGGAAGAGAAGCTTAGGCCTAACCCCAAATATATAGAGATATGTAAAGGAATAGAAGTTTAGGCCTAACCCCAGAGATATAGAGATATGCTGGTGGCATGCTACGAGACTCACAGTACATTTCGATCTGTCCCTTAGGTTTCTGGCTTTCAGGGGGGTTTTCTAAGCCACTGTGCTTCTGCATTGCTTGCTCTTTTGGGTTTTAGGATGTGTTACTGTATAAGCACTTTGTGACAACTACCAATGTAAAAAAAAGGCTTTATAAAAAAACGTGATTGATTGATCTAAAAACGCCTATCAGCCAGCTGGGAAAGAGTAACGATTTGACTGTCCATTGAAGCTAGCTGCAAGCTAATATAAGCCATCAAGCTAAACAATTCGCTTGTCTCATCAGCGAGCAAACCATTGACCACCACTTAGGTTTTCCTTACCGTCGTTTTCAGCTTCAGCTTTGGTGAAACCCACAATTCTGTTCATTCTGTCTTCAGAATTCATGAGCAATTTTCGTCTCCGAATTTCTGCTCTTCTTTGCGCAGAGGAAAGACAGGTTTTCTCTTCTGGTGTATTTAGACTAGTGTCATCTGGACACTGCATGGTTTCAGAAATATGACGATTATTTCATATACAAGACACAATATTCTGATCGTGTAGACAAATTCTTAGATTATTGCATTTTACTGCAGCCGGATACAACAGAATGGGGCCTGTCTGTGTAGTGCGCACGTTGATGATCTCATCATCTACGTAAAGCCAAAAGGTTCAAATTGTTTTACACGGAACACGTCTTAAGATTTGTAACGATCTTTTTTTCACTTGCTTTTTTTTATTTGTTTTTTTTTTCTAGTCATTTTTACATATATTCATTACACCTGTCCAGTGTGTATTTAAAGGTGATTAGAACGCTTGTTATAGTCATTTTTACATATATTCATTACACCTGTCCAGTGTGTATTTAAAGGTGATTAGAACGCTTGTAATAGTCATTTTTATATACTGTCATTAGACCTGTCCAGTGTGTATTTACAGGTGATTAGAACGCTCGTTATGGTCATTTTTACATATATTCATTACACCTGTCCAGTGTGTATTTACAGGTGATTAGAATGCTTGTTATGGTAATTTTTATATACTGTATATTCAATACACCTGTCCAGTGTGTATTTACAGGTGATTAGAACGCTCCTTATGGTCATTTTTACGTTTTCAATACACCTGTCCTGACACCTGGAGACGGGGGCTTAAACCCTGAAACCCTGAAGGGGTGGGGGCAACCCCCCCAGAGCTGACCAAGGCCACCAGGGGACGCCACTACATCCAGCCAGCTCCCTGAGCCATGGAGATGAGGGGGAGAGGGCTAAGTTCGACCGGGGGGCAGTCCCCATCTATGGCAACCAGGGGCTCCAACACATCCACCCAGCTCCCTTCCCCAGGGAGGTTACCTGACCCCTGCCAGTGCCCATTGGGGGCACCACTACATCCAGCCTGCTCCCTGCCCCAGGGGTATCGCGGGAGAGGGTCAGAGAGAGCAGAGGCTGACCCAGGGAGATGGGCCGGAGATGGGCCCCGCCCATGGCCACCAGGGGGCACCACTACATCCACCTAGCTCCCTGCACTAGTGAGATCGGAAGAGAAGGCCAGAGAGGGGGGACAACACCTGGAGAGTGGGGCCAACACCAGGAGAGAGGGGCCGACCCCCCCCCCACGACCACCAGGGGGCACCAATGCATCCACCCAGCTCCCTGCCCCAGCTACAGAGAGAAATAGTAATGGCTCTTTTTGTAGGGACTAACTCCACCATGGTTCGTTCGACAGCCTGGTGTAATGAATGGCGTTTTTGTAGAGGTTTTTGATTATGGCCAAAAACTACTTATTTGGTAAATACAGGCTTAGGAAATGTTATACATTTTGTTCTATGAGATCATCTTCATCAGTTAATTTTAAGCATTTATGTATTGAAAAAAGCACATAAAGGCTTCATAATTCATAAAGGTCATGTTAAATGACTGATCTTATCTCATGGAAGAAAACGTAAAATATCTCCTAAGGCCATCTTAACCTCGTCTCAAGGCCGTCTTAACTTTTTTTTCTGCCTTTTTTGTCATATGTCATATTTCCACCATTATTACATTTACATTTTAGTAATTTATCAGCTGCCTTGGTAATATTTAGCTAAATACATATAACTCACATCTCTGGGCCATCTTTTAGCATTTTCCTCACAGTGACACACGTTTTTTGCCTTTGTTGGTCTAATTACACCAATATCTATTCCTTTATGGCATTGAAAAATCTATTCGCATTAAAATAAATTGTGGCCAACTTGAAAATAGGCTGCTGTGACTGATTGTACACTAAATCTATAATGACTCTATTAAACGTTTCCAATGGGTATCCTTGTTCTGCGGGGAAATTGGTGTAGTTATCATCTAAAGTACCATGTGATAATAAACACATCCCTATACTGACTGTTTTGTCTCTATATACCCATAAAATGCATACAGGTATGAACCCCCCCCCCCATGTCATTAGCATTTCAATTATTTCATACCTTATTTTATGTTGTATTATCAAGTTAACATATCAATTGCCTTATTTTGATACTGGTACTCCTTCTATACACCTCGTTGTTGATTTTATTGTGTTACTTTTTGTTTTTTATTTAGCAAATATTTGTATTTGTTTTTAACTTTGCCTTGGTGGGAAATGAGCTCGTAAGTAAGCATTTCACAGTAAAGTCTACACCTGTCATACCCTGTGTATTTGACCAATAATCTTTCATTTTGCAACGATTGTTCCCTGATATTACAAAATTACATTTCACTCCCTCTATCCTCTTGACCCAAACAACCAATGCCAGTGACCACATTTAGATATGTCACGTGCACAGGGTCTCAGGTGTAGTTGCAGGGTACAGTGAAATACTTCAGCTCTGAGCTTCAATCTGAGTGAAACAATAAAACATTTAATGATAATCATTTAGCTACCTCCCATAAGTGGTTATCAGACCAGAATATGACCCTCATAATGATTTTCACCAAGGTCCATGTATACAACTTTGCCACCCCAAAGTGGACAAATCAGTCAAACTAATTTGAGGTGTTTACAGTGACTCAAATTAAGAAGAAAATGTTTAACCACGTTTGTCCTTGTCCTGCATTGTGTAGTCCATATTTAGCTTTAAGTGTGTTTTATATGCATTTTCTGCTGTTAATTCAGAATCCATTCCGTTTCTGTATAATGTGTTAAGTGTGTTTTATATGCATTTTCTGCTGTTAATTCAGAATCCATTCCGTTTCTGTATAATGTGAGCAATACAATCAAAGTCTATTGCTATTGATATCATAAAAGTGTACCAGTGGTTAGCTGACTAATTGAATGACTGACTGACTAATAGACTCCCGGTGATGACAACAATACAATTCTAGCGCTCCATTCCAAGATTATAGTTGATCGTTTTTCACGTTAATTAGCTATCCATCATTTCTCATTGTCTGAAGATCCAAACTGCACGTGTGAAAACACATTTTAATGACACTTTCTATCCACCAGATGGGGTTGTTTGTGAGAAAAGTACCTACATTTCCAAAACCCCATCTGTTAGATAAATAAATTAAAGCAATTGTCACGACTTTCCAAACCACAAATGCTGGATTAAAATATGTATTCTAAAAAGGAATTTATAAACTGTTAAAGGAGGCAGCGGATGAAGGACCAGGGTGCACAACATTTGAGAGAAATAAGCTTTTTGTGCATATGGAAAATGTCTGGAATCTTTTATTTCAGCTCATGAAACATGAGAGCAACACTTTACATGTTGTATTTATATTTTTGTTCAGTGTATATACATCCATGTGAAAACGTGCTACCAACTGAAACGTCATCGCTCAAGTTGATAATCCAATGTTTTGCGAATAGCTGACTATCAAATATCTAATGTAATCTTAAGGCTCCCTCTGCACCGTTTCTTTTGTCACTGATAGGCTGTACATTTACCTGCTTATTCCCTGACATTTTCCAAGTTCTGATTTCTCATCATTCTCCCTTCCTCCTCTGATGTTTTCCACATTTCCCACTTTCTTAACAAACAGTAGCAACAAACTATTCAAAATGGTGCTAATTTCATTCATCAACAACTTTTTTTAAAGGGTAGTAGACATTTACAGTATTTATTTACAAATCATAGTCTATCCCAAAACTAATGAGACCGTTTCAGCATGTAAAAGGTAACAGTAAAAAACAAATATCATTTTAGCAAACATTGAAAAAGACAACATAAAATAACAAGAGTTGTGACAGAATAGATATTTAATAAGCATTTCAAAACAATACACAATATACTATAGACCTGCTAAATTACTCACATCCAGCATAAAAAACATTTGAAACAGAATTAACTAAAATAGTTCAGTATTTATTTCAAAAGATGTAACAATTGTTTTTGAAGCAAACATTGTATGACTTGGTGAAGGTGTGGTAGAAAGAAGCTGTCTGTTGTACTCCCCCTCCTTCATCCTTGGTGCTCGTTCAACATAGCATTTTGGAGATTCCTGTGAACATCAACAGTCAAACATGTCATTCTAAACAGCACCATTTTCCTAACAAGAATTTAGATCAGTTGACAATTCAAAAAAATTCAGTCTAGTCCATGTTGATAATCGATACAACACGAGACAGACCCCAAGATAGCAAGCTGTGACTTGTTGCAACACATAGACTTACAGATCTATTTTTTTCAATTATTTCCAACTCACTACAAGTACGGCACTACGCTGAGAAACATATAGGCAACACTAAGAAGTTCTGTGATTCTTCTCCTATATGGCATAACTAAAACCTGCTGGCAAACAGTAAGCCTTTTGTGTGCCCATTGTGGGAAGGTAAGGGTGTGCATACCTTGCAAGTCATGTATAATGATAAGGGGCTAATACCTTTCGAAGGTCCTCAAACAAATTCACTTCCAGGCATTTCATTGTTCCTTTACCTACAGTTAAGATCTCTGTTAAAAGCTTATTTTGATTATTATTAAAAATCATCACTTACCACGCTGCACCTTGGTTCTCATCTTCTTCCACCGAAGACAGCCGTTACAATATGAATGCAGTTGGAGTAATAATGCACATGTTTTGGGAATATCCTGTGGGGTCCCAGTTCTGGTCACATGTATTGGGAATGTCCTGTGGTGTCCCAGTTCTGGTCACATGTTTTGGGAATGTCCTGTCGTGTCACAGTTCTGGTCACATGTTTTGGGAATGTCTTGTCGTGTCCCAGTTCTGGTAATATGTTTTGGGAATGTCCTGTGGTGTCCCAGTTCTGGTCACATGTTTTGGGAATATCCTGTGGCGTCCCAGTTCTGGTAACATGTTTTGGGAATATCCTGTGGTGTCCCAGTTCTGGTCACATGTTTTGGGAATATCCTGTGGTGTTCCAGTTCTGGTGACATGTTTTGGGAATATCATGTGGTGTCCCAGTTCTGGTCACATGTTTTGGGAATGTTCTGGGGTTTCCTGTGGTGTCCCAGTTCTGGTAACATGTTTTGGGAATGTCCTGTGGTGTCCCAGTTCTAGTCACATGTTTTGGGAATATCCTGTGGTGTCCCAGTTCTGGTCACATGTTTTGGGAATATCCTGCGGTGTCGCAGTTCTGGTCACATGTTTTGGGAATGTCCTGTGGTGTCCCAGTTCTGGTCACATGTTTTGGGAATGTCCTGTGGTGTCCCAGTTCTGGTCACATGTTTTGGGAATGTCCTGTGGTGTCCCAGTTCTGGTCACATGTTTTGGGAATATCCTGTGGTGTTCCAGTTCTGGTAACATGTTTTGGGAATATCCTGTGGTGTCCCAGTTCTGGTCACATGTTTTGGGAATGTTCTGTGGTTTCCTGTGGTGTCCCAGTTCTGGTAACATGTTTTGGGAATGTCCTGTGGTGTCCCAGTTCTAGTCACATGTTTTGGGAATATCCTGTGGTGTCCCAGTTCTGGTCACATGTTTTGGGAATATCCTGTGGTGTCCCAGTTCTGGTGACATGTTTTGGGAATGTTCTGTGGTGTCCCAGTTCTGGTCACATGTTTTGGGAATGTTCTGTGGTTTCCTGTGGTTTCCCAGTTCTGGTCACATGTTTTGGGAATGTCCTCTGGTGTGCCAGTTCTGGTCACATGTTTTGGGAATGTCCTGTGGTGTCCCAGTTCTGGTCACATGTTTTGGGAATGTCCTGCGGTGTCGCAGTTCTGGTCACATGTTTTGGGAATGTCCTGTGGTGTCCCAGTTCTGGTCACATGTTTTGGGAATGTCCTGTGGTGTCCCAGTTCTGGTCACATGTTTTGGGAATGTTCTGTGGTGTCCTGTGGTGTCCCAGTTCTGGTCACATGTTTTGGAAATATCCTGTGGCGTCCCAGTTCTGGTCACATGTTTTGGGAATATCCTGTGGTGTCCCAGTTCTGGTCACATGTTTTGGGAATATCCTGTGGTGTTCCAGTTCTGGTAACATGTTTTGGGAATATCCTGTGGTGTCCCAGTTCTGGTCACATGTTTTGGGAATGTTCTGTGGTTTCCTGTGGTGTCCCAGTTCTGGTAACATGTTTTGGGAATGTCCTGTGGTGTCCCAGTTCTGGTCACATGTTTTGGGAATGTCCTGTGGTGTCCCAGTTCTGGTCACATGTTTTGGGAATGTTCTGTGGTGTCCTGTGGTGTCCCAGTTCTGGTCACATGTTTTGGAAATATCCTGTGGCGTCCCAGTTCTGGTCACATGTTTTGGGAATATCCTGTGGTGTCCCAGTTCTGGTCACATGTTTTGGGAATATCCTGTGGTGTTCCAGTTCTGGTCACATGTTTTGGGAATATCCTGTGGTGTCCCAGTTCTGGTCACATGTTTTGGGAATATCCTTTGGTGTCCCAGTTCTGGTGACATGTTTTGGGAATGTCCTGTGGTGTCCCAGTTCTGGTCACATGTTTTGGGAATGTCCTGTGGTGTCCCAGTTCTGGTCACATGTTTTGGGAATGTCCTGTGGTGTCCCAGTTCTGGTCACATGTTTTGGGAATGTCCTGTGGCGTCCCAGTTCTGGTCACATGTTTTGGGAATGGCCTGTGGTGTCTCAGTTCTGGTCACATGTTTTGGGAATGTTCTGTGGTGTCCTGTGGTGTCCCAGTTCTGGTCACATGTTTTGGTAATGTCCTGTGGTGTCCCAGTTCTGGTCACATGTTTTGGGAATGTCCTGTGGTGTCCCAGTTCTGGTCACATGATTTGGGAATGTCCTGTGGTGTCCCAGTTCTGGTCACATGTTTTGGGAATGTCCTGTGGTGTCCCAGTTCTGGTCACATGTTTTGGGAATATCCTGTGGTGTCCCAGTTCTGGTCATGTTTTCTATCCTAATCTGGGAAATAGGCCGTTTACATTGGGAACGTTATTTTTCCAAACATAAAAATAGTGCCCCCTAGCTAAAAGAGGTTAAAGAACACCCTCTGTGTTTTGTTAGACAGATAACTCTTTATCCACAATATAGCAGTAAAGTGTAAAGCCATAACACATATGTTTTTCCAGCAGCAGACTGCGATTGATAATGTCAAAAGTAGCACTGAAGTCTAACA
Source organism: Oncorhynchus clarkii lewisi (assembly GCF_045791955.1). Lineage (NCBI taxonomy): Eukaryota > Metazoa > Chordata > Actinopteri > Salmoniformes > Salmonidae > Oncorhynchus > Oncorhynchus clarkii. Next base: position 43,479,677 of record NC_092148.1, on the reverse strand, counting down.
AACAGCCCCCAAAATCTTTTTATCGTCAATTTCTTTCAGCCAATCATCAGTCATTTGTGTAAATGCTGTGCTTGGTGTGGATTAATTGGCATAATTTTATGCATTCTTATGCACGGCACAACGCAGTGCCTGGATACAGTCCTTAGCAGTGGTATACTGGCCATATACCACAAACCCCCAAGATGCCTTATTGTTATTAAAAACTGGTTTCCAACGTAATAACAGTAATCAAGTAGTATTGACTATTCCGTGCCTACTATATTGATTACTCAGTGCCTGCTCCTACGATTTTGAAGTTGTCAACCTCCCCGTCCTCCCCATCCCGAGCCTGTCAAGGCTCAGGAGAAGACCCAGATGCAGACCGTTTCAAAGTGACAAAAGTTTATTACAAAAACAGGTGGACAGGCAAACTACAGGTCAAGGGCCTGTCAGAGGTCAGTAGTCCAGAGCAGTCCGAAAGACACAAAACTGCAGACGGGCTTAGGGCAGGCAGAGGTCAGTAATCCAGGGTGGTGTAACAAGGTACAGAATGACAGGCAGGCTCGGGGTCAAGGCAGGCAGAATGGTCAAAAACCGGGAAAGCTAGAACACAGGAACTAGAGACAGACAGGAGCACGGGAAAATCCGCTGGTAGGCTTGAACAAACAAAATGAACTGGCAACAGACAAACAAAGAACACAGGTATAAATACACTGGAGATAATGAGGAAGATGGGTGACACCTGGAGGGGGGTGGAGACAAGCACAAAGACATGTGAAACAGATCAGGGTGTCACAGAGCCGGGCTTCTCCATCTGTCGGAGGCCTGCACCAGGCGCCGGGAACAACGGGCTCAGGTTATCCTGCCTCTTGCCCATCCATAAAGGGTTCTCTGAATCCTGTGATGTGTGGGAGTGGGCGGATTTCCTCGTCCTTCTCGCCAGCCGTGATTTTGGGCAGTTCCATGGTAAGAAATGTGACCGTTCCTGGTGCAAAAACAATGCCCTATCCCGGAGCTCAAGTAAATTACATTACTAAGCTGCTCCCGAATGTACTACGTCAGGACATGGAAATCGATTCTATCGTAGTCCATGTGGGTTTTAATGACATTATGAAGGGCAGCTCTGAACAGTTGAAACTGGATTTTAAAGAGCTGATTGACTCTCTGCTAGACACTAATAAAATACCCATCATATCTGGCCCTGTGCCCTCTCTGAATTGTGGCATTGAACACTTTAGCAGGATTCTTTCTCTTCACAACTGGCTAAGTGATTGTTGAAGCTCAATCAGTGTAACTTTTGCTGACAATTTCTATACCTTTTGGAAACAAAACACGTTTTTAAGGATTGGATCTACCCAAATCATTTGGGTTCCTGGATCCTTTCACAGCATAATAAGGCTGCGTTGACACAGTTACTTATCAATGACCCAAGCCCAGCTCAGTTAATCCTTACCATTGCGACACTGAGTTGTCATAATGCTTAAGCAAATGTACATTATACCAGGGGCGTTGGAAGACACAACGTAAGTAATTTATATCCCTCTAACTGCCCTGAATGCCTCTGCTGATCCAACAGCTATTGTATGCAGTAATAATGAGGCGGTATGCCCTACACCGCACTAATATAAATAACATGAGCATATTGTTACGTGCCTCCTTGAAAGAGGGAGATGCAGAGAGCAGGAGAGCAAGGAAGTCCCAGTGGAACAATTGTTTATTCAGCAGTCCCAACTCAACAACAACATGGGGGGGAACACGCCCAAACGAGGTCGCCACACACAGGGAAATAAAAGCTACACACGGAGGAGAAACCTCTACTCCTAAACACATACCAAAAACGGTACAATTGCCGTGTGAAAGAAAACCCTGTGGTGCAGACACCCCTAACAAAGTAACCACAGCAAACAATCCCGCACAAAGACTAGCAGGCAGCGGGGGTAAATAAACCCACCGAAATCAACTAATAGGACACAGGCGTAAACAATACAGACAGACACAAACGAAAAATAAAAATGGATCTGTGGCAGCTAGTAGGCCGGCAACGACGACCGCTGAGCACCGCCCGAACAGAGAGAGGAGCCACCTTCGGTGGAAGTCGTGACACATATCTACTTCTGCCAACCTTCCCAGTAAATCAATGAAAACAATTAAGCATCCCAGATACATACGGTATACATATCCCGAAAGAAAGACATTTTCTCACGGCAATAAATTTGAACAAAGTTAGCAAAAATAGATAAGATCTTGCTACCATGGAAAGGAAAATACTCTTTAGTCATATCACAGTTTATCTATTTGCTTATGGTTTTGCCTACACCTAGTGACCTGTTTTTTAAAATTATATGAGCAAAAAATATAAAATTTTATTTGAAGCCTATTTATACAACAAATATTAATTCAGAGGGCAGAAATGATTAAATATTAAAGCATTAGACCTCTCACTAAAGGCATCAGTCAAACAAAAGTCATACTTAAATCCGAAATGGTTCTCTAGTAAATTACTAATGTCTCACCCCATGTTCAAGGATGGCCTTTTTCCCTTTATTCAGATTACAACGGCTAATTTTCGGTTATTTGAAAATGAAATAAACTGTTCTTTTTTATACAAGCCACAGAAAGTTGGTAGTAATTTCAGTTTAATCCACCTGAAAAGACAGAACAAATAATACAACAAATATTGAGGTTAAACTCAAATAAACAAATTTATTTAAAAAAATGTTTTTTTTCGATAAAACATTTTAAAAGGTATAATCTTTGTAAATGATATCATAAATAGGACTGGTGGAGTTATGTCACACATGTAAATGTTAGCTAGCTAGCTGATTAGCTTTCTTTTATACTGACTAGCCAAGTCCAACTTATCTCCCTCAATCACTACAGTAGCATGACATTACAGTAGCATTACTTGAACCGCTGCATTCTGGAGCTCGTATAAATACCGTCCTCCAGTACCACCTGCAGGTTGGAGAGGTGGCCACTACCATTCCCAGTACGTAACACTTTTGTTTGTCATTCCTTTACACTTGGAAAGGTGCTTAACTCACGGTATGTTGCCTAGTTCCAGGTGCATACAGGGAGAATTGATTGTTGTGTGCTCCACTATAATAAATGGTCTTTCTACATGTCAAAAAAAAGAGTGGTTGGTTAAAGGTAATTCCTTTCTTTGACGTGTGATCATAGCTCAAGGTGTTAAATCTCTGTCATTGTGTTGTACAGCAAACGTGGAGACAGTGATGGACAACAACCTGAAGTTCCAGGTATCTGGGTGTACAGATGAGCATCAGGTAACTAACTATATGGATATCAAGCCTTTCAACAAGCCTTTCAACAAGCCTTTCATGTATATGCATAAACACATACAGTAGACATTGCTGAGTGTAATATGAAGATCGAAGCTTCCTCAAGGCATCACAACTTGCCATATATTATTTTGCCATCCCTACTTGCCTCTGCTCTGCTCGCCACAGCCCTTGTTTCTCTTTCCCCTATCCCCAATGTTCTACCTCAAACCCTGAGCTACTGAGCTAATTGATCAGTTCACTTATTGGCTTAATTCAACACACCTGGTCTTCAAAAACATGAAGTTCCTGCAACACTCCAGGGTCAGGGTTGCCAACCTCTGACATACTGTATCAGAGGGCACGCACGCACACGCACGCACGCACGCACGCACGCACGCACACCACTTTCATTGTGAGATTTCTGCAATACAATCCAACAAAAGTGGCCACGCTGTTGATCCCTCACTTAAACCACACACACATGCAAACATTTAATATAAGGTTACATTACATACCGTTCCCTTATTTGAATCCACAAATGACATTACATTAACAATGATTAAAACATTTCAAAGGTCTTGGACAAGAATACAAAAATCCCCTTTCTCCACACAGCTAGGCTGCCCATAACAGCTAAAACAGCAACACTTCACCAGTTGCTCTACTCTTAGACAGGCCTGCGATACTGTAAGCCTACTATATGTACGTGGCCGAGATGGCAAAATATCAGTGCCATCAACTTGCACTTATATCCAAGGCTGTCCGAGTGTGATACGAGGTTATCATATTTCAGGTGCTTGTTAGCAAAGGCCTGATCCATTTAACAGTGAAATGAGCAGCCCACTCCCCAACCAATAACAATATTTGTTGTATTTGGTACAGAGGAAACCATTTCATCATCATCATCAAACCAGCTTCTGCTTACACAATGATGTTTATGGAGGTGTGTTTGCTGTTGGTGAGGCTCCATAATTCTGGTACATGGGATGGGAGACAGTGGTCAGCATAGTCCAGCAGTGAGTTTCCCCTGCAGCTTCAGGCCCGTCCAGTGCTGCCACACACACAGTTGTTCAACATGGCTTATTTGTCTTCCCCCAAGCATGCCATTCAGTAATATAAGTTGAAAATTAATAGTGGCCAGGGTCCAGTGTTTAGAAGAATCTGCAGGGACATTCAAGTATGAATGTGGAGTATGAAGAAGGATTTCTCTTACTATTTTACCTAACATAATACATATCTACTACTACTGAAAAACAGGAATTATTTAAACTTTCCTGTGTTTTCTGTTTTGCTTTTATCACGGTGAGATGCACGAATAGGTCTGGGTTGGTGCCTCCCCTTGGGTTGGCCATGGTGGAGATCTTTGTAGGCTATACTCGGTCTTGTCTCAGGATGGTAAGTTGGTGGTTGAAGATATCCCTCTAGTGGTGTGGGGGCTGTGCTTTGGCCCTGTCCGGGGGTATCGTCGGATGTGGCCCACAGTGTCTCCTGACCCCTCCTGTCTCAGCCTCCAGTATTTATGCTGCAATAGTTTGTGTCGGGGGCTAGGGCCAGTCTGTTATTGCTGGAGTATTTCTCCTGTCTTATTAGGTGTCCTGTGTGAATTTAAGTATGCTCTCTCCAATTCTCTATTTCTTTCTTTCTTTCTTTCTTTCTTTCTTTCTCTCGGAGGACCTGAGCCCTAGGACCATGCCTCAGGACTACCTGGCCTGATGACTCCTTGGTGTCCCCAGTCCACCTGGCCGTGCTGCTGCTCCAGTTTCAACTGTTCTGCCTTGCGGCTATGGAACCCTGACCTGTTCACCGGACGTGCCTCCTGTCCCAGACCTGCTGTTTTTAACTCTCTAGAGACAGCAGGGGCGGTAGAGATTAGAGGTCGAGCGATTATGATTTTTCAACGCCGATACAATACCGATTATTGGAGGACCAAAAAAGCCGATACCGATTAATCGGCCGATTTAAAAATAAATAAATGTATTTGTAATAATGACAATTACAACAATACTGAATTAACACTTATTTTAACTTAATATAATACATCAATAAAATCAATTTAGCCTCAAGTAGATAATGAAACATGTTCAATTTGGTTTAAATAATGCAAAAACAAAGTGTTGGAGAAGAACGGAAAATGTAAGAAAGCTAACGTTTCAGTCCCTTGCTCAGAACATGAGAACATATGAAAGCTGGTGGTTCCCTTTAACATGAGTACTCAATATTCCCAGGTAAGACGTTTTAGGTTGTAGTTATTATAGGACTATTTCCCTCTATACCATTTGTATTTTATTAACCTTGACTATTGGATGTTCTTATACTGTAGGCACTTTAGTATTGCCAGTGTAACAGTATAGCTTCCGTCCCTCTCCTCGCTACTCCCTGGGCTCGAACCAGCAACACAACTACAACAGCCACCACATCAAAGCAGCGTTACCCATGCAGAGCAAGGGAAACAACCACCCCAAGGCTCAGAGCGAGTGAAGTTTGAAACGCTATTAGCGCGTGCTAACTAGCCAACCATTTCACTTCGGTCACACCAGCCTCATCTCGGGAGTTGATAGGTTTGAAGTCATAAACAGCGCAATGCTTGACGCACAACGAAGAGCTGCTGGCAAAACGCACGAAAGTGCTGTTTGAATCAATGTTTACGCCCTGCTTCTGCCCACCACCGCTCAGTTAGATACTTGTATGCTCAGTCAGATTATATGCAATACAGAAGTTATCCTTCTGAAACTTTGCACTAGTACTGTTGTCCTCTTATGTTTTTCACTGAAATTGTCCCCATCATCCTATCTGAATGTTTGTTTTTATCTTGTTCATTTTAAAGATGATGATACAACAATAAAAATAAAAAACTCATGTTTTTTTTCATTGTATTATCTAAACCAGATCTATTGTGTTATATTCTCCTACATTCAATTCACATTTACACAAACTTCAGTGTTTTCTTCCAAATGGTACCAAGAATATGCATGTCCTTGGTTCTATGCCTGAGCTACAGGCAGTTAGATTTGGGTATGTCTTCAGGCGGAAATTGAAGAAAGTAGGGGGAGTTAAGCTCTAAGAGTTAACTAGTGATTATGATTGAATGTTTTTTATAAGATAAGTTTAATGCTAGCTAGCAACTTACCTTGGCTTACTGCACTGTTTGTATTCGGTCATGTTACCAGACACCTTGCCCTGATTAAAAGCAGTGGTTCGCGCTTTCAGTTTCACAAGAATGCTGCCATCAATCCACGGTTTCTGGTTAGGGAATGTTTTAATCGTTGCTATAGGAACAACATCTTCAACGCACGTTCTAATGAACTCGCACACCGAATCAGCGTATTCGTCAATGTTGTTATCTGACGCAATACGAAACATCTCCCAGTCCACGTGATGGAAGCAGTCTTGGAGTGTGGAGTCAGCTTGGTCGGACCAGCGTTGGACAGACCTCAGCGTGGGAGCCTCTTGTTTTAGTTTCTGTCTGTAGGCAGGGATCAACAAAATGGAGTCGTGGTCAGCTTTTCCGAAAGGGGGGCGGGGCAGGGCCTTATATGCGTCGCGGAAGTTAGAGTAACAATGATCCAAGGTCTTTCCACCCCTGGTTGCGCAATCGATATGCTGATAAAATTTAGGGAGTCTTGTTTTCAGATTAGCCTTGTTAAAATCCCCAGCTACAATGAATGCAGCCTCCGGATAAATCGTTTCCAGTTTGCAGAGAGTTAAATAAAGTTCGTTCAGAGCCATCGATGTGTCTGCTTGGGGGGGGATATATACGGCTGTGATTATAATCGAAGAGAATTCTCTTGGTAGATAATGCGATCTACATTTGATTGTGAGGAATTCTAAATCAGGTGAACAGAAGGATTTGAGGTCCTGTATGTTTCTTTCATCACACCATGTCATGTTGGCCATGAGGCATACGCCCCCGCCCCTCTTCTTACCAGAAAGATGTTTGTTTCTGTCAGCGCGATGCGTGGAGAAACCCGTTGGCTGCACCGCTTCGGATAGAGTCTCTCCAGTGAGCCATGTTTCAGTGAAGCAAAGGACGTTACAGTCTCTGATGTCCCTCTGGAATGCTACCCTTGCTCGGATTTCATCAACCTTGTTGTCAAGAGACTGGACATTGGCAAGAAGAATGCTAGGGAGTGGTGCACGGTGTGCCCGTCTCCGGAGTCTGACCAGAAGACCGCCTCGTTTCCCTCTTTTTCGGAGTCGTTTTTTTGGGTCGCTGCATAGGATCCACTCCGTTGTCCTGTTTGTAAGGCAGAACACAGGATCCGCGTCGCGAAAAACATATTCTTGGTCGTACTGATGGTGAGTTGACGCTGATCTTATATTCAGTAGTTCTTCTCGACTGTATGTAATGAAACCTAAGATGACCTGGGGTACTAATGTAAGAAATAACACGTAAAAAAACAAAAAACTGCATAGTTTCCTAGGAACGCGAAGCGAGGCGGCCATCTCTGTCGGCGCCGGAACTTGCTTACCGCCCAAATAGGTCCACAGACGATGCAATCTCAACCACACTGCACACTGCCCTAACCCATCTGGACAAGAGGAATACCTATGTGAGAATGCTGTTCATCGACTACAGCTCGGCATTCAACACCATAGTACCCTCCAAGCTCGTCATCAAGCTCGAGACCCTGGGTCTCGACCCCGCCCTGTGCAACTGGGTACTGGACTTCCTAACGGGCCGCCCCCAGGTGGTGAGGGTAGGCAACAACATCTCCTCCCCGCTGATCCTCAACACTGGGGCCCCACAAGGGTGCGTTCTGAGCCCTCTCCTGTACTCCCTGTTCACCCACGACTGCGTGGCCACGCACGCCTCCAACTCAATCATCAAGTTTGCGGACGACACAACAGTGGTAGGCTTGATTACCAACAACGACGAGACGGCCTACAGGGAGGAGGTGAGGGCCCTCGGAGTGTGGTGTCAGGAAAATAACCTCACACTCAACGTCAATAAAACTAAGGAGATGATTGTGGACTTCAGGAAACAGCAGAGGGAACACCCCCCTATCCACATCAATGGAACAGTAGTGGAGAGGGTAGCAAGTTTTAAGTTCCTCGGCATGCACATCACAGACAAACTGAATTGGTCCACTCACACAGACAGCATCGTGAAGAAGGCGCAGCAGCAGCAGAAATTTGGCTTGTCACCAAAAGCACTCACAAACTTCTACAGATGCACAATCGAGAGCATCCTGGCGGGCTGTATCACCGCCTGGTATGGCAACTGCACCGCCCTCAACCGTAAGGCTCTCCAGAGGGTAGTGAGGTCTGCACAACGCATCACCGGGGGCAAACTACCTGCCCTCCAGGACACCTACACCACCCGATGTCACAGGAAGGCCATAAAGATCATCAAGGACAACAACCACCCGAGCCACTGCCTGTTCACCCCACTATCATCCAGAAGGCGAGGTCAGTACAGGTGCATCAAAGCTGGGACCGAGAGGCTGAAAAACAGCTTCTATCTCAAGGCCATCAGACTGTTAAACAGCCACCACTAACATTGAGTGGCTGCTGCCAACACACTGACTCAACTCCAGCCACTTTAATAATGGGAATTGATGGGAAATGATGTAAATATATCACTAGCCACTTTAAACAATGCTACCTTATATAATGTTACTTACCCTACATTATTCATCTCATATGCATACGTATATACTGTACTCTATATCATCGACTGTATCCTTATGTAATACATGTATCACTAGCCACTTTAAACTATGCCACTTTGTTTACATACTCATCTCATTTGTACATACTGTACTCGATACCATCTACTGTATCTTGCCTATGCTGCTCTGTACCATCACTCATTCATATATCCTTATGTACATATTCTTTATCCCTTTACACTGTGTACAAGACAGTAGTTTTGGAATTGTTAGTTAGATTACTTGTTATTACTGCATTGTCGGAACTAGAAGCACAAGCATTTCGCTACACTCGCATTAACATCTGCTAACCATGTGTATGTGACAAATAAAATTTGATTTGATTTGCATTTGCGGAACAGGCAGTCTCCTTGTGGAGTGCAACGAGAGAGAGGCAGGTCGTTATTGCGTTGGACTAGTTAACTGTACGGTTGCAAGATTGGATTCCCGAGCTGACAAGGTGAAAATCTGTCTTTCTGCCCCTGAACATGACGGTTAACCCACCGTTCCTAGGACGTCATTGAAAATAAGAATGTGTTCTTAACTGACTTGCATAGTTAAATAAAGGTGTAAAAAAATATATTAAAAAAATACAGATTTCCGATTGTTATGAAAACTTGAAATCGGCCCTAATTAATCGGCCATTCCACTTAAATGGTCGACCTCTAGTAGAGATACTCTGAATGATCGGCAATGAAAAGCCAACTGACATTTACTCCTGAGGTGCTGACCTGTTGCACCCTCTACAACCACTGTGATTATTATTATTTGACCCTGCTGGTCATCTATGAACATTTGAACATCTTGGCCATGTTCTGTTAAAATTTCCACCCGGCACAGCCAGAAGAGGACTGGCCACAACTCATAGCCTGGTTCCTCTCTAGGTTTCTTCCTAGCTTCTGGCCTTTCTATGGAGTTTTTCCTAGCCACCGTGCTTCTACACCTGCATTGCTTGCTGTTTGGAGTTTTAGGCTGGGTTTCTGTACAGCACCTGCAGTCCCCCTGCTTAAGCCAGTACATGTCCAGGCCCGTCTGAAGTTTGCTAGAGAGCATTTGGATGATCCAGAAGAAGATTGGGAGAATGTCATATGGTCAGATGAAACCAAAATAGAACTTTTTGGTAAAAACTCAACTCGTCATTTTTGGAGGACAAAGAATGCTGAGTTGCATCCAAAGAACACCATGCCTACTGGGAAGCATGGGGGTGGAAACGTCATGCTTTGGGGCTGTTTTTCTGCAAAGGGACCAGGACGACTGATCCGTGTAAAGGAAAGAATGAATGGGGCCATGTATCGTGAGATTTTGAGTGAAAACCTCCTTCCATCAGCACGAGCATTGAAGATGAAACGTGGCTGGGTCTTTCAGCATGACAATGATCCCAAACACACCGCCCGGGCAACGAAGGAGTGGCTTCGTAAGAAGCATTTCAAGGTCCTGGAGTGGCCTAGCCAGTCTCCAGATCTCAACCCTATAGAAAATCTTTGGAGGGAGTTAAAAGTCCCTTTTGCCCAGCAACAGCCCCAAAACATCACTGCTCTAGAGGAGATCTGCATGGAGGAATGGGCCAAAATACCAGCAACAGTGTGTTAAAAACGTGTGAAGACTTACAGAAAACGTTTGAACTCTGTCATTGCCAACAAAGGGTATATAACAAAGTATTGAGATAAACTTTTGTTATTGACCAAATACTTATTTTCCACCATAATTTGCAAATAAATTCATTAAAAATCTTACAATGTGATTTTCTGGATTTTTTTTTCTCATTTTGTTGAAGTGTACATATGATGCAAATTACAGGCCTCTCTCATCTTTTTAAGTGGGAGAACTTGCACAATTGGTGGCTGACTAAATACTTTTTTGCCCCACTGTATGTACCTCTCATTTCGTCATAAATGTCCCTCCTCCTCTCAGACAATGACAATATAGTTTACAAGTCTTCTCCTACTCATACATTGCTTATCACATCCTTTAACATGTTACCCAATCTCCTGCAAGCCCAACAGTTTCTCCCCTCCCTAGGTGGGGAGACTTCCTTCCCTGTTATCAGTTTCACAGTGTTCACAAGTTGTCTGCCACATTTCCTTTTTTCTTATGGACAAACATTCTTCATCATTATACAGAGAAAGGGTAGAATTGTATTAGATATAGTCCTATCATTACTTTAAATGTATACATCATTTAGTCATTATACATTAAATTCATAACAGCTTCCTTTCCTTTTCTCCTTTCCCGGTTCCATTTCATAATTTCCTTTCCTCATATCCTAGCTCCATTTCTTTCTTTCCTTAGCCATCTCCCTTTCCTTTCCTCCTTTTCTATTCTAGCTCCTCTACTGCACCTTTCCTAGCTCCATTTGCTTAGCCATGAGTGTACTTGATATTAATATCTAGTGTATTGATATGTTCAACACAATTTGGATTGTGATATTATAAATTGCTATGATCATTTATTTTTACATTTGAGAATGATGTATGCAAGGTGGCTGACCGTATTAAAAAAAGCAATTTTATGTCATTTGTTCTAAATTAAATTACACTTCAATTGTTGTGGCAATGGGGGCTTGTATTGGTCGCTTACACAGTTTAGCACATCAAAGTGAGTTTGTAATTTTACACTGGTGATGAAGTGGACACACTACTTATGTTTTTGAAACATTTTTTGATATATACGGTACCAGTCAAATGTTTGGACACGCCTATTAATTCCAGGGATTTTCTTTATTTTCACTATTTTCTACATTGTAGAATAATAGTGAAGACATCAAAACTATGAAATAACACATGGAATCATGTAGTAACCAAAAAGTGTTAAACAAATCAAAATATATGTTATATTTGAGATTCTTTAAATTAGCCAATCTTTGCCTTGATGACAGCTTTGCACACTCTTGGCATTCTCTCAACCAGCTTCATGAGGTAGTCATCTGGAATGCATTTCAATTAACAGGTGTGCCTTTGTAAAAGATCATTTGTGGAATTTCTTTCCTTCTTCATGCGTTTGGCCCAATCATTTGTGTTGTGACAAGGCAGGGGTGATATACAGAAGATAGCCCTATTTGGTAAAAAGACCAAGTCCATATTATGGCAAGAACAGCTCAAATAAGCAAAGAGAAACAACAGTCCATTATTACTTTAAGACATGAAGGTCAGTCAATGCAGAACATTTCAAGAACTTTTAAAGTTTGTTCAATTGCAGTCGCAAAAACCATCAAGCGCTATGATGAAACTGGCCCTCATGAGGACCGCCACAGGAAAGGAAGACCCAGAGTTACCTCTGCTGCAGAGGATAAGTTCATTAGAGTTACCAGCCTCAGAAATTGCAGCCCAAACAAATGCTCCACAGAGTTCAAGTAACAGACACATCTCAACATCAACTGTTCAAATCAAATCAAATCAAATGTTATTTGTCACATACACATGGTTAGCAGATGTTAATGCGAGTGTAGTGAAATGCTTGTGCTTCTAGTTCCGACAATGCAGTAATAACCAACAAGTAATCTAGCTAACAATTCCAAAACTACTACGTTATACACACAAGTGTAAGGGGATAAAGAATATGTACATAAAGATATATGAGTGAGTGATGGTACAGAGCGGCATAGGCAAGATACAGTAGATGGTATTGAGTGCAGTATATACATATGAGATGAGTATGTAAACAAAGTGGCATAGTTAAAGTGGCTAGTGATACATGTATTACATAAAGATGCAGTAGATGATATAGAGTACAGTATATACATATACATATGAGATGAATAATGTAGGGTATGTAAACATTATATTAGGTAGCATTGTTTAAAGTGGCTAGTGATATATTTTACATAATTTCCCATCAATTCCCATTATTAAAGTGGCTGGAGTTGAGTCAGTGTGTTGGCAGCAGCCACTCAATGTTAGTGGTGGCTGTTTAACAGTCTGATGGCCTTGAGATAGAAGCTGTTTTTCAGCCTCTCGGTCCCAGCTTTGATGCACCTGTACTGACCTCGCCTTCTGGATGATAGTGGGGTGAACAGGCAGTGGCTCGGGTGGTTGTTGTCCTTGATGATCTTTATGGCCTTCCTGTGACATCGGGTGGTGTAGGTGTCCTGGAGGGCAGGTAGTTTGCCCCCGGTGATGCGTTGTGCAGACCTCACTACCCTCTGGAGAGGCTTACGGTTGTGGGCGGAGCAGTTGCCGTACCAGGCGGTGATACAGCCCGACAGGATGCTCTCGATTGTGCATCTGTAGAAGTTTGTGAGTGCTTTTGGTGACAAGCCGAATTTCTTCAGCCTCCTGAGGTTGAAGAGGCGCTGCTGCGCCTTCTTCACGATGCTGTCTGTGTGGGTGGACCAGTTCAGTTTGTCTGTGATGTGCATGCCGAGGAACTTAAAACTTGCTACCCTCTCCACTACTGTTCCATTGATGTGGATAGGAGGGTGTTCCCTCTGCTGTTTCCTGAAGTCCACAATCATCTCCTTAGTTTTGTTGACGTTGAGTGTGAGGTTATTTTCCTGACACCACACTCCGAGGGCCCTCACCTCCTCCCTGTAGGCCGTCTCGTCGTTGTTGGTAATCATCCGCAAACTTGATGATTGAGTTGGAGGCGTGCGTGGCCACGCAGTCGTGGGTGAACAGGGAGTGCAGAAGAGGGTTCAGAACGCACCCTTGTGGGGCCCCAGTGTTGAGGATCAGCGGGGTGGAAATGTTGTTGCCTACCCTCACCACCTGGGGGCGGCCCGTCAGGAAGTCCAGTACCCAGTTGCACAGGGCGGGGTCGAGACCCAGGGTCTCGAGCTTGATGACGAGCTTGGAGGCCACTATGGTGTTAAATGCCTAGCTGTAGTCGATGAACAGCATTCTCACATAGGTATTCCTCTTGTCCAGATGGGTTAGGGCAGTGTGCAGTGTGGTTGATATTGCATCGTCTGTGGACCTATTTGGGCGGTAAGCAAATTGGAGTGGGTCTAGGGTGTCAGGTAGGGTGGAGGTGATATGGTCCTTGACTAGTCTCTCAAAGCACTTCATAATGACGGAGGTGAGTGCTACGGGGCAGTAGTCGTTTAGCTCAGTTACCTTAGCTTTCTTGGGAACAGGAACAATGGTGGACCTCTTGAAGTATGTGGGAACAACAGACTGGGATAGGGATTGATTGAATATGTCCGTAAACACACCAGCCAGCTGGTCTGCGCATGCTCTGAGGGCGCACCTGGGGATGCCGTCTGGGCCTGCAGCCTTGCGAGGGTTGACACGTTTAAATGTTTTCCTCACGTCCGGCTGCAGTGAAGGAGAGTCCGCATGTTTTAGTTGCGGGCCTTGTCAGTGGCACTGTATTGTCCTCAAAGCGGGCAAAAAAGTTATTTAGTCTACCTGGGAGCAAGACATCCTGGTCCGTGATTGGGCTGGTTTTCTTTTTGTAATCCGTGATTGACTGTAGACCCTGCCACATACCTCTTGTGTCTGAGCCGTTGAATTGAGATTCTACTTTGTCTCTATACTGACGCTTAGCTTGTTTGATTGCCTTGCGGAGGGAATAGTTACACTGTTTGTATTCGGTCATGTTTCCGGTCACCTTGCCCTGATTAAAAGCAGTGGTTCGCGCTTTCAGTTTCACTCGAATGCTGCCATCAATCCACGGTTTCTGGTTTGGGAATGTTTTAATCGTTGCTATGGGAACGACATCTTCAACGCACGTTCTAATGAACTCGCTCACCGAATCAGCGTATTCGTCAATGTTGTTGTCTGACGCAATACGAGGAGAGGAGACTTCGTGAATCAGGCCTTCATGGTCGAATTGCTGCAAAGAAACCACTACTAAAGGACACCAATAATAATAAGAGACTTGCTTGGGCCAAGAAACACGAGCAATGGACATTAGAACGATGGAAATTTGTCCTTTGGTCTGATGAGTCCATATTAGATTTTTGGTTCCAACTGCTGTGTCTTTGTGAGATGCAGAGTAGGTGAATGGATGATCTCTGCATGTGTGGTTCCCACTGTGAAGCATGGAGGAGGAGGTGTGATGGTGTGGTTGTGCTTTGCTGACAATGTCTGTGATTTATTTAGAATTCAAGGCACAATTAACCAGCATGGCTACCACAGCATTCTGCAGTGATACACCATTCCATGTGGTTTGTGCTTACTGGGACTATCATTTGTTTTTCAACAGGCTGTGTTAGGGCTATTTGACCAAGGAGAGTGGTGGAGGGCTGCATCAGATGACATGGCCTCCACAATCCCCCAACCTCAACCCAATTGAGATGGTTTGGGATGAGTTGGACCGCAGAATGTAGGAAAAGCAGCCAACAAGTGCTCAGCATATGTGGGAACTCCTTCAAGAAATAGCATTCCTCATGAAGCTGGTTGAGAGAATGCCAAGAGTGCTAAGCTGTCATCTAGGCAAATGGTGGCTACTTTGAAGAAGCAAAAAATATAAAATATATTTTGATTTGTTCAACACTTTTTTGGTTACTACATGATTAAATGTGTCATTCCATAGTGTTGATGTCTTCACTATTATTCTACAATGTAAAAAATAGTGAAAATTAAGAAAAACCCTTGCATGAGTAGGTGTGTCCAAAATTTTGACTGGTCCTGTATATATTGTTAAGTTCTAAATAACAGGGTAAAAACTGACGGACAACTATGAAAAGCTCAAACCAAGTTTATTCACCCAATGGGTCGGACAGCTGAACAGAAAAATACATGTTTCCCACAGCACAAGTAAACATACCCCAATTTAGGTGAAGTCTCCTCCTTCTCTCTAAACATTACATCTTTATTGCTAGGCAGGAAGTTAAGTGATGCGGGCAATAAACGGTTCCTTCTCCCTTAATGTGGCCTGACCTCAGCCCCCATTCCTCACTAAAACACATCTCTCCACCCTTATCAGTGTCCGTAACCATGTGATTGTCCCTCCTTTACCCAATACATCCCAAGCTTAATTGCATCCACCATATACATCCCTCCTACAGACAACCATTAACTTCTGGTGTACAACCAGACTATGGCACTCCTCATTTCCATAGGATACCTGATAATTAACAATATTTCAAGTTTAGGAGTCAGAGCACATCAGTTCCCCATTTTGAACATTTAACTCCATATTGTTCAACATTAATAAACATGGAAATTACTTATAAATGAACAAACAATGATAATAAAATATTAACAAAAAAATAAACATGATTGACATTTACAGTTGATTAATTTAATTTCAAACCCAATACTTATGGCCTCTGTTCTATAATCACAGTATGCACACATATCCATTTCTCGTCGAACAGCATGACATTTCAGCTGGAGTATTTGGCTTGCTCCATTTCAGCTTCTGGTTCCTAAGAGAGTGGTAGCACAAGACTTGACAAGCAAAAAGAAACACAAGACATAACAATATTAATGTGTTAAGCTAAGCATAATTATACATGCAAAGAAAAAACAGAGTTTGATAACATTTCTCACTCTCTGTCCACCGGACTCTATGCCTTAAGGATACTTTCCTGCTGGGTTCCACAAAAATGAAGGCCCTAAAAAACCTCCCCGTGCTTTCACCCAGTCTTCCCCTTTCCAGCCACAGGCTCCAAGAGGTGTTCATAAGTCATTTTCACTTAGCTCCATTTCTTCCTTCTTCCATAGCCACCCGATATACACGTGCGGTGGCCTTAATCAACTTTACCTCATCTTGAGGTAATTCAGCAATGTATATCCATGTTTACTCTCCTTCACTGCAGCTGAGGTGAGTAAGACATTTAAACGTGTTAACCCTCGCAAGGCTGCAGGCCCAGACGGCATCCCCAGCCGCGCCCTCAGAGCATGCGCAGACCAACTGGCCGGTGTGTTTACGGACATATTCAATCAATCCCTATACCAGTCTGCTGTTCCCACATGCTTCAAGAGGGCCACCATTGTTCCTGTTCCCAAGAAAGCTAAGGTAACTGAGCTAAACGACTACTGCCCCGTAGCACTCACATCCGTCATCATGAAGTGCTTTGAGAGACTAGTCAAGGACCATATCACCTCCACCCTACCTGACACCCTAGACCCACTCCAATTTGCTTACCGCCCAAATAGGTCCACAGACGATGCAATCTCAACCACACTGCACACTTCCCTAACCCATCTGGACAAGAGGAATACCTATGTGAGAATGCTGTTCATCGACTACAGCTCGGCATTCAACACCATAGTACCCTCCAAGCTCGTCATCAAGCTCGAGACCCTGGGTCTCGACCCCGCCCTGTGCAACTGGGTACTGGACTTCCTGACGGGCCGCCCCCCAGGTGGTGAGGGTAGGCAACAACATCTCCTCCCCGCTGATCCTCAACACTGGGGCCCCACAAGGGTGCGTTCTGAGCCCTCTCCTGTACTCCCTGTTCACCCACGACTGCGTGGCCACGCACGCCTCCAACTCAATCATCAAGTTTGCGGACGACACAACAGTGGTAGGCTTGATTACCAACAACGACGAGACGGCCTACAGGGAGGAGGTGAGGGCCCTCGGAGTGTGGTGTCAGGAAAATAACCTCACACTCAACGTCAACAAAACTAAGGAGATGATTGTGGACTTCAGGAAACAGCAGAGGGAACACCCCCCTATCCACATCGATGGAACAGTAGTGGAGAGGGTAGCAAGTTTTAAGTTCCTCGGCATACACATCACAGACAAACTGAATTGGTCCACTCAAACAGACAGCATCGTGAAGAAGGCGCAGCAGCGCCTCTTCAACCTCAGGAGGCTGAAGAAATTCGGCTTGTCACCAAAAGCACTCACAAACTTCTACAGATGCACAATCGAGAGCATCCTGTTCCCAAGAACAGGTATGGCAACTGCACCGCCCTCAACCGTAAGGCTCTCCAGAGGGTAGTGAGGTCTGCACAACGCATCACCGGGGGCAAACTACCTGCCCTCCAGGACACCTACACCACCGATGTCACAGGAAGGCCATAAAGATCATCAAGGACATCAACCACCCGAGCCACTGCCTGTTCACCCCGCTATCATCCAGAAGGCGAGGTCAGTACAGGTGCATCAAAGCTGGGACCGAGAGACTGAAAAACAGCTTCTATCTCAAGGCCATCAGACTGTTAAACAGCCACCACTAACATTGAGTGGCTGCTGCCAACACACTGACACTGACTCAACTCCAGCCACTTTAATAATGGGAATTGATGGGAAATGATGTAAATATATCACTAGCCACTTTAAACAATGCTACCTTATATAATGTTACTTACCCTACATTATTCATCTCATATGCATACGTATATACTGTACTCTATATCATCGACTGTATCCTTATGTATACATGTATCACTAGCCACTTTAAACTATGCCACTTTGTTTACATACTCATCTCATTTGTACATACTGTACTCGATACCATCTACTGTATCTTGCCTATGCTGCTCTGTACCATCACTCATTCATATATCCTTATGTACATATTCTTTATCCCCTTACACTGTGTACAAGACAGTAGTTTTGGAATTGTTAGTTAGATTACTTGTTATTACTGCATTGCCGGAACTAGAAGCACAAGCATTTCGCTACACTCGCATTAACATCTGCTAACCATGTGTATGTGACAAATAAAATTTGATTTGATTTGATTTTGTAACGCTGTGTTGTTGTCTGTGTCCCACTGCTTTGCTTTATCTTGGCCAGGTCGCAGTTGCAAATGAGAACTTGTTCTCAACTAGCCTACCTGGTTAAATAAAGGTGAAAAAAAATCTGTTTCAACATCAATGCCCTCAGAAGATGATATCCCAACAATGCTACCAAAGTAACCCCTGCTACTACTAACACTGCCCATGACGCATACTTCACAATACCCCTCATTCGAACCGTAGTCTAATACCATGCTGTTACTTTAGCATCCTTCAGTAACCATCCCTAAAGTGACTGCTGTGAGAATAACTACCGCATGGAATCTATCTCCTGCTCTTCTTTCATTTTCGTGGTTCACTGACAGATCTAGGACTGACCCTTTCATATACTCCCTACCTACCTCCCAACTCATACCCGATCCCATAGCCACCAACATCTCCAATGGCCTCCTGTGGATAATACTTACCTGTGCTCACATTAGGTACCCCTCACTCATCCCAAGGCCGATCTACACCTCACCCATGTGTGAACTTTCTGCCCCAACAGTTGATAAGCAGCCACCTTCTGACAATTTCCGTTTAACATCACTCGGTCCCAATCCTCTGGGAGATATGTCAAGTGTTTGCTGGCTGTTAGAAATGGAGGAGAGATTAGTGGTGTTGGAAGAGTATCCAACTTAACAAAAGTCCGAGTCACATGTTTCTTAATCACACTGCAGGAGATGTGATGCTATTACAGCTAACTCCACTTTCGGTGATGTGTCCTCCTGTATACAGGGATCTGTGGCTATCCTTTCAAGTGTTGTAACTTTGACAAACCCATCACTAAAAGTTGACAATAGTGTCTGAAATGACAACACTATATCTGCTACTCTCACCGTGATCTGGATATGTGTAACGTTCAATATAACTTCATAGGGGTCTCTATATTGTACAGTTAGCTGTACTCCCTCTCCTACGAGCAATCCCCTGTAACAATATACATAGAGGAGTGGTATCATTCCCCAGAGACTCTATTACCCACTTCTTTAATTTATGATCCCAATTAAGAGCCTTATGCAAACATTCTGTCTCAAACACAGTTTGAGTGTTTGAGACAGAATGTACTTCGCCTCCTGCTACCAACATATTGCACATAAATCATTTCATCTAACCCATAACACATTAGTCACTACTACTAATCCACTTCTATAGTTATAAACATACTAAAACATTCTCAAGTCATATAGTCAATTTCCAACAATCCCTCCTCTGGAACAATGATCACTCTTACAGTTGAAGTCGGAGGTTTACATACACCTTAGCCAAATACATTTAAACTCAGTTTTTCACAATTCCTGACATTTAATCATAGTAAAAATTCCCTGTCTTAGGTCAGTTAGGATCACCACTTTATTTTTAGAATGTTAAATGTCAGAATAATAGTAGAGAGGATGATTTATTTCAGCTTTTATTTCTTTCATCACATTCCCAGTGGGTCAGAAGCTTATATACACTCAATTCGTATTTAGTAGCATTGCCTTCAAATTGTTTTACTTGGGTCAAACGTTTCGGGTAGCCATCCACAAGCTTCCCACAATAAGTTGGGTGAATTTTGGCCCATTCCTCCTGACAGAGCTGGTGTAACTGAGTCAGGTTTGTAGGCCTCCTTGCTCGCACACTCTTTTTCAGTTCTGCCCACATATTTTCTATAGGATTGAGGTCAGGGCTTTGTGATGGCCACTCCAATATCTTGACTTTGTTGTCCTTAAGCCATTTTGCCACAACTTTGGAATTATGCTTGGGGTCATTGTCCATTTGGAAGACCCATTTGCGACCAAGCTTTAACTTCCTGACTGATGTCTTGAGATGTTGCTTCAGTATATCCACATAATTGTCCATCCTCGTGATGCCATGTGTTTTGTGAAGTGCACCAGTCCCTCCTGCAGCAAAGCACCCCCACAACATGATGCTGCCACCCCCGTGCTTCACGGTTGGGATGGTGTTCTTCTACTTGCAAGCCTCCCCCTTTATCTTCCAAACATAATGATGGTCATTATGGCCAAACAGTTCTGTTTTTGTTTCATCAGACCAGAGGACATTTCTCCAAAAAGTACAATCTTTGTCCCCATGTGCAGTTGCAAACCGTAGTCTGGCTTTTTTATGGTGGTTTTGGAGCAGTGGCTTCTTCCTTGCTGAGCGGCCTTTCAGGTGATGTCGATTTAGGACTCGTTTCACTGTGATATAGATACTTTTGTACCCGTTTCCCTCCAGCAGTCCTTTGCTGTGGTTCTGGGATTGATTTGCACTTTCGCACCAAAATACGTTCATCTCTAGGAGATAGAACGCGTCTCCATCCTGAGTGGTATGATGGCTGCGTGGTCCCATGGTGTTTACACTTGCGCACTATTGTTTGTACAGATGAATGTGGTACCTTCAGGCATTTTGAAATTGCTACCAAGGATGAACCAGACTTGTGGCGGTCGACAATTTTTTTTCTGAGGTCTCGGCTGATTTCTTTTGATTTTCCCATGATGTCAAGCAAAGAGGCACTGAGTTTGAAGGTAGGCCTTGAAATACATCCACAGGTACACCTCCAATTGACTCAAATGATGTTAATTTGCTTATCAGAAAAAAGAAAGGAGGACCAAGGCACTCTTCATATAACTAATTAAATGCATTTATTTGTATGGCATGTTCAATGGAAACAAAGTTTTAAAAATCTGACGTGTTTCGGCTGCATATCCTTCGTCAGGGGGCACAAAGAAATAACACAATGTCCTCTTTTGAACAGCTTTTCCAATTAGCCCTAATTGGAAGAGGGAGTGGTTACAAAATTGATTGGACACACCTAGTAAGAAATACTAAACACATTAAAAAGTGAAATACTGTAGCTATGTTATCAAAAAATTCAACTCCAAGCTAGAAGTATCAGAATGCCTAGAAAAGTAGTTCCAACCTTAAATATGACTGGGAGAAGTGTCAAGAATAAGAAAGCAATATATTCCATAGTACACTAGAACACAGCAAACATGAACAACAACAGTCTAAACATAGCTCAGGGCAATTGAACAAAACGTCCACTAGATGACAAATGAAGACTCAAATGATGTCAATTAGCCTATCAGAAGCTTCTAAAGCCATGACATCATTTTCTGGAATTTTCCAAGCTGTTTATAGGCACAGTCAACATAGTGTATGTAAACTTCTGACCCACTGGAATTGTGATACAGTGAATTATAAGTGAAATAATCTGTCTGTAAACAATTGTTGGAATTTTCTTTATTGTGTCATGCAAAAAGTAGATGTCCTAACCGACTTGCCAAAACTATAGTTTGTTAACAAGACATTTGTGGAGTGGTTGAAAAACTAGTTTTAATGACTCCAACCTAAGTGTATGTAAACGTCCGACTTCAACTGCATGTTCCACGACACCTAAAAACATAGTGACTTGAACAGGGAAAATGCGTGTTTAATAATTTCACACCACCCTTGATGCGACTAAGACTGGGGAAAGAACCGTCCATTCTGTTCTGTCCATATGGGATGCTAGCCTCCATGACCGTCTCCTTCCGTTTCATCCTTGGGTGTTAGCGCTAGACACAGACTATGAGCCTTGTATTTAATTAATTGTAACGTATCATCCAGCAATCCATATGTACTGATGCCCTTCAACATTAGGATTCTGATGACATGGTAAAACAAAAACCCTACTATCCAGTACCTGCATTCTTAGCCTAACACGGAACCCAAACCGGCTGCGCGCGTTCGCTATCGTGCATAAATTTATTTTGTCCCCCCACACCAAACGTGATCACGACAAGCAGGTTAAAATATCAAAACAAACTCTGAACCAATGAAATTAATTTGGGGACAGTTTTGAAAAGCATTAAACATGTATGGCAATTTAGTTAGTTAGCTTTCACTTGATAGCTAATTTGTCCTGTGATATAAACTAGGTTGTTATTTTACCTGAAATGCACAAGGTCCTCTACTCTGACAATTAATCCACACATAAAACGACCAACCGAATCGTTTCTAGTCATCTCTCCTCCTTCCAGGCTTTTTCATCTTTGAACTTATATGGTGATCGGCATCTACACTTTCATAGTATTACCACGACCATTTGCAAAACATTTCGTTTTTCAATCACCCACGTGGGTATAACCAATGAGGAGATGGCACGTGGGTACCTGCTTCTATAAACCAATGAGGAGATGGGAGAGGCAGGACTTTCAGCGCGATCTGCGCCAGAAATAGAAAGGAGTTATATTTTAGCCCTTGGCAATCCAGATGCTCGTTGGCGCGCGCGATTGTGGACTTCAGGAAACAGCAGAGGGAACACCCCCCTATCCACATCGATGGAACAGTAGTGGAGAGGGTAGCAAGTTTTAAGTTCCTCGGCATACACATCACAGACAAACTGAATTGGTCCACTCACACAGACAGCATTGTGAAGAAGGCGCAGCAGCGCCTCTTCAACCTCAGGAGGCTGAAGAAATTCGGCTTGTCACCAAAAGCACTCACAAACTTCTACAGATGCACAATCGAGAGCATCCTGGCGGGCTGTATCACCGCCTGGTACGGCAACTGCTCCGCCCTCAACCGTAAGGCTCTCCAGAGGGTAGTGAGGTCTGCACAACGCATCACCGGGGGCAAACTACCTGCCCTCCAGGAAACCTACACCACCCGATGTCACAGGAAGGCCATAAAGATCATCAAGGACATCAACCACCCAAGCCACTGCCTGTTCACCCCACTATCATCCAGAAGGTGAGGTCAGTACAGGTGCATCAAAGCTGTGACCGAGAGACTGAAAAACAGCTTCTATCTCAAGGCCATCAGACTGTTAAACAGCCACCACTAACATTGAGTGGCTGCTGCCAACACACTGACACTGACTCAACTCCAGCCACTTTAATAATGGGAATTGATGGGAAATGATGTAAATATATCACTAGCCACTTTAAACAATGCTACCTTATATAATGTTACTTACCCTACATTATTAATCTCATATGCATACGTATATACTGTACTCTATATCATCGACTGTATCCTTATGTAATACATGTATCACTAGCCACTTTAACTATGCCACTTTGTTTACATACTCATCTCATATGTATATACTGTACTCGATACCATCTACTGTATCTTGCCTATGCTGCTCTGTACCATCACTCATTCATATATCCTTATGTACATATTCTTTATCCCCTTACACTGTGTACAAGACAGTAGTTTTGGAATTGTTAGTTAGATTACTTGTTGGTTATTACTGCATTGTCGGAACTAGAAGCACAAGCATTTCGCTACACTCGCATTAACATCTGCTAACCATGTGTATGTGACAAATAAAATTTGATTTGAGCAGTGTGGGTGCAATAATTGAATAACATGGATTTCTACATTTATTTTGCGATGTTTGCGCTCGTGACGTGTCCGGTTTAGTCAGCATGTAAATTACTATAAATGTTGCATTATGGAGTCCTCTACAATCAACCTAATACCCCAAATAAGCAGTTTAGGGCAATCCTAAATCAAGTTACGGGCACAGTTGACCACCCCCCTCTTCACCGTCACTCATCTGCGTCTCTTCATTTTCTTCTTCAGATAGCGTTACAGTACATCTTGCCAGTGGCACATAGGTAACTCATGCCTGTCACAGTTGATGGCCCTTGATAACGTCCCGATTTCAATATCCAAAGAAATGTATCAGTTTTTCCCAAGTACACAAGTCTTTCACCTGAATCTCCAACATTCTGTCTGGTCTATTTTCCCATCAGTACGCCAGCAGTAAGAGAGGAATTTGAACATGATCTCTCTCCATGCTCACTCTACATGCGTGAGCTCATGCCGCACTCAGGACTCATGCCGCACTCCTGCCGCTCATAGCCAGGTTGCTGGCTCGGACTCAGGTCACAGGTAAGAGTGTTAAAAGTCACGGTCGTATTGAACGCCTTTGTCGCTCTTTCTTCAGCCGGTTCAAATCAAATTGTATTAGTCGGAAGCCACTAACCAATAATGCAGTTTAAAAAATACTAATAAGAATAAGAAAAAAAAGTTTCAAGTAATTAAAGAGCAGCAGTAAAATAACAATAGCGAGACTATATACAGGGGGTACAGAGTCAATGTAATATGTACATGTAGGTAGAGTTATTAAAGTGACTATGTATAGAAAATAACAGAGAGTAGTAGCGGCATAAAAGAGGGAGTGGGCAATGGAAATAGTCTGCGTAGCCAGTTGATTAGATGTTCAGGAGACTTATGGCTTGGGGGTAAAAGCTGTTAAGAAGCCTCTTGGACCTAAACTTGGTGCTCCGGTACCGCTTGCCTTGCGGTAGCAGGGAGAACAGTCTATGACTAAGGTGGCTGGAGTCGTGAGACAATTTTTAGGGCCTTCCTCTGACTCCGCCTGGTATATAGGTCTTGGATGGCAGGAAGCTTGGCCTCGGTGATGTACTGGGCTGTACGCACTACCCTCTGTATCAAATCAAATCAAATGTATTTGTCACATACACATGGTTAGCAGATGTTAATGCGAGTGTAGCAAAATGCTTGTGCTTCTAGTTCCGACAGTGCAGTAATATCTAACAAGTAACATAACCTAACAATTCCACAACAACTACCTTATACACACAAGTGTAAAGGAATGAATACGAATATGTACATAGAGATATATGAATGAGTGATGCCCGAGCGGCATAGGCAAGATGCAGTAGATGGAATAGAGTACAGTATATACATATGAGATGAGTAATGTAGGGTATGGAAACATTATATAAAGTGGCATTGTTTAAAGTGGCTAGTGATGCATTTAATTACATCAAGATGGCAAGATGCAGTAGATGGTATCCAGTACAGTATATACATATGAGATGAGTAATGTAGGGTATGAAAACATTATATAAAGTGGCATTGTTTAAAGTGGCTAGTGATACATTACATCAAGATGGCAAGATGCAGTAGATGGTATAGAGTACAGTATATACATATGAGATGAGTAATGTAGGGTATGAAAACATTATATAAAGTGGCATTGTTTAAAGTGGCTAGTGATGCATTTAATTACATCAAGATGGCTAGATGCAGTAGATGCTATCCAGTACAGTATATACATATGAGATGAGTAATGTAGGGTATGAAAACATTATATAAAGTGGCATTGTTTAAAGTGGCTAGTGATACATTTAATTACATCAAGATGCAGTAGATGGTATAGCGTACAGTATATACAGTGGGGAAAAAAAGTATTTAGTCAGCCAACAATTGTGCAAGTTCTCCCACTTAAAAAGATGAGAGAGGCCTGTAATTTTCATCATAGGTACACTTCAACTATGACAGACAAAATGAGAAAAAAAATTCCAGAAAATCACATTGTAGGATTTTTAATGAATTTATTTGCAAATTATGGTGGAAAATATGATTTTCCATAACCACTGCACTACAGAATTTCAAAAGATAATTTTAGGTTTGGTAACCTCAACTATAATTTCTCATGACCCCTCCTCTCTTTCATCCATTCTATAAATCTATTTCAGAATAAGATGACATAAAATGTACATCTATTTCAGAATAAGAATAAAACAAAAAATGTCTCACGAGATTTAAAAAAGAAAAAAAAGGTTTTCTGAGTTCGAGTGTTTGGCCTGGTCATTTTTATGTATTACGTTTTAGAATCCATTCCCCTGGCATTTTACATAGATTCTTCAACCAAAATACCTGGCAAATGTAGCCTATGCGTTAATCCCATCTCCGGACGCTTTCATGAGTGCCTTCACATAAATTCCTGCATTTTCATAAAAAATTACCGGCTAGTGCCAGATTAGTGCACGTCTTTCATCCTATCAACGTACTCAAGTACCCCCTCATTTTGACCCTGAGTGCATTTACCATTTTTTTAAATGTCAGGGCGGAATAAAGTATTTACATTTGTTCCTGAGAAGTTACTGAGTCACTTGCCTCTCGAGGGAACGACCAAGTGGGAGTATAATAGTTTCCTACTAATTGTGCCAACATTGCTCTCGGTAATAAGGATCATTATCATAATCACCAGCGTGGAATCCAAAAATTCGGCCTGGTTTCCCCAGGAAACGACCCTCTGTAACCAGGTCAGGCGCTTCTTTCATTATGTTACGCATTTCACCAACACTCAGCGGCTGGTGTTGGTGTTGAATTTTGAGTTGTGTTACTGATTGGCCATCTGGCAGAATTGGGTTCCATCCTTCGTGGAGTTTCTGCCAGAGATAATAAGTCATTGCAACGGAATGAGTATGAACCGGGCGCATCTCTCTATGGTTTCCGGGATCCCTCCGATCTATGATCCAGTCCAGCACTACTATGCCTGGACTGGTGATAGGTCCTTCTGCTGCCTTTCTCAACCCATGCTGCTCCCTTTCCTCTATATGAGAGGGATATAGCGGAGGCATGACCTGCTTAGCCTGGGATACATGATATCACAGGGCAAACGGTGGGGAAGTGGCGAGACTGGTTCTTTTCATCTAATTCATGAGCCCACCCATATGCGATTTTTAATGTTTTATTAGTTGCCTCCTACTTGTCAATCGCCTTGACAAGATGACACTGCATATATTTCATTTGAGATTTATCGGTTATACTCTTCTGTTTATAAAACGCAGACATCAAAACTCTTGAATATTGAGATTGCGATTTCTCCTTGATGTCATTGTGCCATACCACAACAGCAGCTTTGAGTTCTTTATTTGATTGGAATTTTCCCTCGGTAGGGAAATGCTGACCAATCTTATCAAGTTTTCTAAATTTTTCCCATAATCGAGCTGATTCGGTAGAATGCTCGTGCTCCTCTATGGCTTTATTAAACTTTTCTTCCTCTAGCCCCGTTTTACAGGCAGAATCGGGGCCGTCAGTCGCCATTTCAATAGTTGTTTATCTGAAGCCTCTCCCGACAGTGTGCAGGGTGTTAGATCTAATCTAATGTAACTATTTTTCAGGTAGTATTATCCACTTCCTGGGGAGTGGTTATTGTATAGGTGCCTAAAAATGTGGTCATGGTACCAGATACCTTGTATTAGAACCAAAACTAAATTGTCTGCCAATTTATTACTGGAGAATATTCTTATTCTTCAAATATCACAGTTGTTGACAACACACATCACCACAATTATTCATAGTTGTTTTCCTATTTCCACATAATCTGTGACGGTTCCCCTCCCCAATAGGGCATAAGCCAACCTCTCTCTTTGTTACTGGTACTATACTCGAACCATGTTCAAATAACATTTGAATATCTGTTTTCTTTCTAACCATGGATGTGGCTCCCCTCCCCTCCTGATCACGCTGTGCCCACAGTGCTCGTCTAAACTATTAGGGGGCTAAACCCTCCTGATCACGCTGTGCCCACAGTGCTCCAGTCTAAACTATTATGGGGCTAAACCCTCCTGATCACGCTGTGCCCACAGTGCCCCAGTCTAAACAATTATGGCGCTAAACCCTCCTGATCACGTTGTGCCCACAGTGCTCCAGTCTAAACTATTAGGGGGCTAAACCCTCCTAGGTATACATCTAATGGAACGCCCTCAAAGACCACGTTATCTGTGAGGAAAATGTATAAAGAACATTAGCCAATAGCCACATGATGGAATGACAAATACAGTGAAAAAGAAAAGACAGTTGACTTAAAAAGGAAGAATCAATCTACCCCGGTCAACAGCCCTGCACCCCCCACAGAAACCTGCCCAAGCCTCCCCTATTTCTCCTTCACCCAAATCCAGATAGCTGGTGTTCTGAAAGAGCTGCAAAATCTGGACCCCTACAAATCAGCCACACTAGACAATCTGCACCCTCTCTTTCTAAAATGATCAGCCAAAATTGTTGCAACTCTTATTACTAGCGAGTTCAACCACTCATTCATCATCTGAGATCCCCAAAGATTGGAATGCTGCCGCGGTCATCCCCCTCTTCAAAGGGGGAGACACAATAGACCCCAACTGCGACAGACCTACATCTATCCTACCCTGCCTTTCTAAGGTCTTCGAAAGCCAAGTCAACAAACAGATCACCGACCATTTCGAATCCCACCGTACCTTCTCGGCTATGCAATCTGGTTTCTGAGCTGGTCATGGGTGCACCTCAGCCACGCTCAAGGTCCTAAACGATATCATAACCACCATCAATAAGAGGCAATACCGTGCAGCTGTATTCATCGCCCTGGCCAAGGCTTTCGACTCTGTTAATCCCCGCTTTCTTATCGGCAGACTCAACAGCCTTGGTTTCTCAAATGACTGACTCGCCTGATTCACCAACTACTTCACCAACTACTTCTCAGACAGAGTTCAATGTGGGGTTCAATGTGGGGGTGCCACAGGGTTAAATTCTCGGGCCAACTCTCTTCTCTGTATACATCAATGATGTTGCTCTTGCTGCTGGTGATTCTCTGGTACACCTCTACGCAGACGACACCATTCTGTATACTTCTGGCCCTTCTTTGGACACTGTTAACTAACCTCCAGACAAGCTTCAATGCAATACAACTATTTCCGTGGCCTGCAACTGCTCTTAAATGCAAGTAAAACTAAATGCATGCTCTTCAACCGATCGCTGCCCACACCTGCCCGCCTGTCCAGCATCACTACTCTGGACGGTTCTGACTTAAAATATGTGGACAATTACAAATACCTAGGCGTCTGGTTAGACTGTAAACTCTCCTTCCACACTCACATTAAGCATCTCCATTCCAAAATGAAATCTAGAATCGGATCCCTATTTCGCAACAAAGCATCCTTCACTCATATGCCAAACATACCCTCGTAAAAACTGACTATCCTACCGATCCTTGACTTCGGCGAAGTCATTTACAAAATAGCCTCCAACACTCTACTCAGCAAATTGGATGCAGTCTATCACAGTGTCATCCGTTTTGTCACCGAGCCCCATATAGTACCCACCACTGCGACTTGTATGCTCTCGTTGGCTGGCCCTCGCTTCATATTCGTCGCCAAACCCACTGGCTCCAGGTCATATATAAGTCTTTGCTAGGTAAAGCCCCGCCTTACCTGAGCTCACTGGTCACCATAGCAGCACCACGTAGTGGCGCAGCACGCGCTCCAGCAGGTATATTTCACCGGTCACCGGTTCCTTCCAGTTCTTTGCTGCCAATGACTGGAACGAACTACAAAAATCACTGAAGCTGGAGACATATCTCCCTCACTAACTTTAAGCACCAGCTGTCAGAGCAGGTCACAGGTCACTGCACCTGTACATAGCCCATCTGTAAATAGCCCATCCAACTACCTCATCCCCATACTGTTATTTATTTTGCTCCTTTGCACTCCAGTATCTCTACTTGCATATTCATCTCTGCACATCTATCACTCGTGTTTAATTACTATACTGTAATTATTTCGCCACTACGGCCTATTTATTGCCTTACCTCCCTCATCCTACCTAATTTACACACACTGTATATAGACTGTTGTATTATTGTATGTTTGTTTATTCCATGTGTTGTTGTTTGTGTCGCACTGCTTTGCTTTATCTTGACCTGGTCGCAGTTGTAAATGAGAACTTGTTCTCAACTAGCCTACCTGGTTAAATAAAGGGGAAATAAAAATATATACAAGTAGGCTTGGGTGGTATACCGTATACCGGGGTATTTGGAAAAAGCCATGGGATTGTTTTTCAATACCGTTGAAAATATCTTTGAAGTTTTTAATAAATCTGAATATTTGTAGCTACTTTTTAAGTAAATAACTGCAATCAACTTGTGCAATACATTAAATAAATAACATTGTGTTCTAAATTTCACCTGTCACATTATTATGAAGCTTATCGTAGTTCCCATAAACGTGTCACACAGTGTTTGTTTACAAGCACACAACGAGAGACCGGATTCTTGAGTCACTCACTGTTGTGCAGTATGAGTCAGGTGATCTAATTACAGTATGGAATTCACAACTAAATGTTTGCCAGCTAGATATTTTATAACAATTAAGTTAACTGTCTAAAATGTGCATTTGGTTTGCTAATTTAGTAGCGTGGCACAAACTGACTAGCATTTTTGATTTACTTGTATAGTTTAGGTCAGAAACTGAACAACATTCTTGCAATGCGCTCGTTAGCATTTAGTTCGCATTCACTTCCCTCCCACATGTTCCCTTGTAACACATCATACGCTTCCGCATTAAAAAAAATAAAAATAAAAGCCATTCCATGTTTAGTTTTCAAGTACAATTTAATAAAATTCAGTTGTAAACTTTTTTAATTTAAAAAGTTTAGGAAAATATGGCTTCCACAAATATGTTTATGTGAATGGAAGAGGAATGTTCTTCCTTGCAAATTATATTTTTCTCCATGGACTTTGAGAAGGGTTTACATTGAATCATTTAAAATTAGTTAAATAAGATTAAGATTAAAATAAGAGTATTTTAAGAGGCTTTTATTATCAGTAAAAAAGTGAGGAGCACAGAGCTTTTAAGAGTGGTTTAATTTGGTAATACATCAACAATGTAAACAGCACCATTGTTCTGAATATACAAATTCTCTCATGTGTTGTCATGATTGATTCTACTGAAATACTGATACAGGGGGAAAAAAACATGCTTATATATAGTGACAGTACAGTCTTTTGGCAGAAGAAACTACATTGATGTACTATGTCAGCAGTTGAAGACAAACTGTGTGGAGAATGATGCCCTTCAGTAATTGCTGGTGGTGGGTGTGGCTAGTTTACTTGTTGTGGTAGAACCTCTGTCCTGATTGGCTGTGGGAGAGGTAGGCATGCCGAGGGGTAGGTTGAGGAGAGCTCTGAAACGTTGTCTGTAAAATTGAAACAAAAGAGCATGAACAGATCATTTGGAAACATCACACTATATAAGTAGAATCTAGTTTTCTAAGTATCACTTCCAACTAAACATGAGCATATATAATATGAGAATATACTTGAGTCAGTCAAATCAAAACTAGGGTGCCTCTAGCCCAGGGTTATTCAATTACTGGGTCCACGAAAATATATAAAATAAGTGGAAAAATGTTGTTTATTTCAATATTTTAATGAATATCGCTAGCAACAGTTGACTAAACCAATTTTGATTTACATACCATACAGTAGAAAAGGGGAATATCTTCATATTTATTTCTCAACTCCTAATATTGAACTAATTACAGTAATTGGAGCTAATTACACTCACTGGAGATAATTACACTCCCTGGAGTATCTGACATAGGCTTTGAAAAAGCACCCACGAGTACCAGTCGTGGCAAGTGACACTGGCTACTGGCAAGCTTTCTTGACTTGGACATTCATTTTTGCAAAACCATTGTTAACCTCTTGAAACTAGGGGGCACTATTTTTATTTTTGAAAAAATAACGTTCCCAAAGTTAACCGCCTATTTCTTGGGACCAGATGCTAGAATATGGATATAATTGACAGCTTAGGATAGAAAACACTCTAAAGTTTCCAAAACTGTCAAAACATTGTGAGTATAACAGAACTGATATTGCAGGCGAAACCCAGAGGAAAATCCAATCAGGAAGTGCCTCTTATTTTGAAACCGTTGTGTTCCTATGCACCCCTATTGGCCATTGAAAGGGATACCAACCAGATTCCTTTTCTACGTATTCCCTAAGGTGTCTACAGCATTTAGACGTAGTTTCAGGCCTTTATTTTGAAGAATGAGCGTAAATGACTACATTGCGTCAGTGGCCAGCTGAGGGCTCTCAGAGTGATTCTTGCGTAAAAGACAGAGGTAGTCATTTTTCCTCTCGCTCCTACTGAAAAGCCAATTGTCCCGGTTTATATATTATCGAATAGATATTTGAAAAACACCTTGAGGATTGATTATAAAAAAACGTTTGCCATGTTTCTGTCGAAATTATGGACATCATTTTGACTTTTTTTGTTGTGACCGCTATTTCCGGTGGATTTCTCAACATAACGTGACCAACAAAAGGAGGTATTTTGGGTATAAAAATAATCTTTATGGAACAAAAGGAACATTTGCTGTCTAACTGAGAGTCTCGTCAGTGAAAACATCCGAAGATCAAAGGTAAACGATTAATTTGATTGCTTTTCTGATTTTCGTGACCAAGCTTCCTGCTGCTAGCTGGACATAATGCTATGCTAGACTATCGATAAACTTACACAAACGCTTGTCTTGCTTTGGCTGTAAAGCATAATTTCAAAATCTAAAAGGACAGGGTGATTAACAAAAGGCTAAGCTGTGTTTCACTATATTTCACTTGTGATTTCATGAATATGAATATTTTCTAGTAATATTTTTTGACCGTTGCGCTATGCTAATTAATGTAGTTGATGACAATTCTCCCGGATCCAGGATGGGTAGTTCCAAGAGGTTAACCTTTGTTTAACCAGCTGCTATTGGCAAACATGTTTGGAGTAGGGCTGGCACAATTATCGTATAATAGTCATCATAATCGCTTATTTGAGAAGGGGGGATTAAACTTTATATTCAAGTAGCTATAGTTTACGCAATATCAGTTTTGACATGAAGTGGGTAAAGTTAGTAATACTTAAACGAGTAGAATGGCAGTTGAGTGGAAGCTTCATTTCCAGAAGATCTAAGCGGTCAAAACCATCTGTTTTTAAGACAGGGGTGTGAATGCTGTGTTCTATTCATTAGGTATGTCGTAGTTTGTTGTGGGCGAAATTACAAAATTATGTTATAATACTGTTATTGCATCCAATGGTTGTTTTATGGAGTAGAATAGGGATTTTAGAACACTCCTCTGTGCGTGGTCTTCCAAGTTGGGCCTCTGGGGGCTTAATGCGGACAGTGGATTTACCATGCCTTTGGTGATAAAGCGTAAAAACCGCATTCCATATCATGAGTTGGTGTTTGTGTGCCGGGCGGTACCAAGGTGGAGGTGGCTCGGGTATGGATATGCCATTTGCGGGCAACCAAAAGTCCAGATCCATGGTACTGGGTTGATCACAGTAGGACTGGTGAGGTTAATGCATTGAACGAGGAACTAGAGTGCAGGTGATGCCTTGCGAGGGCATCTGGCTTGGTGAAGTTCAAATTATAACATGTAATGTTTTGATTAAATGTTTTGATAAATGAGGTAAACAGGTTTGCCCTATGGTTACTATTGTTAGAGGCTATTGTGACTGTTTTGTTTTGGAAACACTAATTAGGCAATATTTTGATAATGGTATGGGTTTCCCTGTTCACATGGGGATTGAAATCTAAAAAAACAGCGCTAACCGGTTTTCCTTGTCCGTCTCATTCACCTCTGTCATTTATTTGTGTTCTGTGAATGTGATAGGAGAGTGTGTGAGGGTAGAAATAAGTGTTAATCTTACATTTGGATAATAAGATATAGAAATTGGCTAAATAAGATGATTGAAATTTGGATAATAAGTCTTGATATAACGTTATCTTGGGGTTCCGTCCATCACTGCCCATAGAATATCAAGAGTGGTATTGAGAGAGGGATGTTATTTTAGATAGTAGCAGCAAGTCTATAGTTTCTGGGAGGCTAGACTTTGCTGTGATTTCTGGGAAGCTAGAGAACCATCTAGGATTCCATGACCGGGCAGGGCAGTGTCCGGGAAACGTCCGTTTTTTTTCTCCCACTGGGAGAATGTTTGCTGAGCCAATGGATTGGTTGATGTGAGTACCTAAGAATTTCTAACGTTCCATATTGATTCTGTGAAGATATGAAAATATGACGAATGGTATGCGTGCATAATGGATTACTAGAGATTTGATGAAGTAATGATGGAACTAAACGATAATAATATACTAACTTGCGCACCCAGACGTAGACGTACGTCAGGGTTGGGAAAATAATAGATAGGTTTTCTGAGTTGGTCCCTTTTATGGATAATTTGATGAAGAGGAGGTTTAAGCATTATTAAACTGTCTACAAAGTTAGGGCAATTGTCTCAGAAACTGGATTGGAGTGTGTCCACTTTTGGTTAATTTACCCTAACGATGTCGCTATGAAATGCTTATGGGATTGTCTACGTCCAGGTACTACATTTAAAATAAAACTGCCCATATTGCCTGAAAATGTGTTTATTTTTTTTGTAGTCTAAGAGGAGTTAATTATCGTATAAACCCTTTTCACATGTGGAAAATCAACGTAACTTAAAACGTAGCACAAAGCCTAACTTAGGGTTTTCCGTCAAACTAATTATCATTACAGAGCAAATGTGATGTAATGAAGTAATTTAAATACGTCACATGAGAAAATGTAATCCACTTTTATTACAAGGCGCAAGATCTGGTTTTACATCAGTGGATGTCGATATCATTTGTTTGACTGCTATGATGGTGAATAAATCCCTTTTGCGCATGTGAAAATCTCTGCGGAGAAACACTTGGAGGACCTTTCATGCCATTTCTGGTAATTGTGTCTTTATTATGTGCCAAGATGTTAACTTCTTCGGGCTAGGGGGCAGTATTCGGAAGTGAAATGAGGTGCCTAAAGTAAACTGCCTGTTACTTAGGCCCAGAAGCTAGGATATGAATATAATTGGTAGTATTGGATAGAAAACACTCTAAAGTTTCCAAAACTGTTAAAATAATGTATGTGAGTATAACAGAACTGATATGGCAGGCGAAAACCCGATGACAATCCATCCAGAATTGTGTTTTTTTCAGCTCACCCCTGATTACTATGGCTGTCAATGGGAATATAAAAGGAAAACCTCCCAGATTGCAGTTTCTAGGGCTTCCACTAAATGTCAACAGTCTTTAGAAAGAGTTTCAGGCTTGTTTTTTGAAAAATTAGCTAGAATTTGTAGTTTTAGAAAGTGGCTTCCATTTTGGCTGTAGTGTTTGTAGCGCGTTCCGGTGAGTGAGCGTACTTCACTATTTATCTCCGGTAATGGTCTCCGGTATTCTCCATCTTAAATTGTGTAGTTTATTTACATATTAGGGTACCTGAGGATTGATTAGGATGTTTGGAAGACGTTAATTGGTAATTTACGGGATTCATTTGTATGCATTTTGAACGAGGGAAACCGGTGGATTACTGAGTCAAGTGCGCCAATGGCTTTTTTGGGTTATAAAGGACCTTATAGAACAAAAGGACCATTTGATATGTAGCTGGGACCCTTGTGATTGCAACCATATTAAGATCTTCAAAGGTAAGTGATTTATTTTATCGCTATTTCTGACGCCTCTGCTTGGTTAGAAATGTATGCAATGATTTTGTGTTCGGGGCGCTGCCCTTAGATAATCGCATGGTGTGCTTTTGCCATAAAGCCTTTTTGAAATCTGACAAAGCGGCTGGATTAACAAGAAGTTAAGCTTTAAAATTATGTATGGTACTTGTATTTTCATGAATGTTTAATATTACGATTTTTGTCATTTGAATTTCGCGCTCTGCAATTTCACCGGATGTTGTCGAGGTGAAACACTAGCGTCCCAATGATCCGTAAGAAGTTAAGTCTACTTTAATTGGATTATTTGCAGGATTTACTTCATCATTTCAATAGCATTAGGCTTACAAACCTGACTCAGTTACACCAGCTCTGTCAGGAGGAATGGGCCAAAATTCACTCAACTTATTGTGGGAAGCTTGTGGAAGGCTACCCAAAATGCTTGACCCAAGCTAACCTCATATGCAAGGGGGCAGTATTTTCACGTCCGGATGAAAAGTGTGCCCAACGTAAACTGCCTGTTACTCAGGCCCAGAAGCTAGAATATGCATATAATTAGTAGATTTGGATAGACAACAAAGTTTCCAAAACCGTTAAAATAATGTCTGTGAGTATAACAGAACTCCTATTGCAGGCAAAAACCAGAGAAAAATCCAACCAGGAAGTGGGAAATCAGAGGTTTGTAGTTTTTCAAGTGATTTCCTATCCAATATCCAGTGTAAATAGGGTCAGATTGCAATTCATAAGGCTTCCAGTAGATGTCAACAGTCTTTAGAAAGTTGTTTCATGCTTCTATTGTGAAAGGGGAGTGAATAAGAGCTGTTTCAACAATTGGTCAGGATGAAAGCCTTTAGTTTAGTCTCGAGCCGTGAGCGCGAGCTACGTTCCCTTTCCTTTCTAATGACAACGGAATTGTCTGGTTGGAATATTATTGAAGATTCATGATAAAAACATCCT
This sequence comes from Oncorhynchus clarkii lewisi, assembly GCF_045791955.1. Lineage (NCBI taxonomy): Eukaryota > Metazoa > Chordata > Actinopteri > Salmoniformes > Salmonidae > Oncorhynchus > Oncorhynchus clarkii. The sequence continues at coordinate 43,443,135 of NC_092148.1, read as the reverse complement.
AAAGATTGATTAAATACATTGTTTGAGATGTTTCTACGAACTTTAATGGAACTTTTTTCACTTTTCGTCTGGACTTAGTGCCCGCGCTTTGTGCATTTGGATTAGTGAACTAAACGCGCAAACAAAAAGGAGGTATTTGGACATAAATTATGGACTTTATCGAACAAAACAAACGTTTATTGTGGAGCTGGGAGTGCATTCCGATGAAGATCATCAAAGGTAAGTGAATATTTATAACGCTATTTCTGACTTTTGTTGACTCCACAACTTGGCGGGTATCTGTATGGCTTGTTTTGGTGGCTGAGCGCTGTACTCAGATTATCGCATGGTGTGCTTTTGCCGTCAATCTTTTTTGAAATCTGACAGTGGTTGCATTAACTTCATATGGCTGCAGGGGCAGTATTGAGTAGCTTGGATGAAAAGGTGCCCATTGTAAATGGCCAGCTCCTCAGTCTCAGTTGCTAATATATGCATATTATCATTAGTATTGGATAGAAAACACAAAAGTTTCCAAAAAACGGTCAAAATATTGTCTGTGAGTATAACAGAACTGATATTGCAGGCGAAACCCTGAGGAAAATCAAAACAGAAAGTGGCTTCTATTTTGAAAACTCCATGTTCCATAGCCTCCCTTTGCTGGATAGCCTCCCTTTTCCTATCGCTTCCTCAAGGTGTCAACATTCTTCATACATAGTTTCAGGCTTTTATTTAGAAAAATGAGCCAGAACGATAACATCGCGTCAATTGGTCACATGAGTTTTGCTCGCGCAACAGAGTTGATAGGTATTGCTTTTCCCTCTCCTACTGTGAAAGACATTTGCGGTTGATATATTATCGATTATATATTTTAAAAACAACCTGAGGATTGATTATAAAAAACGTTTGACATGTTTCTGTGGATACTATGGAAACTATTTGGAATTTTCATCTTCGTTGTCGATTTCTGAACATAACGCGACAAACAAACGGAGGTATTTTGGATATAAAAGGAGGCAAAACATTACTGAACATAACGTGCCAATTTAAACTGAGATTTTTGGATATAAATATGAACTGTATCTGTAACTGTATGAACTGTAAGTCCTATGAGTGCCATCTAATGAAGATCAAAGGTTAGTGATTAATTCTCTCTATTTCTGCTTTTTGTGACTCCTCTCTTTGGCTGGAAAATTTAGTTTTTTGTGACTAGGCGCTGACCTAACATAATCGCATGGTATGCTTTCGCCGTAAAGCCTTTCTGAAATCGGGCACCGTGGTTGGATTAACAAGAAGTTTCTTTAAAATGGTGTATAATACTTGTATGTTTGAGGAATGTTAATTATGAGATTTCTGTTGTTTGAATTTGGCGCCCTGCAATTTCCCTGGTTGTTGTCAAAAGAAGTAACAAATGTAAAGGCAATGCTACCAAATACTAATTGAGTGTATGTACTATATGTAAACTTCTGACCCAATGGGAATGTGATGAAAGAAATAAAAGCTTAAATAAATCATTCACTCTACTATTATTCTGACATTTCACATTCTTAAAATAAAGTGGTGATCCTAACTGACCTAAGACAGGGAACTGTTACTAGGATTAAATGTCAGGAATTGTTCAAATCTGAGTTTAAATGCATTTGACTAAGGTGTATGTAAACGTCCGACTTCAACTGTATATGAAGGAGTGTATTGTCGTGTTGTTTGTTCTGTTTTGATACAAATCTCACCAGATTGGGTCTGCTGGATTGTTGGGATTTCTCCCGATGGGTTAGAGGTCTAACTTCCCGATCCTGTGGCTCTGCGATGAGGGGAGCATAAGCCAATTTGAAAAAATGGTTTCAACAGAATGTGTTATTCTCTGACAAGTTTTTAGAAATATGTATTAAGAATAATTGGTGAAAGTAATAGTTTGTCATATAATCAATGCTTGTCTGGATTTCCTGAATCAGAAATAAACTGAACTAAACTGTTGTTCTGATCTGTCCTCTTGATGCATGGCAGGGATAATTTTGGCAGAAAACGGTGTGAACCCCCTCGAACTGGCTGAAGAAGAGCGACAAAGGTGTTCAAAACGGCCCTGTCTACACCATTTCTACCGAGAGACCTGTCCGAGCCAGCAACCGGTGGACAGCATCCAATCGAAGCTATCAACTGTTTTTTTTCTCTCATGCCTTCTCTCAGGAGTGTGACAGGAGTCCACATGAAGTGAGTATGGGGAGAGATCTGTTCCGAAGCTTATCTTATGTTGCTGGTATACTGGTTGACAAATGGACAAGACATAATGGGTGGTGAAGGTGGTGGCGGCCCAGGTGAGATATTGAAATTGGGACATTATCAATGGCCATCCACTTTGAACTGTAAAGCTATCTGAAGAAGAATGTGAAGAGATGCCGGAAGGGGGGGGGGGGGGGGGGGGGGGGGGGGGTTGGTCAACAGTGCCCAGGATTGATTGACTTGTCTTAAAATTGTTTATTTTGGGGAATCAGGTTGATTGAGGTCAACACACTGCTAAATTTATAGTAATTTAGATTAACAATGCATTAAGATACTGATCTGTAATAATAATCATGATAACTTAATACTAGGATTATAGGGTAATTATACTGCATGTATATGTACATTCTGCCAATGTTGATGTGTGTTAAATTGAGGGTTTTAAGTTTGAGTGATAGGACAAATGTCAATCAATGAGCAATCTCATTCTAAAAATGGGTCGGATAATTGGGTTTTGATTACGAATTGGAAACCGAATGATTTTTAAAACTGACTGAGTTTAGTATGTTAATAACTATGAGTGAAGAAATTAATGTATTATGGATTGATTGTTTTGATTGTTGTTGTTGTGTACTAGCATGCCCAGAGACTGAAAGTGTGCCTAATCTATTTGATCTATAGGTATTGCCTTATAAATAGTGGAATCATGTTGCTTGTCCTGGGTCATGTTCATTAGGCACCAACACAATACATTTTTACTTAAACCAGGATTCACTACCTGGATTTGTCCAACAAAATATGCTTATTTTAGTTTCTGGGATGGAAATAGTTATTTCCACAATGCTGACCAAGGTAAGTATGCTCAGTATCAACATGTTTTGTTTCATACGCATGAAAAATGTACTCTGATTTAGATTGCTGATAATTTCTTAACAATATTAATGTTTATATCATTCCCAATGAAGGATAATTTTATGTCAAGGCTAAAAGGCTCAACGAATCAATTTACAATAGTAGTATTTTTTGTATTTATTTTATTTGACCTTTATTTAACTAGGCAAGTTAGTAAAGAACAAATTCTTATTTTCAATGACAGCCTAGGAACAGTGGGTTAACTGCCTTGGTCAGGAGCAGTATACTAGTGCAAGGTGTTTTTCTACATGTTTAAAAGTTGTTTGATGACCTATGTTTTCTACATGTGAATGAATGTTTTAAAACCTTGTAATTTACTTTTAGGTTGAGAAAAATTACAAGATTATGTTATAATACTGTTATTGCATCAAATGTTTTTTTTATGGAGAAGAATAGGGATTTTAGAACACTCATCTGTGCGTGGTCTTCTGAATTGGGCCTCTGGGGGATTAATGCTGACAGTGGATTTACCATGCCTTTGGTGATAAAGCCTAAAAAACGCATTCCATAGCATGAGTTGGTGTTTGTGTGCCAGGAGGTACCAGGGTGAGGATGGCTTGGGTATGGATAATGATGAGGGGAACCTTCTTTTGGGGGCCAGACCCTGGTTTCCACACACTGAAAACGGTCTTTACAGCAGATACTGTCTGCTGTGAATTATTAGTATCTTTCATACAAATCCTAACCGTGTGACCCATTCCATGCATCTGCTGTTTGTCATGAACATTCAGAAGGATGTACTTTCCTATAAAATGCTGTGGCTCAAATCCGCTCGTTGGGCTCTCAACGAATCATCTAGGGTGGTTCGTTGACCAGCTTCATTATTTCAATAACGAATCGATGTTAAGAAGTTTTGAATAAAGTAATATCCCGATTGGTGATTGTGATCGTCTTTTCTCATTATTGATTAGTATTTCCACGACAAGTTGTATTCATTATGTATGTCTTTCAACGATGCAATACAATTTAAACATTTTGTTTTACAAAAATGACAATAGCTGTGTTCGAATACTAACCGCACTAACCATACTAATTATGACGTGACTTGAGTATAAGGTATGCTTATTGGTCATAGTATAGATATAGTTAGTAGGCCAAAAGTTCTAGGATGTTGTACTAAATTTGCCAAAATATGAAGTACACACGCAGAAGACACTATTTCTGTACTTTCAGGCCCATAATGCAATTCTTCAGGAAATGGGCATGGCTTCACATCGTTTCCAGATTTGAAGAAAACATGCAGTCGAAGTACAACCATAGCGGATACAAATGTATTGCTTTAACTAATTATGACAAGTGTTAAGAAAATGTGGAGCAATGTAATAAAGTAATGACTTTTCAAATAAGTTACCTTACATGTTATGTTGGCTGACAATTTGTTAGCTAAGCTGTCCTTACGAACAACCTAGCATATCATTACAGTAGTATGTACTGGTATGTTCTTAGCGAGCTTCCTAACATTAGTTGGCTACATCAAACTTGCCAGTATATTACCATAGATTAACTAACCAACGTTTACTGACTTCATTATTCCTGTCATTCTTAGCTTACTAAATGGTATAGTGGTTGTGAGTGTCGTTGCGCGTTCACAATTGACATCCGGGTGCTTTCGTAAATTCGCTCTGGCCATCTACTCCAATTTCAGAGCACTCTCATCTGAGTGTACTAGACAGTGCAGAATAATGAATTTACGAACGCTCAACACCCCTTGAATATGGCCGGTGTCAGTAAACGTCGACAAAAAAAGCGTAATTCAATTGTCGACAGCAGCACAGTCGCAGCCACAAACGCTCTGGATAACATGAAAACTGCCTAACCAGCTCTGCTAGGGCGAGTGAAATTGTCAGAATGGTCTCATTTGTGTCTGGAAGTAGCTAGCCAACGTTAGCTTGGGTGCTTGACTGCCTTTGTAAGGTCAGAACAGTCAAATCAACCCGACTCCTCAGCCCGAGCAAACCGCTCTGAATTTACAAAAGGAGAACGTTCTGAATTTACGAGCGCACTCTGGAACTCCAGATTGAATTTAAGAACACACCCGAAGTCGTAAAATGTCTAACTAGTAATTTGTTATGCTAACTAGCAACAGCATCAACTTCCGGTAGACATGCAAAGAGCTAGTACGCTCAACTGAAAGCATACTGTTCGTTTACAGTATACTAAAATGAACTAATAGTACATAGTATGTAGTATATACTCATTAGGTATGTAGTATACAGTATGTTAGTATGGGTATTCGAACACAGCTAGCATCTGTGGTCATTTGCATGACAATCGTTACACTAAATTGCATAATCGTCCCAGCCCTAGCTTGGAGTTAACTTTCTAACTAATAGGCTATATTAGAGATCACACTTCTCCAATTATAATGTGGGGAGGTCAAAATAATGAAAAGCTATCGACCAAATCTATTCATTTTAACATGTTGATTACATGTCCTTGCCATAATTCACAAGACAAGCAATGGGTCACCGGTTTGCCTGGGCAAGAAAAGGTTGAAGACCCCTGCTTTAGTCTAAAATAGTGATGAATACGCTAAACCATATCACTACACGACTGGTGTTGATTTTCATGACGTATTCATTGTATTTCGTCGAGGCCATTATCATTGGCCATTTGATCTATCCGGCAGCACCAAGGCTGTATATAAGGGGTTGTGCTGCTCAGATGTGGGTGATGTCTGATAGGATACTCACTGGGTGAGCCTGCTGTGGAGGTGTTCCATGGGTAAAGCTTCCCGGAGAGGCTGGACGGGGGGGATGGGCATACGGTAAGCCAGACTATTCACAAAGAACAGGAGGCGGAGGAAAAGATGAGGTTATGAATTAACAAAGCTGACCGACTTCGTAACCCTGTGGTGTGTTTCATACCATAGAAGGAAGAGAGCAATGCATAAAGCTGGGTTGTGTTCATTAGGCACAAAACTGAAAAAAGTGGAGTGAAATGGAGAGGTACTAACTGAATGCTTCCAATAAGAAACACTTGTTTTGGTTTTTCATTGCAAAACGTTTTGCTGCGTGCCCTAATGAACATGACCCAGGGTAGGTGGGCTTTACCTTGGCAGCGGGGATCTGCACCGCGAGGGAGGGGGTAGGCAGCAGGCCTGCAGCACAGGCATGAAGTGTCTGAGAGTGCATGGGCCGTAGAGTACTCTGAAGCCAACACAAAAACACAGCAGAAAAGGATTAAGGGCCAGTTACGTGCAAGATAACCACAGATGACCCGCTCACAAACTGAAATACAGTACACTGCTTGTGATCAACCTCTTAAATGCATTGTTTAAACACTACGGTTTATAACACTGTTATATAACCATATCATCCTGTGTCATGCTATTTTGCCAGTCGATTTGGGGCCCAATGAACTTACAGAGTCAGTGAAACCAGATTGTTGATTAGCATGTTCAAGCTGCTTCTGTAGAGGGATCCCAGCACTGGGGATTAATCCTGGGGACAAAAAATATAAAATGGTGAACAGAGAAAATTGAGTGAAGCAAGAGAGTAGTAAGTGAGTAGTAAAGTCAGCACACCCATCCTAGTGTCATTACGCATAAACCTTATATGAAATATGCCACAATCCCAAGTGTGAGGCCTACAACAACCTATAGACATTATTAGACACAGACACACAGGTGTAAGGTACCTGGCTGAGAGGTAAAGTGGCTGTGTACAGCGTAGCCCTGCTGCTGGTGAGGCAGGTACTGCATGGCCTGGAACGCTGAGGCACCTGGACGGGGACGGCATTAAGGAGCGGTTTATGAGTGAAGCACACACACAAACAGCATACACAATAAACTTCTCATTCTCATAATGACCACAACATGGTCACCTTGAAAAACAACACAAACCTGACTGCTCCCATATCTGTTTGTCAAATATGTTTGGCTTAACAATGACCATAGGAATTGGCAAACCAGACCAAAAAGATCTGGGACCAAGCTACCAGATACATATTATATTAGGCTTTCAATGTCACATAGACAACATGTCTCTCAAATAACAATTAAACTGAAAGCGGTTACCTCTGAGCTGCGAGCTGCTGGCGTAGCTGACAGGGACATGCTGGCTGGTGGCGAAGGGAGAGGAGTGCTGTGCCTGGGTGAGCTGGCCGTAGGGGCCATGGGCTGCCTGGCTGGCTGAATACTGCCCATGCTCGGAGCCCACGGAGCTCATCCCTGGCTGGCTCTGGTAGTGACGCCCCTGTCAAGTAACATACAGGAGACGTTTTCACACACATTCAATGTACTATAAGTCGCCTTGGATAAAAGGGTCTACTAAATTCCATATACTATTAGTAGATTACATTCAGGCCAGACCTAAATTAAGTATAGAACACTTTATAAAATCAGGGCATATTGGGTCCCCATTCGTCAGTCCTCAAGCCACTGAAGTCCTAATTATAATCAACAGGAACAAGTGCCTGCTACATACACTGAGGGGCTTGAGGCCAAATACTGGAAACCCTGGTATTTATGAAATCTGCTCACTCACAGGAAGGACAGGGGACTGGAAGAGCTGTTTACTGCGTTCTCCAAGCAGAGCAGCAGAGCGGCCATGACTCACTTGACCTGCTGATCATTGATATAGAGAGGAGGGTAACATGGAGAGAAAGATACACAGAGGGAGAGAGGGAGGCTGGTAATGTGCATAGTACAACTAACAGTATGTGTGTATAGACAATTACGCTTGTATTATATCAATCAGTGTGAATTACCTTGCATGCTGAGCAGATGTTGTCCTGAGTGGATAGCCATGCTGGGCTGGTACGTAGCAGATGTCAGGGTTGTCATGTCACTACAAGAAAACATTGGGGAAAGAAAGTAAGATCTTGTCCATAGTCACAATGTGTGAGTATAGTAACAATGTTAATGCTAGTTTATCAGCAAACAGGACTGACTTTCATATAAAGCGCCAATAACATACGTAGGTTGCTGGGGAATGTGTTAGCCTGGTGGTGCCAGATCTGTATGTGCTGTATGTATGTGCTTTCAACAACAACCATAGATGTTTGCAAAACAGATCTGGGACCAGATCTGGGACCACCATGCTAGGGATAAGGATTTTTCAAGACCTCCAGAGCCTTTACCTCTGTTCTTTCCTCCGTCTCTTCTCCTCCTCATGGAGCACTTTCTTCAACTGGAGGAAGAGCTGGTGTTTCTCTTCTTGTAGCCCCTGTAGCTTCTCCCCCATCTTCATGATCTAAGGGAGAGAAAGAGGGACAAAAATAAAGAGGAGTTAAGTAAGAGGAACCCCGAAAGAGAGAGTGAGGCACTAAAGAGCTCAATAACTCACCTGCTCTTTCGTCTCATCTAAAGACATTCTCTCTTCCACCTCTTTCTTTCTCTTCCTTTCCTCCTCCTCCTTCTGCTTCTGCTCCATCATTTTGTCTACTTCTTCCTCCTCTGTGACACAAGGTTGGGTGAGAGGGTTACAGAACAGGAAAGGGGGATACCTAATCAGTTGTACAACTGAATGCATTCAACTGAAACGTGGATTCTGCATTTAACCCAACCCCTCTGAATACGGGGAACAGTGGGTTAACTACCTTGCTCAGGAGCTGATATCAGCGTGTTACCTGCAACTTTGTTGGAGTTTGCAAACTACCAGTGTCATTGGGTAGAGGGTTCGTTCTTACCTTGTCTCTTGCGGTCTCGCTCTCGCATGATGTGTTTGTGCAGGGCGCGTGCCATGGCATTGGACAGTTTGGGCCTCTCTAGTAGAGCAGGCATGATGGTAGGAATTGGTGGGGCCAGCTAAGAACAGACAGATTGACACAGGATGAAAGTGAGCACAATAATCACCACTGACATATTGTAAGTTTACATCCATTTACCTACCACAGTCCTTCATTAATCAAACAATACAATGCTCAATCAGGCTGTTATGATAAAGTCCCTAATAATTAGATCACAACGGCAGAAATGGAGCGAGAGCTTAGGACTACAAGGTTCTATCTGCAAAAACATGATTGAGATAACTGGCTTTAACGTTCCGATCCATCTTTGGTTTCAACAGTTTATGCAATTTTTTATACTGTATTAATTTGACCTTAACATTAATTAGGGGTATTTAGAGTACTATATAGGTCGAACATTGAACAGAACAAGGCATGTCAATAACTCAATTTTGACAAAAATGCTGATATAACTATAAAGTCCCGAACTCTCGAAACTTTAACCTACATTATAATAATATATTCAGTTAGCTAGCCATGTCCAGAACCAGCTAAAATATGTCTGACTAGCTCAACTGTCAGTAGCTACACTTTGAAAAAGCGGTGATATGTGAACACTTCCATACAGCAGTTACACAGTAGTATAAATAATAGTGCTGAGAATTTGAGACCAACTTTTACGTGGCGATACTTCAATTCCCAACTTGTAAGACAACACATCTTCTATATTTCCATGTCTAGTAACAGGGGGTTTGTTTGAATTTAGAAAATGCTTGGTTATTAAATTAAATAATTGTTTTGCTCCATTAAGTAATCCAACAATGCAAACCCCACCATCTTGTCTATTTAAAATCTTCTGTCATCGATTGAGACAGGTGGGTGTCCCACCCCAAAGTGCTGCATGTTATGACACTAACCTGTCTCGATCAACGATCAGATTTGACATAGAAAAGATGGCTGCGTACACATTGTTGGATTACGAAATGGAGCAACATATTTAATAATAAGAGTATTTTCTCAATTCAAACGAACTCCCTGCAACTAGACATGGAAGTCTAGAAGACGTGTTGCGTCTTCCAAGTCAGGAATTTAAGCAGCTGAGGAACGCTCAACTCTGTTCTCTTATATCGACGCAGAGTTGAGTATTGATGACTGGACGTGTTTATTAAAAGTATGAATTTCATCGGAAGGACTGCAGTTGTACCGGACAAACGGGAAACTCTTAGGCCTACCTGTACCGCTATCAAAAAATCATAATCACATCCTCGATCTACCCTATTTAAGTCTAATAATTACCAATTATAACGTTAGTCAATAATACATTAGTCTAAATTGTATCGCTAGTTAGCTGCCACTGGCTAATAACCCGTTAGAAATATTACGCGTTAGCTAGCTTGTATTACTTACAAGCTGGCTGTTACCCTGTAGGTAATCTCACACTAGCAGTTTAGCATTAACTAGCGATATTGATTTGAAAAGTCAGTGATCTGTCTACTTTTAAATAACATACGCCAAGGCTGACTCTATAGTGAGCTAGCTAGCTAAACACATTTGCAAAGCAAATCCCGATTTAGCATCAATAATTCAACGACAGTTTAGCTAGCTAGCTAAACTGCACATACTCGCATATCTAGCAGTCTTGCAATACAATTGCGTGGAATCTCCTCAAAACGCACTTTTTCCTTGTCAGAAAATATGTCTTTGTTTGGCTGGTTTGCAGGTAAAATGTTAAAAAAAAGCCCAATGTTGACACAAGTTGGGTGTATTCACTAGGAACCCAAACTGAACAAAACGGAAGAGGTCTTCTTCTATGGTGTTGTAGCGGTCCGCAAACACACGTTAAAGGTGCGTGAACCCTTCTTCTTCTTCTTTGAGGTTTAACGGCGGTTGGCATCCAAATTCTTGCATGACCGCCACCTACTAGACTGGAGTACCTTTATACTTTGCTATAAAAAATAAAAATAAACAAATACCCTATCATCTCTAACACTACACTCACAAAAAAAAAAATGTGAATAAATAAATACAGTTAAAATTGCACCACATTACTCTACTATTTAAATATATTTAGTCCTACCACATGCCAACAACTTGAAAGGATGGGACATCACCACAAAAGCTCGTACAGGATAACTTTATATATCCTAACATCACTTTGTCTGGCAAAGGCTCAACATCAAAACTCACCCTGCCACCCTGTCTGCGTCGCACCAAACAACGAGCATCACAAACACTGCTGGATTCTTCAACTTCAGTTGGTTAACTTTTACATTTACTGCTACCCCACTTTTGAGGAGATGGCAATAAATTGTAACTTGGAATCGTATTAACGTCCATTGTGTACATTGCCCGTGCGTTAACAAGTTAACAATTGGCTATGCAGTGCATTCTCTGTAGAATCCCACAAGAAGTGAATGGGAGTCAATTGGGCGCTAGCTCAAAAACCCAGCATGAATTACGTTAAACAAAACTCAATATTACAAATATTTTCAGAGAATATAGATAATTAACTTGTTCTTAATATAGTATAGCTTTTAAATTGTGTCATTACAAAATAGGCATGTTTCTCAACTCATACCCAGGGGTGTAGTGCTGTCGGAGTGCGGAAGAGCAGCGCTCCCTCACCCTTTTCAATTTGAGAATGCACAGATCTGGTAAAACTATTTCTGGGAAAGGTATTATCAAAAATTATAAATAAATGCAATTTAATTACCACAAAAATTCCATGAAAAACAATAGAATGACAAAACAAATAAATACGTATGTACATTTGCAATCTAGAGATAGTTAAATGGTTGCTTGTTTCCTGTCTTCTCTCTGGCGGTGGTGAGAATGATGAACTATAGGCTATGTGTGTGCACTGCGTAAACCCGTCGGAGGCTTGATCACTTTGGCCAATCAGAACGTGAAAAAAAATTCCTAATTCACTGTGTGTCTGCCTGGATGTTCATAAAACTCCACGGACCCTCTTGTACAGTGGAACCCAGAACTTGGTTATGACGAGACCATTCTGCTGAGGACTCCCAAACCAGTGGCCACCGCAAGCCCAAGGAGCCTCTCTGAAAGTCGCTGTAGCCCTGCTTGTTTAGTTTAGTTTAGTTTATTAATTCGACCATTTTAATAAATAAGCACACATAAAACTTAAAAGCCATACATGCACATGAATAAAATCATTAAGGATAACACACAAAGTCCGGGACTTATTTCCATTGTGGTCCTCTTGAGACAAGATGGCTAGACAAGTTCGAACACAGTATTGCAGTAAAATAATACAACAAGAACAGAGAAGAAGAACATCTATCTCATCATTCCAGTTACATCATAGGGGTTATTCATATGGGCACAGAAGACATCAAACATATTTTTAAAGCTGCCCAGAGAGGACGTTGTTTTTATGGGCAGAGGCAACTCATTCCATTCTGAGGCTCCAGTATACAAGAAAGTACCTTTCCCAGCATTACTCTTGAACCTGTATAAGCACACATCAGCAACACCTGATCTGGTGCTGTGATTGTGTGCATCCCCAACACGAGAAAAGTAATCCGTTAGATATCTGGGCGCAGGACCATAAATACTCCTAGTCTAATCTGGGACACCCTAGCCTCAACAGGCAGCCAGTTTACTTCCTGAAAGCAGCTCCTCCCTATGTGAGTACGTGGACTCACCTTCAATACTACCCTGATCAACTTATTCTGGGCTATCTGGAGCTTACCCTTCATAACTTTAGATAAGCCCCAAACCAGGAACTACTAGCATAGTCAAGATGGCATTGAATGAGGGCTGTGACTAACTCATTCATGGAGTCCTTATCAAGCAGCTTGGACTTTCTAGCCAAAAACTTAATCCTGGCATTAACCTTCCCTAGCACATTTTTGGCCATGCTCACACCTCCAAAGCTTCCATCAAGGATACATCCCAAGTAGCTAACATAGGTTTTAGTAGTCAATTCCACTCTGATTTCAGACCACCTACACAATCTAGGTCTGGATCCAAAAATAATTGCTTCAGTTTTCCCTAAGTGCAGAGATAGCTTATTATCTCCAATGCTAATGTTAGTAAGCTCTGTGCTAAGTATGCTCTCCAACATAGTTTTACTTTTGTGAGACACCAGAAGTGTAGAGTCGTCCGCATAAAGAAAAGACGGCAAGAACAAGCATTTTTCATATCGTTAATATACAATAAAAACAGTAGGGGCCCGAGCACGCTACCCTGCGGAACGCCACAACTCATTGTTTTTTCCTGAGACAGTGAACAACTAACCTCTACTACTTGCTCCCTTCCTGATAAATAGGACTTTACCCAACCTAGAGGGATACTGCTTAACCCCAGTGCCTCCAGTTTGGAGATTAGGAGACAGTGGTTAACTGTATCAAAGGCCTTCTGTAGGTCAAGCAGTACCATTCCACAGAGATTTCCCTCGTCAATCTCTTTCCTGATGAAGTCAGTCAAGTAAAGTAGACATGAATCAGTGGAGTATGTTTTTCTAAAACCCAACTGAAAATCATACATTAATTAGACCCTGTTTGTTTTAACATATTCATACATTTGCTCATGAACAATTCTCTCCAGGATCTTTGATATTACACAGAGCATAGATACTGGCCTATAATTCCCAGGGTCAGACTTTGTGCCTTGTTCAAGAGAGAGATTAACAATATGCGTAATACAAGGGCCAATTTGCTCAGCAGAATCTATTAGAAACCTTGCAGGAATATTATCCAGGCCTGTGGCTTTGGAGCATTTAAGCTCTGTCAGCATACGGACTATTTTGGCTGTTGCTACCTTTGCAAAATAAAAATATATTGGGATATTGGGATATTTAGTCTACATTGGCAATTGGTTGAGACACAGGGCCCATTCTATCTTGGTATTGTATGTCAGGGTGGGCAACTGGAAATGTGAATTGCACCAAGTTGGAGGTAATAATGCATTTAGGTTATACAGTGCCTTGCGAAAGTATTCGGCCCCTTTGAACTTTGCGACCTTTTGCCACATTTCAGGCTTCAAACATAAAGATATAAAACAGTATTTTTTTGTGAAGAATCAACAACAAGTGGGACACAATCATGAAGTGGAACGAAATTTTTTGGATATTTCAAACTTTTTTAACAAATCAAAAACTGAAAAATTGGGCGTGCAAAATTATTCAGCCCCTTTACTTTCAGTGCAGCAAACTCTCTCCAGAAGTTCAGTGAGGATCTCTGAATGATCCAATGTTGACCTAAATGACTAATGATGATAAATACAATCCACCTGTGTGTAATCAAGTCTCCGTATAAATGCACCTGCACTGTGATAGTCTCAGAGGTCCTTTAAAAGCGCAGAGAGCATCATGAAGAACAAGGAACACACCAGGCAGGTCCGAGATACTGTTGTGAAGAAGTTTAAAGCCGGATTTGGATACAAAAAGATTTCCCAAGCTTTAAACATCTCAAGGAGCACTGTGCAAGCGATAATATTGAAATGGAAGGAGTATCAGACCACTGCAAATCTACCAAGACCTGGCCGTCCCTCTAAACTTTCAGCTCATACAAGGAGAAGACTGATCAGAGATGCAGCCAAGAGGCCCATGATCACTCTGGATGAACTGCAGAGATCTGCAGCTGAGGTGGGAGACTCTGTCCATAGGACAACAATCAGTCGTATATTGCACAAATCTGGCCTTTATGGAAGAGTGGCAAGAAGAAAGCCATTTCGTAAAGATATCCATAAAAAGTGTCGTTTAAAGTTTGCCACAAGCCACCTGGGAGACACACCAAACATGTGGAAGAAGGTGCTCTGGTCAGATGAAACCAAAATTGAACTTTTTGGCAACAATGCAAAACGTTGTGTTTGGCGTAAAAGCAACACACCATCCCCACTGTCAAACATGGTGGTGGCAGCATCATGGTTTGGGCCTGCTTTTCTTCAGCAGGGACAGGGAAGATGGTTAAAATTGATGGGAAGATGGATGGAGCCAAATACAGGACCATTCTGGAAGAAAACCTGATGGAGTCTGCAAAAGACCTGAGACTGGGACGGAGATTTGTCTTCCAACAAGACAATGATCCAAAACATAAAGCAAAATCTACAATGGAATGGTTCAAAAATAAACATATCCAGGTGTTAGAATGGCCAAGTCAAAGTCCAGACCTGAATCCAATCGAGAATCTGTGGAAAGAACTGAAAACTGCTCTTCACAAATGCTCTCCATCCAACCTCACTGAGCTCGAGCTGTTTTGCAAGGAGGAATGGGAAAAAATTTCAGTCTCTCGATGTGCAAAACTGATAGAGACATACCCCAAGCGACTTACAGCTGTAATCACAGCAAAAGGTGGCGCTACAAAGTATTAACTTAAGGGGGCTGAATAATTTTGCACGCCCAATTTTTCAGTTTTTGATTTGTTAAAAAAGTTTGAAATATCCAATAAATGTCGTTCCACTTCATGATTGTGTCCCACTTGTTGTTGATTCTTCACAAAAAAATACAGTTTTATATCTTTATGTTTGAAGCCTGAAATGTGGCAAAAGGTCGCAAAGTTCAAGGGGGCCGAATACTTTCGCAAGGCACTGTAGTTTATTGAGATGCATGAATACACCTCACCAAAAGCTTGATTTTATGGTTGTTTTAAATTCAATTTCCTACAATTCTACATTGTAATGATTTAAGTTCACTACTTGGTCAATTCATTTGATAGCATGTTTAATCTATGCAAATTAATTATATGAATTGATAGTTCATCTCTCTTGTTTTTATTTTATTCTATAATAGGGTATATAAGCTAGTCAAATCAAGTTTATTTATTATACAGCATAAGCTTAGCTACACAATACAATTAAATGCCTACTTGCAATAAAGCTGTCCTTGCAAACAGTGCAATGATATTAACAGGGGTACAACTTTTCCTGGGGAAAGGAGGGACAAGGCTTACAGACTTGATATCATTGGCCACTTTAATAAATGGAAAACTAGTCACTTTAATAATACCACTTTAAGAATGTTTACATATCTCACATTACTCATCTAATATGTTTATACTGTACACTGCGTCCTTCACCATCTATTCTTTACTGTCACTGCTCATCCATATATTTTATACTTATATATTCTCATCCCATTCCTTTACTTGATTGTGTGTATTAGGTTTTGTTGTGGAATTTGTAAGATATTAGGTTGTTGTTGAATTCTTAGATATTATCTGTTAGATACTGCTGCACTGTCAGATCTAGAAGCATAAGCATTTCGCTACACTCGCGATAACATCTGCTAACCATGTGTATGTGACCAATAACATTTGATTTGATTTGACTTTCCCGCTGGCCCTGATAGGTTGTTTTTTCATGGGGGGAGGAGTGTGGCGAAATCCTGCACGGAGCCTTCACCGTGTGTTGCCACTTTACAGTTTTTCTCAGTCGCTTTGGTGCATTTTTCACATCATCACTAACATGTGCAAAATAATAAGTGCATTTCTCAGAACAATTTGTACAAACTGCAATATACAATAGATATGTTTCTAAAGCTAGTCAGTCACAAAAAATCCTTAGTACATCTCTCAAAAGTAAATATTCATGCCAATGATCATGTCAGTGTCATCAGAATGATAAGTCATTGAGTCATTGTTCACGAACAAGGTCGTCAAAATGTTTAGGCATGTTGTCAATGTAACTGTGTACTTTGACAGTATTACCTGATGTAAACTTAGGCTACAGTTTGGATGACAGTTACTGTATTGAAAATGCACAAGGCTGCACTTCTATGGCATATATCAATTTCAACAGTACTATTTGCACATTACTGTATGTGGGTTATTGATTGAAAAAGACTGGACAACCCAAGGGGCACAAAGGGAAAAAAAATGAAATTAGAAGAAACACAGGAAACCACCCCTAAGGCACAACCTTGCCCGCAGCACTGTTGTGCTGTCTCTACACATCCAGACGTTCCTGTCTTTCGGCCCACATATTCTCATCCACATCACACCGGATATTTTCCCTTCCAATGCAACGTGGAAAGAATCTTTTGGAATGCCTTATCCATCCTCTGCAGGCGTCTACTGTGATGTCCTCACATGCTGCATCCATTGCAGCTAGCAGGGTCATCTGTGTGTGTGGCTGACGATCGTACACCTTCCACCTCCATGTTGAAAATAACTCCTCAATTGGGTTAAGGAATGGTGAATAAGGTGGGAGGAATTCTATGAGCATCCTCGGGTGGGTCACAAACCATTGCCTTATGATGTTTGATTGATGGAAACTCACATTATCACAAATGACCACATACTTTGGCAAATCCCCTCTAAACAGACCCCTCTCATAATCAGGGATGAGAGCCCTGTAGAGAGTCTCTAAAAAGTTGAGTAGATGCTGGGTATTGTATGGCCCTATAAGGGGGATATGGGTTAGGACACCATGCTCCGAAATAGCAGCACACATGGTGATATTTCCTCCCTGTTGGCCTGGCAAATCCACAGTAGCTCTGTGACCGATGATATTCCGACCACGCCTTCTGCATTTGGTCAGGTTGAAGCCAGCCTCATCCACGTATACAAAGTTGTGAGAGGGTTCACTTGAGTCCAACTCCATTATACGCTATATCCCAGAACACACAGTTGAATTTGTTTTGGTAAGGAAGAGTGACATAAAATGTACATATATTGCATGTTCCTTCCACAGCAATGGGAATGTGTGCAGTTTATGCTTACTGTACTATGTATCACTCACTATAAAATGTTGCTGTAAAGTAGTTACATAGATATATGTTTTACCTGTACATACGGGTACCGTAGCTCCTTAACTCTGTCCTCATTCCTTTGGAATGGTACACGGTACAGCTGTTTCATACTCATCTGGTTTCTATGCAGCACCCTGTCGATGGTTGAGATGCTAACCGTATGGATGTTTTCAAATACATTGTTGTCTTCTATAATGGTCCTTTGTATTTCCCTGAGTCTCATGGCATTGTTTGCTCGGACGATGGTGCAAATAGCCTCCTCCTGTTGAGGTGTGAAAAGGCGTCCTCTGCCACCGGTTTGGGGTAATCTTGTAGTCCTATGTGGGGAAAAATGCAGTGATGCATCGCACACTTTCACGTAGACAAAAACTATGCGAACACACATTTTATTGTAAAACATACAGGTGGGTGCATGTAAGGTGCAGTATGTATCTGCATAGAGTATATTTCTGTATGCTGTAAAATACAAGTGGACTACTGTAATATGAAGCATTGTAGGAAGTATACAGTATACTGCTTATATACAGTAACAGTGCACTGTACATTGGTAGACATACCTGTTCTCTCTTCGAAACGTTTGAACTATTGAGGACACGGTTGATCTCCCAATATTCGGCTGCACCCTTCGACCCGCCTCAGCCATTGTAAGGCCATGACTGACAACATGGTCTACAATAGTGGCCCTTATGTCATCAGATATGCGCCTATGTCCTCTTCTGCCTCTTCCTCTGTTTTGCCTTCCACCACGCATCCTTGCTCCTCTTCTTCCTCCTCTTGGCTGTTGACCCTGTTCATTTCCTGGTCCATCCATTATTGGAAAATTGCAACTCTGTGTTGTGGTCTGTCTATATATGCTTGCCAATTGATTCTTCATGAGATGCACCTTTGAGCAATTTAGACAACTGGTTGATTGTTGGTTGAACTAACACTTTACATTCCTTCATGAGTGAGGGTCAATTTCACCTGCACGATTCATCAATTCACATTTTTGTACAAAAGGTCTAATAGAAATGTGTAAAACTATGCTTGACAGTTTATGACAAATAGTTCAACAATTTTGCATGTAATGCAAGACAGTGACTATTTCCCCTCCAATTCGGTCAAAGTTCACACCAGAAGCTCCATTCCACGTTCTACTTAACGAGGACATCTAGTGGAAGGCGTAGGAAGTGCTACCAGATCCATATCTTATTTGGAAGTGAATAGGCGATGACTTGAAATTAGACATGTATTCAGAATTTCACTTCCTGTTTGGAAGATTGCCTGCCCTATGAGTTCTGTTATACTCACAGACATAATTCAAACAGAAACTTCAGAGTGTTTTCTATCCAATAGTAATAATAATATGCATATATTAGTAATCTAGGACAGAGTAGGATGCAGTTCACTATGGGCACGCAATTCATCCAAAGTGAAAATACTGCCCCCTATCCCCAACAAGTTAAGACGGAGAATAGTATGTTCATTACCGGAGATAAATAACGAAATGCACGCCGTCATCCACGCGCGCCACTAGAGTCAAAATGAGAGCCACCTAGAAAAACTACAAATTCTAGCTATTTAAAAAAAAACAAGCCTGAAACACTTTCGAAAGCCTGTTGACATCTAGTGGAAGCCATAGGAACTGCAATCTGGGAGGTATTCTTTTTTCCATAGACAGGCATTTTAAATGGTGGTCACCTCAACAAAAAAACTATTCCGGATGGATTCTCATCGGTTTTTCGCCTACCATATCAGTGCTGTTATACTCACAGACATTATGTTAACAGTTTTGGAAACTTCAGAGTGGTTTCTATCCAATACTACCAATTATATGCATATCCTAGTTTCTGGGCCTGAGTAACAGGCAGTTTACTTTGGACACGTCAGTCATCCGAATTTCCAAACACAGCCCCCGGCCCTCAAGAATTTTTACTAGGATTAAATGTCAGGAATTGTGAAAAACTGAGTTTGGCTAAGGTATATGCAAACGTCCTACTTCAACTGTATCTCCCTGGCATATTACATAATATATGTAGCAGCATAGAAGACATTTTTGGAATCACCCTGTTGTGCTGCGCTCAATTGAACAGGAAAGTGGTGCGGCGGTCCTTGTGGGCAAATTTTGTCATTAGTCTGGCATTTATGGTGCTTTCAAGACAACTGGGAACAAGGTTGAATCATGAAGTCAGTGATCTTCTAGTCGGAGCTCTAGAAAGAGGCCCTAGTTCCCGACTTGGAATCCCTAGTTGTATGACCGTTCAAAACGTATTTTCCTAGTCGGAGCTAGTTTTTTTCAGAGTTCGCCGTTGTCTTGAATGCGTCAGAAGTCATGCTGTATTGACAACATGGCCAATGTATTCAACCTTTTCTTGCCCATGGTGTTGAATGTTTATCCTTTTAAGCTTGGAAAAGCGACCCTTAAACACAGACTTGGACCACACACCCACTCCATTGAATAGCAGGCCAAACCATTCATTGTTGAATTTGCGATTTCCAACTTGTTGTGTAATGTTTATGTCCAATGGCCGATGAACACTGATACATTTTATCTTTAATGTATTGGTATATGACAAGGATTGAAAAGGAATTGACATTAGATTATCGACTTGATGCATGATGATGACTGCTTGTCTAGCTTGCTAGCTAAGATTTTGAAAGTATGATGTTGACATGATCAGTCCAAGCTACTGTAAATATAATGTGATTTGACATCATTTTATCTGTGTCCAATGACCGTAAGCCTTCTTGGATGGGCACTTCTAATGTAACTCTATGGCAGCACCCAAAGGGCTTGAACTTTCGAGCTCTACCCATATATTTTGCGGTGATGTACAGTGGTGCCCCTATGAGTGACACAACACTGAGCCAATCACTGCGCAGCTAGAGAACATTACCAACCCCTGGACCATGTTTGTATTCCGCATTATTAACTGAATTTTTTTAATTTTTGTTTACATTGTTTGCAAACTGATATGTGACACGTATTAATGCCAAAATATCATGCAAAACAGGCAATCCCCCCCCCCAAAAAAAAATGAGCCCCACCTGCCCTGAATGACGGGTTGCCACTGAATAAGATATATTATTAGAACTAAGTGAATGATATCTGTCAGGGGACTGGCCCCGGGGGTGAAAGAGGTGCATGTCTGAATGAATTCTGTGTGAGCTGAGTTTTTCTATCAATAACTTTATCTAGGGGTTCTGTCCACAACCGCCCGTCGATCTACAGGCACTGACAGGAGAAGCCCTTGAAAAGTTTGAGAGTGTAACAGCTGGCGCGGCAGGGTAGCCTAGTGGTTGGAGTGTTAGAGTGTTGGACTAGTAACTAAAAGGTTGCAAATTCAAATCCCCAAGGTACAAATCTGTCATTCTGCCCCTGAACAGGAAGTTAACCCACTGTTCCTAGGCCATCATTCTTAACTGACTTGCCAAGTTAAATAACGGTCAAATATATATTGTTAAATGGCTAAGGGCTGTTCATTGATGCCCCGGGACACTGAGATTTCCTCAAACATGATATGTGTACCTCTCGTGCTGGCTGCGCTGTGATCGTTGCTGGTGGTGTGGATGTAAATACCTAGATTGATTTATAATGTTTTGTAGGGATTCTGTGTGATGTGAAGATATCGTAGGAATGGTGCTAGGTTTCCTCCAGATGTGACGCTTGGCATTCAGGCCAAAGAGTTCAATTTTGGTTTCATCTGACCAGAGAATCTTGTTTCTCATGGTCTGAGAGTCTGGCCACTCCACCATAAAGGCCCGATTGGTGGAGTCCTGCAGAGATTGTGGTCCTTCTGGAAGATCCTCCCATCTCCACAGAGTAACTTTAGAGCTCTTTCAGAGTGACCATCGGGTTCTTGGTCACCTCCCTGACCAATGCCCTTCTCCCCAGATCTAGGAAGAGCCTTGGTGGTTCCAAACTTCTTCCATTTAACAATGATAGAGGCCACTGTGTTCTTGGGGACCTTCAATACTGCAGAAATGTTTTGGTACCCTTCCTCAGATCCGTGCCTCAACACAATTCTGTCTCGGAGTTCTACGGACAATTCCTTCGAACTCATAGCTTGTTTTTTTTCTTTTTTCTTTATTTAACAGGCAAGTCAGTTAAGAACAAATTCTTATTTTCAATGACGGCTAACTGGGTTAACTGCCTGTTCAGGGGCAGAACGACAGATTTGTACCTTGTCAGCTCGGGGATTTGAACTTGCAACCTTCCGGTTACTAGTCCAACACTCTAACCACTAGGCTACCCTGCCGCAGACATGCACAGTCAAATGCGGGACCTTATATAGACAGGTGTTTGCCTTTCCAAATCATGTCCAATATTTGGAAAGACACACACCTGAAACATCTCAAGAATGATCAATGATCAATGGAAGAATGATCAATGGAAACAGGATGCACCTGAGCTCAATTTCGAGTCTCAATCAGTAATTTTTTCTTTATCTAAAAACCTGATTTCTCTTTGTCATTATGGGGTATTATGTGTAGATTGCTGAATTATAATTTGTTTAATCCATTTTAGAATAAGGCTGTAACATAACAAAATGTGGAAAAAGTCAAAGGGTCTGAATACTTTCCGACAGCATTGTATGTGTAAATGTATGAAGAGAGGGTCTTAAGTTAAAAAATTCTACTGCAATGGTTTTATAGGTAAAAGCTATAGAAACAATGTGAGTCTACAGATCCCTTGTGTATTTTAGATTGTCCAACCCAGAGTAAAGGGTTTGAAAGGATGAAATGTCTGGTTTTATGTGTTGATTTCACTAACTTTAATAGAAGTATAGAACCCCATTTTAATAGAAGCTATAATCTTATGCTTACCTTAAAATTGTATGACAACTATCAGATTGATAAGAAGAGGGTATGTGAAGTAAAATTCTATATTTGTGCTTTTCTATTAACCAATTCGACTGGGTTCATGCAAGTGACAGATTGATTGTGCCTGGGAGGAATCCTCACTATCAGTATAAGCAATTTGGCAGTATGCACAGAATATTACTCTGAGAAGTGAAAGGGGTATCTCAGTTTCAAGGTTTCAGCTTGGAGAGAAGAAGACTCGTAAGGTATTGGTCAGTCAAATGCATTAACCAAACATTAATGATGAATAAATTATGAATAATGAATAATGTAAATCATGCAAATATAACTTGTCTGTGTAAGCAGTATGTAAGAGAACTAACGGGACTGCCCTGGTAGAGCTCCAGACCGACGTGCACTATGGTGCATTGAGTTTGTTGGAACCTCTCCAGTTAACATAAAATAATGATTCATTTAATATTGACTTCAGCTGTCCCTGGTGGTAATTTCCACGACAAGCATTATTGAGGTCGGGCACTGATGTTGGGCGATTAGGCCTGGCTCGCAGTTGGCGTTGCGCATGGTGATCTTAGGCTTGTGTATGGCTGCTTGGTCATGGAAACGCATTTCATGAAGCTCCCGACGATGTTGTTGTGCTGACGTTGCTTTCAGAGGAAGTTTGGAACTCGGTAGTGAGTATTGCAACCGAGGACAGACTATTTTTACACGCTACTCGCTTCAGCACTCGGCGGTCCCGTTCTGTGAGCATGTGTGGCCTACCACTTTGACATTTTCACTTCACAATAACAGCACTTACAATTGACCGGGGCAGCTCTAGTAGGGCAGACATTTGATGAACTCACTTGTTGGAAAGGTGGCATCCTATGACATTGCCACGTTGAAAGTAACTGAGGTCTTCAGTAAGGCCATTCTACTGCCAATGTTTGTCTATGGAGATTGCATGGCTGTGTGCCCGATTTTATACACCTGTCAGCAACCGGCGTGCTGAAATAGCCGAATCTACATATTTGAATGGGTGTTCAGATACTTTTGTAAATATAGTGTATATTTGTACAGGAGAGATCATGTTTTAAGATTCACTTGTCTCATTTGTTTAATTTTGTCAGTGTTAGACTGTTGTACAGTTTTAAACTTTTAATGGTCTTCAATAAATGTGAATGTTAACTGTGTACCTACCCTTTTTACAGTTTGTTTGTTGAAGGCTATGCGAAGTGGATAGCGGATGACGCTGAATTAATGCTGTTATTTTGTCGAAAACATCAGGTGTACGCCGACCCCAGCGAAGTAAATCATGCAAAGAGTTATTAAAGCGCAATGATGTGTTTTATCTCCAGTACTTTGCCATGATTGTCAGTTATGTAGCTGCTCTACTGATAATCTCAGTGCGTCCTTGCTGGGATGACACAATCAATCTACTGTTGGGGAATGCCAACACCAAACACATTGGTTCACCGTTCCACGGGAGAGGACAGCACACAGCATACCATAATGTTCTGAATAATGGCCAAGTCTACCTCGCTCCCTATTCTACTGAACCGCTTAGGCGTAACAAACACAAGTCCAATATTTATCGGAAACTGTTAAACTACCTGTTCACTACCCTCCTGCTCTCCGAGGATATGCAACTCAATCCTGGGCCTAAGATCACTGAGCCAGTCTCAACCCTGGGCCTAACATCACCGAGCCAGCCTCAACCCTGGGCCTAACATCACCGAGCCAGCCTCAACCCTGGGCCTAACATCACCGAGCCAGCGATACTCACCGGAGTGGAAAGCAGTGGGTGGCCTCTGATCGTCGCTGCTGTGTAAGTGGGTGAGTGCTGTGGTCCCATGGTTTCTCTCGACTCACCCAGCTCCAGGATAGATTTTGACTCTTCAAACACACCCAAGTCGCTATATGCGATCTCTGTCTCTGCTTCTGGTACCCAAGCTGTTTAAATTAGTTCCCCGCATCCAGTGCAGGCGGGAGGGATTGTTAATTGCGCAAATCAAAACGAAACAAAACATCCTAAACCCAGCCGTCAGAAAACACAGAAAATGTAACTTTTTTCAATGTGTCAATCACTCTCGAGTCATCTGGTACCCACGAGCTAAGCCCAAGGGACTACTAGGGGGCACTTGAACATTCGTAGTGTCATTCCAAAAAGTGATCAAATCCAACCTTGACTTCCTCTGCCTCTCAGAGACATGGCTCCATAAAAACTCTCTATATGCTGCTTTGATTGTGCCTGGCTACAATGTTCTCAGGAGAGACAGGATTGAAGGAAGAGGAGGGGGTGTGATGATTTACATTACAGGACATATCCGATGTAAACAAATTGAGTGGTCATGTGATAATGAACTAGAATGTATTGGCCTGAACGTTACACTGTCTCCCCAAATGTCTTTTACCCTTATTGGAATGTATAGGCCACCTTCCACCAAAAGTGTGTTTTTTGATCAGTTTAATAACATGCTTAGGGAATGTGATTTTGGGAAAGAGGTCATCTTAATGGGAGATTTTAATATTAATTATGAAGACAAGTCTTGTCGGAAAACCCTCAAATGGATCACTAATACCTTTGACCTTGCACAGCTAGTTAAAGGACCAATCAGGGTGACTTGTTGCTCTAAAACACATATTGATTTAGTGTTCAGTAATAAACCAGAGAGGTTGACTAAATCATTCAATATGGTTACTGGGCTATCTGATCATAATCTGACACTTATAGCCAGAAAGCTGTCTAAGAGCAGGTTTAACCTCTCTACTGTTAGAAAGCCGGATCAACTAAGAATACCTAAGAGTGAATTAAACTATTTTGAAAACACAATTAAGGGAATTAACTGGAATGACCTCTTGTCCTATACAGACGGGGAAGCTGATAGTCAGGTTTTTCTATCCACGATCCAGACTACAATAAATGGTTTCCTAAAGAAAATAAAATCCAAACCAGGCCAAAAAAGCACTCTTCCTTGGCTGAATGGAGAAATTGAAATTGATGAAAGAAATCAGAGGCCATGGCAAACATTTTTATTAACATAAATTTATCTGGGAGAATCTAAAAAAGTTAACAGGGAAAGACCATAGTAACACTGCAAAAAGACTAGAAATCATGGTGAATAACAATCTAACACAGGATGCAGTCGAAATAGCAATAACCTTCAATTCCTACTTTATTGACTCTGTCAGGGTACTGACACAGAACCCCTCAGCTGGTTTCTTGGCCTCAGTGCTAGTGAATGACACTCAACCTGTCTTCATCATAAGGGAGGTTTCTGAGTCAAAGGTGAACAAGGTGATTAGCTCACTAAAGAACTCTAAAGCCAAATATGTGTTTGGGCTGGACTCTACCTTTCTTAAAAACTACAAAGAGTTACTCATTGCCCCCATTACTAAGGTCACCAACACATCTATTGGTCTCGGGGTGTTTCCAAGGGTATGGAAGTTGGCCATAATAACGGCCATCTTTAAATCGGGCGACCCTGCTGACGTGAGTAACTACAGGCCCATTAGTATACTACCTGTGGTGTCAAAGGTTGTTGAAAAGTGTGTAGCAGAACAACTGATTGCCCACCTCAAAAACAGCCCCTTCACATTACATGCAGTTTGGCTTCAGAGTGAAACACTCCACAGAAACGGCCAACTGCTTTCTTCTGGAAAATGTGAAGTCCAAGATGGACAAAGGGGGAGTTGTTGGGGCTGTGTTTCTGGACCTAAGGAAGGCTTTTGATACCGTTAACCATGAGATTCTCATCACAAATTTATCCAAGTTAAACTTTTCCCCCCGATGCCTTGAGATGGATGAAATCATACCTTGAAGGCAGAACTCAGTTTGTCAGAGTGAGCAATGAGCTGTCGCCCACTCTTAGCTATGATGTGGGCGTGCCCCAAGGGTCAATACTGGTGCCCCTCCTGTTCAGCCTGTACATTAATGATCTGCCCTCTGTCTGTACTGGGTCTGAAGTTCAAATGTATGCAGATGATAGTGATATATGTGCATGCAAAGAGCAAACAACAAGCTGCACAAGAACTCACTACTGTAATGGTCCAGGTTACAAAGTGGCTCAGTTACTCGTGTTTGCATCTCAATGTGAAATAAAACTGTTTGCATGTTCTCCACAAAGAGGGCAACAGATGCTACTGAGCCAGATGTCTATGTGTCAGGGGAGAAGCTCCAGGTGGTATCTGATTTTAAGTGCCTTGGCATCATAATTGATTCCAACCTCTCTTTTAAAAAGCATGTGAAAAAGGTAATTCAAATAACCAAATTCAACCTAGCTAATTTCCGATTTATACGACATTGTTTGACTACAGAGGTTATAAAACTGTACTTCAAATCTATGATACTCCCCCACTTAACATACTGCTTGACTAGTTGGGCCTAAGCTTGCTGTACAACATTAAAACCTATTCAGTCTCTACAAATAGGCTCTCAAAGTGCTTGATAGGAAGCCCAATAGCCATCATCACTGTTACATCCTCAGAAAGCATGAGCTCCTGAGTTGGGGAAATCTTGTGCAATACACCGACGCATGTCTTGTATTCAAGATCCTAAATGGCCTGGCTCCCCCTCCACTCAGTATTTTTGTTAAACAGAAAACCCAAACATATGGCAACAGATCCACAAGGTCTGCCATGAGAGGTGACTGTATAGTTCCCTTAAGGAAAAGCACCTTTAGTAAATCCGCTTTCTCTGTGAGAGCTTCCCATGTCTGGAATACACTGCCATCAGACACACATAACTGCACCACATATCACACATTCACAAAATGCATGAAGACATGGCTAAAGGTCATTCAGATTTGTGAACATAAATCCTAGCTGTGTATTGCCGCTTTCCATGTTGTCTGTAGCTTGTGAGGTGTGGAAACACTTTGTTGCTTTTATGAATTTTGTCTTGCTGCTTTTTGTTCTTTGCTGCTCTGTCTGTATGCAACGGCTTGCTTGTCCTATGTTGCACTGCGTGTGCTCACTGCTCAATGATTATCTACAGTGGGGCAAAAAAGTATTTAGTCAGCCACCAATTGTGCAAGTTCTCCCACTTAAAAAGCTGAGAGAGGCCTGTAATTTTCATCATAAGTACACTTCAACTATGACAGACAAAATAAAAAAAAAAAAAATCCAGAAAATCACATTGTAGGATTTTTAATGAATTTATTAGCAAATTATGGTGGAAAATAAGTATTTGGTCAATAGCAAAAGTTTGTCTCAATACTTTGTTATATACCCTTTGTTGGCAATGACAGAGGTCAAACGTTTTCTGTAAGTCTTCACAAGGTTTTCATACACTGTTGCTGGTATTTTGGCCCATTCCTCCATGCAGATCTCCTCTAGAGCAGTGATGTTTTGGGGCTGTTGCTGGGCAACACGGACTTTCAACTCCCTCCAAAAATGTTCTATGGGGTTGAGATCTGGAGACCGGCTAGGCCACTCTTGAAATGCTTCTTACGAAGCCACTCCTTCGTTGCCCGGGCGGTGTGTTTGGGATCATTGTCATGCTGAAAGACCCAGCTACGTTTCATCTTCAATGCCCTTGCTGATGGAAGGAGGTTTTCACTCAAAATCTCACGATACATGGCCCCATTCATTCTTTCCTTTATACGGATCAGTCGTCCTGGTCCCTTTGCAGAAAAACAGCCCCAAAGCATGATGTTTCCACCCCCATGCTTCACAGTAGGTATGGTGTTCTTTGGATGCAACTCAGCATTCTTTGTTCTCCAAACACAACGAGTTGAGTTTTTACCAAAAAGTTATATTTTGGTTTCATCTGACTATATGACATTCTCCCAATCTTCTTCTGGATCATCCAAATGCTCTTTAGCAAACTTCAGACGGGCCTGGACATGTACTAGCTTAAGCAGGGGGACACGTCTGGCACTGCAGGATTTGAGTCCCTGGTGGCGTAGTGTGTTACTGATGGTAGGCTCTGTTACTTTGGTCCCAGCTCTCTGCAGGTCATTCACTAGGTCCCCCGGTGTTTTTCTGGGATTTTTGCTCACCGTTCTTGTGATCATTTTGACCCCACGGGGTGAGATCTTGCGTGGAGCCCCAGATCGAGGGAGATTATCAGTAGTCTTGTATGTCTTCCATTTCCTAATAATTGTTCCCACAGTTGATTTCTTTAAACCAAGCTGCTTATCTATTGCAGATTCAGTCTTCCCAGCCTGGTGCAGGTCTACAATTTTGTTTATGGTGTCCTTTGACAGCTCTTTGGTCTTGGCCATAGTGGAGTTTGGAGTGTGACTGTTTGAGGTTGTGGACAGGTGTATTTTATACTGATAACAAGTTCAAACAGGTGCCATTAATACAGGTAACGAGTGGAGGACAGAGGAGCCTCTTAAAGAAGAAGTTACAGGTCTGTGAGATCCAGAAATCTTGCTTGTTTGTAGGTGACCATATACTTATCTTTCCCCATAATTTGCAAATAAATTCATTTTTTTTCTCATTTTGTCTGTCATAGTTGAAGTGTATCTATGATGAAAATTACAGGTCTCTCATCTTTTTAAGTGGGAGAACTTGCACAATTGGTGGCTGACTAAATACTTTTTTGCCCCACTGTATATTGTAATTGTTTTTAATAACCTGCCCAGGGACTGCGGTTGAAAATTAGCCGGCTGGCTAAAACCGGCACTTTTACTGAAACGTTGATTAATGTCCCTGTAAAAATTTTAAAAAACTCAAATTCAAGTAAAAAAAATAAGTTTCCTCGATTATAAACAGTTTGTGGACAGTGTGGGAACTGACCAATGGCAGGTACAAATGGGCGTGGATATCGAGAATTAACAGTCTGCAATTACACCTCATTGCAATATCATGGTCAATATCACAGTCTTTGGCAAGTTCACAGGACTAAATGAGAAGGGGTCCCTTTTCAGGAAACACCCCTTGGACATTTGCCCCATTCAAACCCTTCTGTCCTGCTCCAGGTTGGATGAAAGACCTGTACGTCAGAAAATATATTTCCACTGACAGGAAAAGTCTATCAATTCAATAATTAATAAAAGCAGAATAATCACGAGTCAAACACAGCTGTGTGTGATCCATGCATAGACCGTATGGATCCATGTCAGCCAATATTGTTTTTTAAATATTGCTCAGAAATGTATGTTTCAGAGATTCACCATGGAATGCAGCGAACAAAGATCAAAATATAAGCAGTAACACTACATGAGACAACAATCATGAATTAAGGTCAGTAAAATAGTATGATGCCAAGCAATTTATTGGACACTGATCGATTTGATGTCTGACCGACAGAAACCCACCAAAGGCCTTAGCTTACATTTTTCAATGGGCCAGGATGTTGGAGTTACATTGAAGGAAATGGGATAATGTGTACATGGTACATGGTTTAAAGAGAACGGGAGTAAATCAGGCTTGAAAAAGTCCAAGGAAGAAAACATGCTCATGAATAGAAAGATTGAGGAAAATAAAACTTAACTTTGCTCTGTGGATGGAGAAGGGTCAAAATCTTACATCTGTATTAACTACACAACATTCAAGTCATTTTTCTGAAATAAGGACTGGTTTCTTCATCGTCTCATAATCAGTATTTCCATAGTCAATAGTTTAAAAGATTTCATATTTCATCAACAACAAAAAAGTGACTAATGCAAGCATA
Organism: Oncorhynchus clarkii lewisi; assembly: GCF_045791955.1. Classification (NCBI taxonomy): domain Eukaryota; kingdom Metazoa; phylum Chordata; class Actinopteri; order Salmoniformes; family Salmonidae; genus Oncorhynchus; species Oncorhynchus clarkii. The sequence goes on along the minus strand of NC_092148.1, from coordinate 43,413,247 downwards.
CTCTCACATGTTTACTTACACAAACACACTCAACATGCACTCCCAGAATCCAAGGACTTTAAGGCAAGAGTTTCCATTCAGGAAAAATACAAATAAAAAGTTTGCCCTCTCCACTTTGTTTTCCTTTCTTACACATAGCTTCCTCCTCGGTATTTGTGGCCCCCAGTCTTTGTCCTCACCCTTCTTAAAAAGACTCACACACACCACAGAGCGGGGGAGATGTGAGCTGAGCAGAGGGGGGGGGGGGGGCAGCAGAGAAGGCATTCTAAAAAGAGGAAGTGGAGCTGCTGAGGCTGGCGCCGATGGCGAATCACCATAGCCGATGCTGATGGAGGTTTCGACTGAGGACGGACCGGACATCTGAGGTGAACCTGAGATTGAGATGAAGATGGAAGAGAAACTGGAGAATTACTATGGTAAACAACAGACTAATGAATTCCCACTAGTCTTGGCCACTCATCACAGGTGTAATATCTTTGAGACATACCTCAGGGCGTCTAGCATGGGTAGCAGGTTAAGAAGAGCTGTGTCGCTTGGGTCGCTGAACCACGATTTGATGGGTATTGCATTGTCTGTGAGGTGAACACACAGATGTTTGACAAGAGGATAAGGAGACAGGACAGATTCACGATGACAGAAGAAAAGCCCCTTTTGAAACTTAGTTTGGAATAATAGTGTGGTAGATAGGAATTATATCTAAAGTGTATTTGGCTGTGTGAGTTGTAGCACAGAGCCTTGTATTCACACACCTTGACTTTTTACACATTGTTATGTTACAAAGTGGGATGTCAACTTATGTCAAAGTGAAAGAAAAATTATAGGATTTTTTAAAACATTTATTAAAAATAAAACACAAATATACAATACATATACAAAGGTATGTGGACACCCCTTCAAATTAGTGGATTTGGCTATTTCAGACATCCGTTTCTGACAGTTCTATAAAATCGAGCACACAGCCATACAATCTCCATAGACAAACATTGGCAGTAGAATGGCCTTACTGAAGAACTCAGTGCCTTTCAACATGGCACCATGATGGATTCCAACAAGTCAGTTCGTCAAATGTCAGCCCTTCTAGAGCTGCCCCAGTCAACTGTAAGTGGTAGGCAACACAAGCTCACAGAACAGGACTATTGAGTGCAGAAGCGTGTAGCGTGTAAAAATCATCTGTCCTCGGTTGCAACACTCACTACAGAGTTCCAAACTGCTTCTGGAAGCAACGTCAGCACAATAACTGTTCGTCAGGAGCTTCATGAAATGGGTTTCCATGGCCGAGCAGCCGCACACAAGCCTAAGATCACCATGTGCAATGCCACGTGTCACCTGGACTGGTGTAAAGCTCATCGCCATTGGACTCTGGAGAAGTGGAATACGTTCTCTGGAGTGATGAATCAAGCTTCACCATCTGGCAGTCCGACAGGAGAACGCTACCTGCCAAGATACATAGTGCCAACTGTAAAGTTTGGTGGAGGAATAATGGTCTGGGGCTGTTTTTCATGGTTCGGGCTAGGCCCCTTACTTCCAGTGAAGGGAAATCTTAACGATACCACATACAATGACATTCTAGATGATTCTGCGCTTCCAACTTTGAGGCAACAGTTTGGGGAAACCCTTTCCTGTTTCAGCATGACAACATCCCCGTGCACAAAGCGAGGTCCATACAGAAATGGTTTGTCGAGATCGGTGTGGAAGAACTTGACTGGCCTGCACAGCGACCTGACCTCAACCATATCGAACACCTTTTTTGGGGATGAATTGGAATGCTGACTGAGAGCCAGACCTAATCACCCAAAATCACTTTTGGCAGCAATTACAGCTGTGATTGTTTTGGGGTAAGTTTCTAAGAGCTTTGCATACCTGGATTGTACAATATTTGCACATGATTATTTGTTAAATTCTTCAAGCTCTGTCAAGTTAGTTGTTAATCATTGCTAGACAGCCATTTTCAAGTCTTGCCATAGATTTTCAAGACGATTTAAGTCAAAACTGTAACTAGACCACTAAGGAACGTTGGATTTCGTCTTTTTGATCATCGTCATCCTCCCTTTTCCTCGATCACAGCCATTAAACTCGGTTTTAAAATCACCATTGGCCTCATGGTGAAATCCCTGTGCGGTTTCCTTCCTCTCTGTCAACTGAGTTAAGAAGGACGCCTGTATCTTTGTAGTGACTGGGTGTATTGATACACCATCCAAAGCGCAATTGATCACTTCACCATGCTCACCCATTCACCCATCTACCAATAGGTGCCATTCTTTGTGAGGCATTGGAAACCCTCCCTGATCTTTGTGGTTGAATCTGTGCTTGAAATGTACTTCTTGACTGAGGGACCTTACAGATAATTGTATGTGTGGGATACCGAGATGAGGTAGTCATTCAAAAATAATGTTAAACACTATTATTATACACAGAGTCCATGCAACTTGTTAATCAAATGTTTACTCCTGAACTTATTTAGGCTTGCCATAACAAATGGGTTGAATACTTACTGCCTCAATACATTTCAGCTTTTCATTTGTTATTCATGTGTAAACATTTCAAAAAACACAATTCCACTTTGAGATTAAGTGGTACTTTGTCTAGATCATTGACACAAAATCTAAATGTAATCTATTTCAAATTCAGGCTGTAACAACAATGTGGGAAAGGTCAAGGGGTTTGAATACTTTCTGAAGGCACTGTACATGTAGTAAATATAACATCATAGCAGTTGCTTACCAGGGTGGCTGCGGTAGGCCCCAGGCGAGTTGTCCAGGATGACTACACTAGATAGATCGTTGTGCACCACAGAAAGATCTTTAATGTAACTACCCAGATCCAATGTACAGTGCTAGACAGAGAAAATAGGAATAAACGAGAGTTGTATATGTTGCAAATGAGTGACAAGTCTAACTGTACATCCTTTCTAGAGATAACCTCTAAATCAGGTGTGTCAAACAAATGTTGAAATGTTGCCCCACGGACCACATTCGGTCTTCATAGTCCTCTATCCATTGCTTTTGAAATTTTCGATGCTGCCTGACTGATGACTGTTATCAAGCTGGACAGAGTGAAGAGACTATAAATGTAGGTCCAATATCATTTCTACAGTTTCGATTTGGTTTTAGTCATTTCAATGTTGATTGACTGAGTTTTTTTAAATAAAACCACCCGCAGGTTGGATTGAATGGGCTTGCGGGCCGGATCCGGCGCGGGCCGTATATTTGACATCCCTGCTCTAAATAATGACAAATAGACATTCAGGGCCAGTTCCCTGGACACAGAATTAAAAGTTAATTGAAAGTGCTTAGTCTAGGACTAAGCTTAACCTGTGTCCAGGAAACCAGCCTTTAGAGTATAAGACTGAGCAGGGTGCATAACTGTACAGAGATGAAGTGAACCTGTGTCAGTAGGTTTGTTTACCTGTCTGTAGTATCTTCGTTTCAGGATGTCCCTGTCCTTGTCTAGCTTGTCAGACACAGCTGAGCCATAGATTTCCATACTGGCCGTGAAAACCACCAGCTCATACCACTGACTTACCTAAGAGATAAACAAACAGGCACACAAAAAAACAGGCAAGAGAGAACCACCAGACAAATGTGTTCAAAATAAGTACAAGTGATTAATCAATTGCAAATTAATGAACTGTAGTCTACAACCCCAGTTGATAATTGATGCTAGCTCAATGCACTTTTCACACACTTATCCTCATCCCCAAGAGCTACGGTAGAGAGAATAAACAACACAAGACTTAGAATTTCCTTAACCTCTTGAAAACCTACAAACACATGGAACTAATTTACATAGATTAATCCTCAATTTAAAAAAAAAAATATATATATATATATATATATATATATATATATATATATATATATATATATATATTAACTAGGCAAGTCGGTTAAGAACAAATTCTTATTTACAATGACGGCCTACACTGGCCAAACCCAGACGACGCTGGGCCAATTGTGCGTCGCCCTATGAGACTCCCAATCACGGTCGATTGTGATACAGTATATAACAATAATTATTTGGATATTGACACAAAAGGCACTATCACTCACCACTTCTAAGAAGAAGTCCACGTGCGGTCTTTTATGTACAAAAAACCTGACAGGATGTTTGTCGATTACCACCTTCACAAGAGAGAGAAATAAATAAATAATGAGGGAGAAAGAGAATAAGAGAGCAGGAAAGGTTAGGAAACATATTCCTGGAGTTAATGAGTGAACGATGAGTATTAGTCAGTCTGGTGTGTGTGTGTTGACAAGGTGATGTTAATAAATCAGTCAGACAGTAAACATATAGGCCATTACCTTTAGAATGAAGTCTGGGGGAGTGCCTGGTCTCACTGTGGGTCTCATCACCCCGTCATGGTGGGAGTGAATTAGGGTCTCGTCAAGGTCCAGCACCAGAATCTTCCTCTTAACGGCATCTGATGTGCAAGAGCGCAATCACATTCAACACCAGAGAGCAAAACTAAACAAGTAACCTCAAATGTATCAGTTTCTGCCTAAGCCATAAATCCCTGGTTTCATAGCCTGGTCTCAGATCTGTTTGTTCCCTCACACGAACTCTTACTGTCAATGTCATGACAATCATGATAGCGACATTAAGAGTTGTCAAGACAGCACAAAAAGATTTGGAACAAGGCTAAGAACCTTTGATCTTCTTATGAGACATTATTAGTTTGTGGTTGCCATGGCACCATGAAGTAGACTAGGCAGAGAGCTCCTCTAAAGATGTTTTATATTTTATGGTTTGTGTTTTCTTTATTTGATTTTATATTGGATTTTGTTAGCCTAGTAAGTTTTGATTATTTATATACCGATTCAACGGTGTTATGACACCGGCAAGAGTTCGTTTTGCCCAGAGGCTAACCAGCTTTCATTTGATTTGAAACTGGAGATGGCATAGGCTTGGACATCACAGAGGCTTGTTGTAGTGGATCTCTCACTCCAAGGAGGACTATCCCAATAATTGGCGCCCTATAGAAATCTAGAGGATACCGGCTTCACACAGGTGGGTGCAACATGTTGTTTGAGGAGTATCTACCCACTGAGTCTGCAGAGAAGCTGGGGATTGCAAGGGCTGGCCTGATGATCCGGACCCGTCTTACTTACTTTTTTCATCCAAAGAACTACATTAAAAAATATTTCTATTTCACCTTTATTTAACTAGGCAAGTCGGTTAAGAACAAATTCTTATTTACAATGACGGCCTACCCCGGCCAAACCCGGACGACGCTGGGCCAATTGTGTGCCGCCCTATGGAACTCCCAATCACAGCCGGATATGACTTTTGTTTTTAAGCATCTTTGAGATTATCTGTATAATGAAAAGCTCTATATAAAATAAATATATTATTATTATAGCATTGTTGAAAATAAACAGGATACTTACTGAGTCGGTTTATGAACACAGGCGACAGAGGTAATGTGTCATAACGCACTGTTTGGTACTGGATTACCTGCACAGGAAGAGATGAGCAACTGTCAAAATTGAGAACCTGAAGAATGACAAATTCCAAAAAGTTGTTCTTATAAACACAATAAGGTTAGGCCATTTGTTAGATACATTGTAGAGCAATAGCAGTGTGCCGGAGTTGTCAAATTTTGATTTTTTTTTACTATGCACCTGGAATTACATAAGAATTCAATGGGTTCCAGACATATGTGAAATTACATTCCAATGACACCAACACAGTTTGGCACTGCTCTATTTCTTTCAAATACTCCAACATAGATACATACAGTGGTTCTCCTCCAGGAATCACACTTCAATTTGCCCTCTGCACCAGGGCTATATTTAACACACATATGCAAGCACACATGTACACACATCCTCAGCTGTCCAGGACTGTCAAACAGACGCAACAGGGTAGTTAAGGCAGGCAGCCTTGTGAGACCTTTGTGTACACACACAGATAGAATAGGATACTTTCGCTTGTACTGTAGAGCTGATAAAAACAAAAAACCTGCTCAGTCACCACGCTTTATTGACAGAATATCCAGCGTACCATGCTGTGTGAATACAGTGTGAAGTCAGTAGTATGCAAGCTATTGCCTTCTCCTTTTCCTACTACAGTGGATTGGTTCGGTTCTGCAGCAAAAAGTTGTTATAGGACCAGCTGAACAATGGAGTGAGTGGCTAATAGGGCTTACCACGCTGATTATAGTTGGCTGGTTGAAGAAAATACCCCACTTAGTCAAGTGGTTACATAAAACAGGGAAAGGTCATCCAAATGGGTTGTTTGTCTGAAGAGCCATTATCCCATCTGAACAGATGGGAAGCTCTAGGTTACACTACAGAGAGTCGACAGAGAGGGGTTGTTTGTCTGAAGAGCCATTATCCCATCTGAACAGATGGGAAGCTCTAGGTTACACTACAGAGAGTCAACAGAGTGGGGTTGTTTGTCTGAAGAGCCATTATCCCATCTGAACAGATGGGAAGCTCTAGGTTACACTACAGAGAGTCAACAGAGTGGGGTTGATTGTCTGAAGAGCCATTATCCCATCTGAACATCTAGGTTACACTACAGTGAGTCAACAGAGAGGAAATATACAACCATCTATCCAGCAAGGATTTCTACTAGGCAATTTTTTATTTTACCTTTATTTAACTAGGCAAGTCAGTTAAGAACAAATTCTCATTTTCAATGACAGTGGTTTAACTGCCTGTTCAGGGGCAGAACGACAGATTTGCACCATGTCAGCTTGGGGGTTTGAACTTGCAACCTTCCGGTTACTAGTCCAACGCTCTAACCACTAGGCTACCCTGCCACCCCCGAAACCTGCTATACAGCTAAACTGGTAATAAAATATTTGAAGAAAAATGATAATCATATTTTATGAGAGAACTTGGTTTAGGTCTTGTAAAAGACAGCATTTGTACTTTTTTGTAAAAAGTTTAGTCAGATTCAGATGTTTTGGTTCATCCACAGCTCTTCCCTTTCTTATTTTCAAGTATGAAGAAATGGTACTATTTCAGAGTGTGTATAGAGTTCCCAGCTCTGCTTAGTTACACCTGAAACATCTAATCCGTATCCAAAGTCCCGAGTCCAATCATCACCATGTTCATACAGTGTCATAAACACTGTCCACAACACTGTCCATGACAGGCGATAGAGGACAGCTTCTTCCTGTGCATTGCATTCTCTCTCTATATATATATATATATATATATATATATATATATATATTGGTGTGTGTGTGTGAGCTTCAGATGGACCGTCTCAAGAGCATTGGCAAGTCCAAATGGGCCAAGTGTGTGCTATTAGTTTATCCAACTATCATTATCCGAGTGATATTGATTAGGGAAATTCCATAGTAGGAGGCCAATGTATTACAAATACATTTCTAGAATACTCACCGTCCTTAAATGTTTCCTGAGTATGTACAGAATAAACCCCCATATTCTAGACGTCACTCCGAGGAAAGTGCGAATGCCAAGTAAACACTGACGGGTCTTCAGCATTTCGACAGTCACTCAAACAGTATTCTCGGCACAAATAGCGGTACAGCCCGAGAGACTCCGGTTGAGTCGGGTCCCCAGCCTCTTCCCTCCAGAACCTGCAGCTGCAGGTCAAGTAGACACCGGCCAATAGCAATCGTGTGCTCAGTTCAAATCCTACTTTCGCCACACTCGATTGAAAATGAATGAAGAAAAACCCCTTTTAAAAAGTAGCTAAACCGTCATTAAAAATGAAAGCGATGAATCCAGGCGAGTAGCAACTAGCATTCGCTGGTTCTCGGTCGCTAGTTTAGCTAGCCCTGGTAAGCTAGAAAAGTGTATAAAAGGAAACGTCCTTATAAAATACCAACGATACAATTCTAACTTTGCTTAGTTAGGTTGACAAATTGAAGTTGGTTGACGAAATATGCCAAAGTCCCAACTAGACGCCGTCAACACATACTTCAAACAAATCCGGAACTGGACAGCACGCCGCCATAACTACGTGGTTTCGACTAGGCGGTATACATGCCACGTTTACGTGCTATTCAGAACTAGGAAACTATAAAATGCCAACTTGCTAACTGAGTGAATGCGGCACGTGTATAACTATAAACTATTAGCAAGTCGGACATTTCAGAGTTCCCTAGTTCCGACCAGAAAATGAATGCAGCAACAGTTACGACCGGAAGTGACCTTTTCGTAGCCGGTTGAGAGAAGCTCGTGAGGCATTTAAGCCCTGAACATCGCCTGACAGGCAGCCATGTATCCCATGCTGCGTACAGCCCCAAGACCAGAGTCAATTGCATGCAACGAACAACGAGCCATAGAGCCACATTCAAACAGAGACAGAAAGCTGAAGCCTAGGGGATGGATCGAAATGTACACAATGGGTATCTGAAGGAAAATGGGGTGGGTCATACTTTTTCAATTTCAGTTTAAGAGAGTTTTTATTTTGTATTAATCTAGTCCAGGGGAGGGTCATGCAATTTGTAATTTATGAAACGTCAATATTTCTTAGTGTTTTAGAATTAGTTCTCATCTCTGATTCTCTGCTGGGCACACAATATCAAGTACAATTATAGTCTAAGTGTTAAGTGTTGTCTCAATCTAATGATCCATAGCCTAAAGTCTACAAAGCGCATGCTTAGTGAAGCAGATAATAAACGTATATATATATATATATATTTTTTTTTTAAGCTAGCTGCTGGGATGGTGTTAATTAAACTAGGCTGCATTAAACACTGCAATGGATATTCCAATCCTGAACCCCGGCCTGCTTTGCTCTTGCTGATCAAAATCTTAGATTTTTGATTAGGCCATAGTCTGATCTTGTGCATGGCCTAGCCTATAATCTATGTTGTGTTCAGTTTGAAAAGGAGAGTGTGAAGATGAGGAGGAGGACAGGCGGTCAAGTTTGATAACTTGCATCTACTATAATTGATTTGATTACAAACAATATGTTTCTTGCCCATGATGTCAGCTTATTTATCAGAGTTATTGACCTCAGAATAAGCCAGATTCAACTGATTTACATTGTGGTGCTGAAATTTGAAGCAGTGCCACAATCAATCGGAAATGGACAGCTCATGGTGCTGAAAGTAGGCAAATTTGAGTAGGCATAATTCATTTAAACTGTATTCAATGTAATGAGACTTTACTAACAACAAGAGGGCTTTGTGTTGGAGCCTATTTCTTCCTATTTAAGAAATAAGAACTAGGCATAACTGTTTGACAGATGAAATTGGGCTATAGGCTGCTATATATCAATTCCTCCATCCACCATGCACTCTTTAAATAGCCTACCGCCGTGTCAGTGAAGGGCTGTTAAGTTAAAACCAAGACTCAAATTGAGTAGGTATGAGAGGGTATGCCATAAGTCAAATTTTTATTAAAGAAAATAGCAAAAAGCACAGGCCTACCCCTTGTTAGCTTAAGATTTAGAAGAAAATAAAACACATCTGATTATATAATGTGATCTAAGCTTTGGTCTGCAATGCTTTATGCTAGAAACAAGCTGTAAAATCCTCTAAAGGTTCTACAGCTGCACCATCGAGAGCATCACTGCCTGGTGTGGCAACTGCTCGGCCTCTGACCACAAGGCACTACAGAGGGTAGTGCGTACGGCCCAGTACATCACTGGGGCCAAGCTTCCTGCCATTCAGGACCTCTATACCAGGTGGTGTCAGAGGAAGGCCCTAAAAATTGTCAAAGATTCCAGCCACCCTAGTCATAGACGGTTCTCTCTGCTACCGCATGGCAAGCAGTACCAGAGCGCCAAGTCTAGGTTCAAGAGGCTTCTAAACAGATTCTACCCCCAAGCCATAAGACTCCTGAACATCTAATCAAATGGTTACCCAGACTATTTGCATGAAACACCTCCCCCTTTTTACGCTGCTGCTACTCTCTGTTATCTATGCATATTCACTTTAATAACTGGCAGCTTCATTAAATAGTACCTGGGAAACACCAGTCTCAACGTCAACAGTGAAGAGGCGACTCTGGGATGCTGGCCTTCTAGGCAGAGTTCCTCTGTCTAGTGTCTGTGTTCTTTTGCCCATCTTAATCTTTTCTTTTTATTGGCCAGTCTGAGATGCGGCTTTTTCTTTGCAACTTTGCCTAGAAGGCCAGCATCCCGGAGTCGCCTCTTCACTGTTGACGTTGAGACTGGTGTTTTGAGGGTACTATTTAAATGAAGTTGCCAGGTGTGGACTTGTCTGTTTCTCAAACTAGACACTCTAATGTGCTCACTTGTGCACCGGGGCCTCTCACTCTTCTTTCTATTCTGGTTAGAGCCAGTTTGCGCTGTTCTGTGAAGGGAGTAGTACACAGCGTTGTACGAGATCTTCAGTTTCTTGGCAATTTCTCGCTAGGATTAGCCTTCATTTCTCAGAACAAGAATAGACTGACGAGTTTCAGAAGAAAGGTCTTTGTTTCTAGCCATTTTGAGCCTGTAACCGACCCCATAAATGCTGATGCTCCAGATACTCAACTAGTCTAAAGAAGGCCAGTTTTATTGCTTCTTTAGTCAGAACAACAGTTTTAACATAATTGCAAAAGGGTTTTCTAATAATCAATTGGCCTTTTAAAATTATAAACTTGGATTAGCTAACACATTGTGCCATTGGAACACAGGAGAGATGGTTGCTGATAAAGGGCCTCTGTATGCCTAAGTAGATATTCCATAAATAATCTGTTGCTTCCAGATACAATAGTCATTTACAACATTAACAATGTCTACACTGTATTTCTGATCAATTTGATGTTATTTTAATGGACAAAAGAAATAGCTTTTCTTTCAAAAACAAGGAAATTTCTAAGTGATCGCAAACCTTTGAACGGTAATGTGCATATTACCTCAATTACCTCGACTAACCGGTGCCCCCCGCACATTGACTCTGTACCGGTACCCCCTGAATATAGCCTCGCTATTGTTATTTTACTGCTGCTCTTTAATTATTTGTTACTTTTATGTCTTATTATTGTTTTGGGATATTATTATTTTTTCACTACATTGTTGGTTAAGGGCTTGTAAGGATTCCACTGTAAGGTCTACAACTGTTGTATTCGGCATATGTGACTAATAATATTTGATTTGATTTAAAAAATACAGTGGGAAAGATGTGACTCAGATGCATATGAGGAGATCATTATTTTGTTTCTTTGACATTCAGATGCTGAACTACAACCTGCTATAGCCGAGAGGACAAAACATTTACTTTGTTTGGGAAGTAATCTAATTCTGTCACTACCAATTTATTAAGCTAGTCACTTTCTGTAGAATAAAATATGTTTAAACCCAGACAGCTTTTAGGGAAACACTTGTGGCCTACTTTCGTTGGAGTAAGCCATGGAAGAAGAGTAGCCAGCAGTTAAAGCTTATATTTTTCTGAATCAGTAGGCCTACTCTGTTTGGTGTAGAAAGGTAGGCCTAACTTTTTAAAGTACCATGCTCAGATTTCTAATGATGGCTCAGATTTCATTATTAGCAAAAATGGACAGTTTTGTTAGAAACAAAACACACCAATTTGGCATAAGAAAATATAATAAAATGAACACAGGCCTATTTTTCTGTCCATTCTTAGCCTGTAATTTGCCATATTCTTTAATACAAAGTAGACCTCTCATACCCCCTCAATTCGAGTGTTGGTTGTAACTTAGCCTACTACCGTGTCAGTGAAGGGCTGTTATTTAAAGAGTGCATGGTGGATGGAGGTGACATAGAATTGCATGAAATGTTTATAAAGGGCTTTTTTTTTTCTCAGACCTGCAAATACAATGATATATTCATGCAATGCTTTTACTATATATATGAGATCTTTCTACCCCTACACTTGTCCATGGTGGTCTGCAACCCCACAACCTTCTGGCCCGCAACCCTGTGCGCTATCAAAATTCCTGCGTTGCCATGTAATAGTTAGAGGATGAAGAACAGTTTCTAAAAATGGTCTGTCCAAGAAGTGAGGGTATAGATTAGAACTGTAGACATGTTCTCTGCTATCCACTTTACATTGGAATTAATATTTTGGGTATAGGTAAAGGTTGCTTGTTTTTTTAAGCGTTCAGAGAGGGTTTAGGTAAATATATTTTGCTGAAGGGAGGGCCATCCATTTTCTCCATGTAAGACTTATTACGTTCACTCCCTGAAGGAAAAAAATATAATATAGCTAGCATCTTTTAAAATTAAGGTAATTTAGCTAGCTAGTCTTGTGAGCTAGCTTGCTAGCTAGCTAGGCCGTCTTGTGAGCTAGCTAGCAAACTGGCAAGTTATTTATGCTGGTTGTTAGCTTGCAAAACTAATATTTATATAATTCTAACACTTAATGTTTTGTGGATAATATTTAAATTTACAGAGTTCCATTCCTGACAGGCTGAAAATATTAGCTTTCAGAATCAATAGAAGCCTCGGAGGCTGATAAGGCAGGATGCTGCCTTGTAGGCTGTTTAATGTGCAAAGCTCCTTGCAGGCATATTAGCCAGCAAAGTGCCTTATAGGCTGATGCATATGATCCAGTGGGTGAGCTCTATTCCAAACGGTTTATTGTCACACACTAAATAGGTACAGTGAAATGTATTGCTTTAGAGGGTCAGCCAAAGTAGTACAGTGCCCCTCAAACAAATTAGAGTTGAAGGAGAATTTCACAATGGCTCTGCCATAATCATATCTAATGTTAACAACATTACGTTTTAGTCATAGATAAATAAATAACTCCTCAGCGATCTCAAACGGGTGTCTTTAAATTTCACTGTTAGAATCCGAAAGTTCCTACTTCCAGTCTATTTGTCTGCTCATAGTTTACCACAAACTCCTGCATTCATAGCAAATGTACAGGGAAAGTACTCAGACCCCTTGACTTTTTGTTACATTACAGCCTTATTCTAAAATCTTTTTTTTTTAAATGTCCCTCATCAATCTACATACAATAACCAAAAATGACGAAGCGAAAACAGGTTTTTAGAAATGTTTGTAAATGTATTAAAAAGGAAAAACATTAATACCTAAGTATTCTATGAGACACTAAATAAAACTCAGGTGCATCGGGTTTCCGTTCTTCATCCTTGAGATGTTTCGACAACTTGATTGATTCTTCTAGAGAAGTTCTGAGGTCACAGACTTGCTTGCTACTAGCTACTTGGTGTGTTGTTCATTCAGTTTAACTGCACCCTCAATGGCCATGTCTTGAAATATGCAGACAGTCAAATTATTAGTAGATTTACATTGTAATACTTCTGACAGCCAACTTTATAACTCTGCCCATAACTTTTGGACTTCATAGCGTTCCCAGAAGACATGGATTATTGCGTCATTGTTAGTTTTACATTTAAGACATGACTCTACCGTTATTGTCACGACTTCTACCGGGGGTAACTCCTCTCCCTGTTCGGGCGGCGCTCGGCGCTCGGCGTCGCCGGTCTACTAGCCACTACCGATCCCTTTTTCTTTTTCTGGTTGTTTTGTCTGTGTTCCTTTTCACACCTGGTTTTCAATTGCTTTGATTTCTGTGGGTATATAGGGCAGCTGTTACCTGCCGTAATTCGTGCAGGATTAGACTTGTGTGTGTTGCGTTCGATGGTATTTGATGTTTGTTGTTTTTTCGCATTTACGCACGTGTATGTAAAGTGTCGGAACTGTGTTAGTTCCTCCGTGTGTTTGCACGATTATTCGAGAGCGTAGTTTTGGGATTTTTGTTCTGTGCCATTTGCATTGCTGGACCATTATTAAACACGCTCCTCAGACATCCCTGCTCTCCTGCGCCTGACTCCTACACCTCTCACCAAGACGCATGTTATCACAGAATCCTGCACCAATATAATTATGGAGTCAGCAGGAGCGGACGCACTTCCAGGGTCCGTGGAGGAGCGAGTTCAACACCACACGGCAGTGTTACACCGACTGGGGACCGCCATGGATCAGGTGATGGCGAAGATGGAGAGATGGGAGAGAGGTGGCCTTCCCACACCGTTATCAGCTACACCCCAACCAGTACCACTACCCTCTCCTTCATTGCCTGAGCACAGTGGAATTCGACTCGCCCTCCCGAGGGAGTATGATGGGACGGCGGCCGGGTGCCAGGGCTTCTTACTCCAGATGGACCTATACCTGGCGACCGTTCGTCCGGCTCCTTCGGGGGGTGAGAGCGTGAACGCCCTCGTCTCCTGCCTCGCAGGTAAAGCCCTGGAGTGGGCCAACGCGGTGTGGAACGATCCTGACTCGGCGAGGGACCACTACCCAGAGTTCACCCGCCGCTTTCGGGCCGTGTTTGATCACCCACCTGAGGGTCGAGCGGCGGGTGAACGGCTGTTCCATCTGAGGCAGGAGAGGAGGAGTGCTCAGGACTTTGCTCTAGAGTTCCGGACCTTGGCCGCTGGCGCGGGATGGAACGACAGGGCCTTGATCGATCACTATAGGTGTAGTTTGCGTGAGGACGTCCGTAGGGAGCTGGCCTGTAGAGACACCACCCTGTCCTTGGACCAATTGATCGACATGTCCATTCGGTTGGACAACTTGCTGGCGACCCGCGGACGTCCAGATCGGGCTCTGTCAGTTCCATCTCCCAGCTCCACCACTCCAACACCCATGGAGCTAGGAGGTGCTTCAGCGAGGGCGACCGGAGGAGGGGGCCTTTCCTGTGCCAGCTGTGGTCGCAGAGGGCACACTGCTGACCGGTGCTGGGAGGGCCCCCCCGGGAGTCGAGACGCCAGGCCGAGCACTGCCCGGACACCTCAGGTGAGTCGGCACCAGGCTCACCCAGAGCCCCCTGTTGGTCACGTGTATGTATGGATTGTTTTTCCTAAATTTTCCCCTCTTTCCCGGCATAAGGCGCTAGTAGATTCAGGCGCGGCGGGGAATTTTATTGACCGCGGTTTAGCGAACAGGTTAGGGATTCCCCTTGTTCAGCTGGATAAACCCTTCCCAGTGCACGCCTTAGATAGCCGACCATTAGGGTCAGGGCTAGTCAGGGAGGCCACGGCTCCACTGGATATGGTTACGCAGGAGGGTCATGAGGAGAGAATTAGTCTCTTCCTCATTGATTCTCCTGCGTTTCCGGTGGTGTTGGGGATCCCCTGGTTGGCCCGTCACAACCCCAGGATTTCGTGGCAACAGAGGGCTCTACAGGGGTGGTCGGAGGAGTGCTCAGGCAGGTGTGTAGGAGTTTCCATCGGTGCTACAACGGTGGAGAGTCCAGACCAAGTCTCCACCGTGCACATTCCCTCAGAATATGCCGATTTGACTATCGCCTTCTGTAAAAAGAAGGCGACCCAATTACCACCTCATCGACGAGGGGATTGTGCGATAAATCTCCTGGTAGGCGCTGCACTTCCCAGGAGTCACATGTATCCCCTGTCACAGGAGGAGACGGTGGCTATGGAGACATACATATCGGAATCTCTGGGGCAGGGGTTCATTCAGCCCTCCATCTCACCTGCCTCCTTGAGTTTATTTTTTGTGAAGAAGAAGGAGGGTGGTCTGCGTCCGTGCATTGACTATAGAGGTCTAAATTCCATCACGGTGGGGTATAGTTACCCGCTACCTCTCATTGCCACGGCGATTGAGTCATTTCACGGAGCACGGTTTTTCACAAAACTGGATCTCAGGAGTGCATATAACTTGGTGCGTATCCGGAAGGGAGATGAGTGGAAGACGGCGTTTAGTACCACATCCGGCCATTATGAGTACCTCGTCATGCCGTACGGGTTGAAGAATGCTCCAGCAGTCTTCCAATCTTTTGTGGATGAGATTCTCAGGGATCTGCACAGTCAGGGTGTGGTGGTTTACATCGATGATATTCTGGTCTATTCCGCTACACGGGCCGCGCATGTGTCTCTGGTGCGCAGGGTACTTGGGAGACTGTTGGAGCATGACCTGTACGTCAAGGCTGAGAAATGCTCGTTCTTCCAACAGGCCGTCTCCTTCCTTGGATATCGCATTTCCACATCGGGGTTGGTGATGGAGGATGACCGCATTGCAGCCGTGAGTAATTGGCCGACTCCAACCACGGTAAAGGAGGTGCAGCGGTTCTTAGGGTTTGCCAACTACTACCGGAGGTTTATCCGGGGTTTTGGGCAGGTGGCTGCGCCCATTACGTCACTGCTGAAGGGGGGGCCGACGCGTCTGGGGTGGTCGGCTGAGGCGGACAGGGCTTTTGGTCGCCTGAAGGCTCTTTTTACCTCGGCTCCCGTGCTGGCGCATCCGGACCCCTCTTTGGCATTTATAGTGGAGGTGGACGCATCCGAGGCTGGGGTTGGAGCCGTGCTCTCCCAGCGCTCGGGTTCGCCACCGAAGCTCCGCCCCTGTGCTTTCTTTTCTCAGAAGCTCAGCCCGGCGGAGCGAAACTATGACGTGGGGGATCGGGAGCTGCTAGCTGTTGTCAGAGCCCTAAAGGTGTGGAGACATTGGCTTGAGGGGGCCCAGCACCCTTTCCTCATCTGGACTGACCACCGTAATCTAGAGTACATTCGGGCAGCGAGGAGACTGAACCCTCGTCAGGCAAGGTGGGCCATGTTTTTCACCCGATTTAGGTTTACCATCTCCTATAGACCAGGCTCCCAGAACACTAAGGCAGACGCACTGTCCCGACTATACGGAGGAGCGGGCCATTGATCCTGCGCCCATCCTCCCGGCTTCTTGTCTAGTGGCACCTGTAAGGTGGGAGGTGGATGCAGACATTGAGCGAGCATCGCGTGTTGAGCCCACTCCACCACAATGTCCAGCGGGACGGGTGTATGTTCCGCTGGAGGTTAGAGACAGGTTAATTTGGTGGGCTCACACATCCCCCTCCTCTGGTCATCCGGGGATTGGGAGGACGGTGCGATGTCTTAGTGGGAAGTACTGGTGGACCACTTTAGCCAAGGACGTGAGGGTTTATGTGTCCTCCTGCTCAGTGTGCGCTCAGTGCAAGGCTCCTAGGCACCTGCCCAGAGGGAAGTTACAACCCCTTCCCGTTCCACAGCGGCCTTGGTCACACCTGTCGGTTGACTTCTTGACCGATCTGCCACCGTCAGGGGCAACACCACAATCCTGGTCGTTGTGGATCGGTTTTCTAAGTCCTGTCGTCTCCTCCCTTTGCCCGGTCTCCCTACGGCCCTACAGACGGCGGAGGCCCTGTTTACTCACGTCTTCCGGCACTACGGGGTGCCTGAGGATATTGTTTCTGATCGGGGTCCCCAGTTCACGTCCAGGGTGTGGAAGGCTTTCATGGAACGTTTGGGGGTCTCGGTCAGCCTGACCTCTGGGTTTCACCCCGAGAGTAATGGGCAGGTGGAAAGAGTGAACCAGGATGTGGGTAGGTTTCTGCGGTCGTATTGCCAGGACCGGCCAGGGGAGTGGGCGAAGTACATCCCCTGGGCGGAGATGGCCCAGAACTCACTCCCCCACTCCTCTACGAACCTGTCGCCCTTCCAATGTGTGTTGGGCTATCAGCCGGTCCTGGTACCATGGCATCAGAGCCAGACCGAGGCTCCTGCGGTGGACGATTGGGTGAAACGCTCAAGGGAAACCTGGGAGGCCGCCCATGGGTACCTTAAACGGGCCGAAGCACGGCAGAAGGCCAGTGCCGACCGCCATCGCAGCGAGGCCCCGGTGTACACACCGGGGGACCGGGTCTGGCTCTCGACCCGAAACCTGCCCCTCCACCTGCCCTGCCGGAAGCTGGGTCCGCGATTTGTGGGGCCATTCAAAGTCCTGAGGAGAATAAACGAGGTGTGTTATAGGTTACAGCTCCCCCCGTATTACCGTATTAACCCCTCGTTTCATGTGTCTCTCCTCAGGCCGGTGGTGGCTGGTCCGCTTCAAGAAGATGAGGTGCGGGAGGTCCCTCCGCCCCCCCCTGGACATCGGGGGGGCGCCGGCGTATGCAGTTCGGTCCATACTGGACTCGAGGCGTCGGGTGGGGGGTCTTCAGTACCTCGTGGACTGGGAGGGGTACGGTCCGGAGGAGAGATGCTGGGTGCCGGTGGAGGACGTACTGGATCCTCCTATGCTAAGGGAGTTTCACCGCCTCCATCCGGATCGCCCTGCGCCTCGTCCTCCGGGTCGTCCTCGAGGCCGGCGTCGTCGCGCTGCGGGAGCCGCGCGTCAGGGGGGGGGTACTGTCACGACTTCTACCGGGGGTAACTCCTCTCCTCTCTTTCACACCTGGTTTTCAATTGCTTTGATTTCTGTGGGTATATAGGGCAGCTGTTACCTGCCGTAATTCGTGCAGGATTAGACTTGTGTGTATTGCGTTCGATGGTATTTGATGTTTGTTGTTTTTTCGCATTTACGCACGTGTATGTAAAGTGTCGGAACTGTGTTAGTTCCTCCGTGTGTTTGCACGATTATTCGAGAGCGTAGTTTTGGGATTTTTGTTCTGTGCCATTTGCATTGCTGGACTATTATTAAACACGCTCCTCAGACATCCCTGCTCTCCTGCGCCTGACTCCTACACCTCTCACCAAGACGCATGTTATCACAGTTATGCTATAGATTTAGGGAATTTTGTATAATACAGTTGAAGTCGGAAGTTTACATACACTTAGGTTGGAGTCATTAAAACTCGTTTTTCAACCACTCTACAAATTTCTTGTTAACAAACTATAGTTTTGGCAAGTCGGGTAGGACATCTACTTTGTGCCTGACACAAGTCATTTTTCCAACAATTGTTCACAGACAGATTATTTAACTTATAAATTCACTGTATCACAATTCCAGTGGGTCAGAAGTTTACATACACTTTGCACTTTGCATACAACTGCACATGGGGACAAAAATTGTACTTTTTGGAGAAATGTCCTCTGGTCTGATGAAACAAAAATAGAGCTGTTTGGCCATAATGAAAATCGTTATGTTTGGAGGAAAAGGGGGGAAACTTCCAAGCCGAAAAACCCCATCCTAACCGTGAAGCACGGGGGTGGCAGCATCATGTTGTGGGGGTGCTTTGCTGCAGGAGGGACTGGTGCACTTCACAAAATAGATGGCATCATGAGGTAAGAAAATGATGTGGATATATTGAAGCAACATAAAGCTTGGTCGCAAATGGGTTAAAGCTTGGTTGCAAATGGGTCTTCCAAATGGACAATGACCCCAAGCATACTTCCAAAGTTGTGGCAAAATGGCTTAAAGATCACAAACTCAAGGTATTGGAGTGGCCATCACAAAGCCCTGATCTCAATCCTATAGAAAATATGTGGGCAGAACTGAAAAAGCTTGTGCGAGCAAGGAGGTCTACAAACCTGACTCAGTTACACCAGCTCTGTCAGGAGGAATGGGCCAAAATTCACCCAACTTATTGTGGGAAGCATGTGGGAGGTTACCCGAAACGTTTGACCCAAGTTAATCAATTTAAAGGCAATGCTACCAAATACTAATTGAGTGTATGTAAACTTCTGACCCACAGGGAATGTGATGAAAAAAATAAAAGCTGAAATAAATCACTCTCTCAACTACTCTGTATTATTCTGACATTTCACATTCAAATAAAATAAAGTGGTGATCCTAACTGACCTAAGACAGGGAATTTTTACTCAGATTAAATGTCAGGAATTGTGAAAAACTGAGTTGAAATGTATTTGGCTAAGGTGTATCTAAACTTCCGACTTGAACTAAATATTCTGTACATTAGTTTTTGTTAACAGTAATGTCATTAGTTATGTTCCAACATTCCCTCCATCTTATCAGTTATTTTTATGTCTTGGTTACAGCAGCTCATTTTTTTCTAAGAGATTGTCAGTTGGATAGGCTCACTGCAAGGTTTTGTATATCTTACCTATCATATGAATATAATTTTCAGACTCAAATAGGATTCCCTTAAGATTGCTATCATGTTCAAAAGATTTCAAAATGAAATTTCGTGATATGAAACTCTTAAGTTGCAAGGGTTTGAAAATAGCTACATTGGTCAGTCCAAAATTGTTTTTTAATTCTGTCATGGAGAATTTTTTTATTTCTTATTACCAAGTCATTTAGAGTTTCTATGCCTTTAGTTTTCCATGTGGATCAATTTATCGGTGAATTCTAAAAAGCTATCCATAGGGTTGTGATTTTTGGGAGTGATATTGATTCTTGTAGAATATGTTTAACTTTCTTCCATATTGTTATACTGTTCTTAACTATGAAGTTGTTCATGTTCTTAACTTTATCATTTAGACATGTGAACAAGATTCTGGGTATGAGTATGCACCCATTGTTCTTCTTAAGTGCATTTAACTGAACAGTAACTTCGGAAAGTATTCAGACCCCTTTACTTTTTCCACATTGTTACGTTATAGCCTTATTCTAAAATATATATTAAAAAATCTCAGCAATCTACAATACCTCAATAACGTTTTTTACATTTATTTTTGCAAATGTATTAAATATAAACAGAAATACTTTCAGGCCCATTGCTATGAGGCTTACAATTGAACTCCGGTGCATCCTGTTTCCATTCATCATCGTTGAAATGTTTCTACAACTTGATTGGAGTCCATCTGTGGTAAATTCAATTGATTGGATATGATTTGGAATGGCACACTCCTGTCTATATAAGCAAAAATCAAGCCATGAGGTTGACGAGATTGTCCGTAGAGCTCAGAGACAGGATTGTGTCGTGGCACAGATCTGGGGAAGGGAACCAAAAACATTTCTGCAGCATTGAAGGTCCCCAAGAACACAGTGGCCTCCATCATTCTTAAGTGGAGGAAGTTTGGAACCACCAAGGGTCTTCCTAGAGCTTGCCACCCGGCCAAACTGAGCAATCAGTGGAGAAGGGCCTTGATCAGGGAAGCAAGAACCTGATGGTCACTCTGAAAGAGCTCTAGAGTTCCTCTGTGGTGATGGGAGAAACTTCCAGAAGGACAACCATCTCTGCAGCACTCCACCAATCAGGTCTTTATGGTAGAGGGGCCAGATGGAAGCCACTCCTCAGTAAAAGGCACATGACAGCCTGCTTGGAGTTTGCCAACAGGCACCTAAAGACTCTCAGACCATGAGAAACAAGATTCAATGATCTAATGAAACCAAGATTGAACTCTTTGGCTTGATTGCCAAGCATCACATCTGGAGGAAACCTGGTGGCATCATCATGCTGTGGGGATGTTTTTCAGCGGCAGGGACTGGGAGACTAGTCAGGATCGAGGCAAAGATGAACAGAGCAAAGTTTAGATAGATTCTTGATGAAAACATTCCAACATGACAACTACCCTAAAAATTCAGCCAAGACAATGCAGGAGTGGTTTAGGGACAAGTCTCTGAAGGTCCTTGAGTGGCCCAGCCAAAGTCCGGACTTGAACCCGATCGAACATCTCTGGAGAGACGTGAAAATAGCTGTGCAGCAACGATCCCCATCCAACATGCCAGTTCTTCAAAGGATCTGCAGAGAACAATGGGAGAAACTCCCTATATACAGGTGTGTCAAGCTTACAGCGTCATATCCAAGAAGACTTGATGCTGTAATCGCTGCCAAAGTCTTTCAACAAAGTACTGAGTAAATGGCGACAGAGAGGATGGCTGACGCTTTACGTGCTCCTAACCAACTGTTGTTTTTTTAATGTTGTTTATAACTTATTTTTTTACATAATGCTGCTGTTACCGTCTCTTATGACCAAAAATAGCTTATGGACATCAGAACAGCGATTACTCACAACGAACTGGTAGAAGCTTTTTCCTTTAACGAGTCCAACGTGAAGGATATACGGCTTCCCGGGAACAGGCCCAAATCCATCATTTGCGTGAAGAGAAGACAGAGATAAAGGTTGCGGAGGTCGGGCTGCCTTCTGAGAGATCAGGGCAAGTGAGTAGACCCCCACTGCCATCCGTTCTATTGGCAAACATGCAATCATTGTAAAATAAAATTGGTGTCCTACGAGCAAGATTAAACTACCAACGGGACATTGAAAACTGTAATATCTTATGTTTCACCGAGTCGTGGCTGAACGATGACATGAACAACATACATCTGGCGGGTTTTACACTGTATTGGCAGGATAGAACTGCAGCCTATGGTAAGACAAGGGGTGGTGGTCTATGTGTATTTGTAAACAACAGCTGGTGCATGATATCTAAGGAAGTCGAGGTTTTGCTCGCCTGAGGTAGAGTATCTCATGATAAGCTGTAGAGCACACTATCTACCTAAAGAGTTTCTGTATTTTTAGTAGCTGTCTACATACCACCACAGACCGATGCTGGCACTAAGACTGCACTCAATGAGCTTTATACTGCCATAAGCAAACAGGAAACCGCTAATCCAGAGGCGGCGCTCCTAGTGGCCGGGGACTTTAACGCAGGGAACTTAAATCCATTTTACCACATTTCCACCAGCATGTTAAATGTGCAACCATTCAGGTGACCAGTCGGTGATTCTCATCCTCGACCATGAGATGGTAGGGTTATGGCGTTGAAGCCAAGGTAGGCCGATGATGAGCTTCTGAACTGGTGCACTGGTAATGTAGAAGGGGATGTTTTCCTGGTGATTGGGCTCCACGGTGAGGGTGAGTGGTTGAGTCAGGTTCCAGATAATAATGGCTAATAGACAAGACCTTGAAACGGAAAAGGGGAGAGCAGATTGATGGTAATGTTGAGAGAGGAGGCAAGGGTCTGATCCATAAAGTTCCCTGCGGCGCCGGAATCCACTAAAGCTGTAGACACAGGGCATGAGGGACAGTTAGCCACAGTGATGGGTACTAAAAAGAGTCTAACAGGAAGAGCAGTAGCTGGAATACTCACTCCTGGTCCAGGGGATGGAACATCACGTGACGGTCCCTCTGCCCTAGTGGATCCCGGATTCTGAAGTACTGGACACCACTGGAGCTGGTGCCCTAATTGCCCACAGTACAGACATTGCCCCAGCTGTATCCGTCTGCGTCGTTCCGCCGGGGGAAGGTGTGTGACCTCTACCTCCATGGGTTCAGGCTCTGATCCTGAACACTCGCCGAAGGAGGAAGAGAAGCAATGGAGATGCCGGGCATTGAGTTTTCAATATTGGTCAGGTATATCAGGAGATAATTTTCAAATAAGTTCATTTTATATTCATGTTTACCAATACGAGTTACGTTACGTTTGGGTCCTGTCTATATTTTCCTACAAGTGGTTCAATTGTAAATGGGTGGAAAGTTGAAAGCTTCTAAAGTTTTGAAGGGTAGCCTAGTGGTTAGAGCGTTGGGCTGGTAACTGAAAGGTTGCAAGTTCGAATCCCCGAGCTGACAAGGTACAAATATGTCGTTCTGCCTTTGAACTAGGCCGTCATTGAAAATAAGAATTTGTTCTTAACTGACTTGCCTAGTTAAATAAAGGTAAAATAAAAAATCAACAGCCATTATTGATAAATCTTGTTTTTTAGCGTATTGTATTAAAACTCAATCTTCCCCCCCGTGTTTCAATAAATACATTGCTTACCTCATCCCAGTTCCTCGTCTGAGTCTGCTCTTGGGTTCACCTGTTTCGCTCCGTGTAACACATTTTAAAAACAGGGTTTTTCTTTATTTTTGACTATTTTCTACAATGTAGACATCAAAACTATGAAATAATACACATAGAATCATGTAGTAACCCAAAAGGTGTTAAACAAATCAAAATATATTTTATATTTGAGTTTCTTCAAAGTAGCAACCCTTTGCCTTGACAGCTTTGCTGAGCATGGATATAGGAAGCACTGAATGGAGTGATGTGTGTTATCATTTGTGTAAATACACAGTGAAATCACCAGTGTTAAATTCACTGTTAAAAGCGATCGACTCCCATAGTTGTTTTAGCAACAGGCAGTGCCAAATGACCCCTAGCATCAGTGCTGATAACTGGTGCTAATTGCTAAGGTATACAATTTTACTCTATTAGTGTAGATCTTTACTCAGTAAATGTAAACCTCATCACAACCCCGCCCCATACATTCAGTTTCCGCATGAAAATGTCCTCTTTTCTCGACGCCATTGTTGAATAAACAAAATCCTAATTTGTTCCACGCAAAGGTGAGTTTTAAAAAATTATTTTGCTGATATTATTTAGCTATTTTAATTTAAATACTTGACACTTTCAGTGTTTCAGTGTAACATAAAAAGCAACAGTTTTGATTGTGTTGAGTTGTTTATTTAGCCAAATTATAACTACATTTTTGACTTTAGGGTGATGCTTATAGATACATATTGTGACCATTGCATCGGCAGCTAGCTAGTCTAGCTAACTTCGTTTCCCACTCACGTTATCACCAGTTGATTTTGGCGGGCTTGTAAGACTGCTCCTAGAACATGACAATATAATATAGTGACTAGCTGGAATTACGAGTGTATTTTACTGGCCTAATTAGGCTGTCCATATTTCAGGACAGTGAATATGAATTGAATAGTCTGTTTGCTGTAGTTTGGGACCTGCTTCAAGTAATTTCAGTTGTGATCATGAATATTAAGTTGTGGTCATGATATTTTCAGAATATACATTGAAATTAGCTTTGCTAAGTAAAGGGTTATTGGTGAAAACGTTTGTAGTCGTCCTGATATAATGTCATGATTGAAATACAAATGTAATGCCTTTTCATCCATTTTGGTCTTATCTCGTACCATTAACTGCTTTCAGACCTAGTCATGCTGATCAGGGTGAAATTCAATGGTGAACAAAAATATGTCAAGATCATTGACCTGATACTTGAAAACCTTTTGATTGGAGGTAAACTTTTAATTTGTGATTGTAAATAAATGTATTGTGGTCATACATTTACAAGTCAGTCTGATTACTCTTACCATTACGATTGTAATTGTAGGTTGTTTTAATGTTTTGTCATTTGAGATCCCACTTACTAGTTTATCAGAGGCAAAGCTATATGATGGGTCCAGAACTGAAGTTGATGGGGATGTTTGAGGAGGTGGTGAAATGGCCAGATCTTGGTGTTCTCAAGCTCACACTGAACAATGATGCTAAAGGTATGTCTTGGTTACTTGTGGCATCACTTTCAATATAACCATACACGTGAAATGCCTGTATTGTCATCTTTGTGTATTTCAGAATCTTCCTTGATGAGACATGTCTCTGCCATTTCTGTGATGGTGGTTCAGACCATTGCATCGGAATCCTACCGCAAGCTCTGAACCTTTTCACCAGATCATCGCAGCTAGCTAGCTGTAATCCGAGTGGCTACTCCCGGCTAACGTCCCGGTCCCAAAGCAAGCACCATAACTGTGCCCGATGTGCCTCTCTCTGTGCCTGGAGCTAGGCCCATCTCCCGGCTAGCCAAAGAGGTACACCAGCCAATTCTTGGGCTACAATACCTCTTTTGCCAATTGGCCTGGACCATTTACTGCCGACCCGGAGCCCCTCCGATCCATCACGACTTGTCTGCCAACGTAACTGTCTGAGGGGGTTTCAACAGGCTCTTCCATTGCGATATTGCCGGAGGCCCATCTGCTTGCCCCGGCCCGTTAGCTGTCTGAATCGCTGTGTCTCCAGCTCGCCTAGCGTATTAGCGACTACTCAATCAGGTCTATTGCTACTCATTGGACCCTATGATCACTCGGCTACACATGCTGCTCCACAATGTCAATATGCCTTGTCTATTGCTTTTCTGGTTAGTGATTTTTTTCTTATTTCACTGTAGAGCCCCCAGCCCTGCCCAATATGCCTTAGATAGGCCTTTTGTTCCACCCTGCACACATGCGGTGACCTCACCTGGCTTAACTGGTGCCTCTAGAGACATAACCCCTCTCATCATCAATCAATGCCTAGGTTTACCTCCACTTTACTCACATTCTACCATACCCTTGTCTATACATTATGCCTTGAATCTATTCTTCCACGCCCATAAATCTGTGCTCCTTTTACTCTCTGTTCCGAACGCACTAGACGAGCAGTTCTTATAGCCTTTAGCTGTACCCTTATCCTACTCCTCCTCTGTTCCACTAGTGATGTAGAGGTTAACCCAGGCCCTGCAGCCCCAGCACCACTCCCATTCCCCAGACACTCTCATTTGTTGACTTCTGTAACTGCAAAAACCTTGGTTTCATGCATGTTAACATTAGAAGCCTCCTCGCTAAGTTTGTTTTATTCACTGCTTTAGTACACTCCAACAACCCTGATGTCTTAGCTGTGTCTGAATCCTGGCTTAGGAAGGCCACCAAAAATCCTGACATTTCCATCCCAACTACAACATGCAGAGTTCCGCAGAGTTCTGTCATTACTATCCAGGTCTGCCCAAACAGTTCGAGCTTCTACTTTTAAAAATTCACCTTCCCAGAAACAAGTCTCTCACCATTGCCGCTTGTTATAGACCCCCCTCAGCTCCCAGCTGTGCCATGGACACCATATGTGAATTGATTGCCCCCCATCTATCTTCAGAGTTTGTACTGTTAGGTGACCTAAACTTTGATATGCTTAAACCTAAACTCCGGACATCCTACAATCTAAGCTAGATGCCCTCAATCTCACAAATTATCAAGGAACCTACCAGGTACAACCCTAAATCCGTAACCATGGGCACCCTCTTAGATATCAACCTGACCAACTTCCCCTCTAAATACACCTCTGCTGTCTTCAACTAGGATCTCAGCGATCACTGCCTCATTGCCTGCGTCCGTAATGGGTGCGCGGTCAAACGACCACCCCTCATCACTGTCAAATGCTCCCTAAAACATTTCAGCCAGCAGGCCTTTCTAATCGACCTGGCCTGGGTGTCCTGGAAGGATATTGACCTCATCCTGTCATTAGAGGATGCCTGGTTGCTCTTTAAACACGCTTTCCTCACCATCTTAAATAAGCATGCCCCATTCAAAAAACGTAGAACTAAGAACAGCCTTTGGTGCACTGTATTAGCATGGAATAGCCCCGCGATATGCAACTTTCAGTGAAGTCAGGAACCAACATACACAGTCAGTTAGGAAAGCTAAGGCTAGCTTTTTCAAACAGAAATGTGCATCCTGTAGCACTAATTCCAAAGGTTTTGGGACACTGTAAAGTCCATGGAGAATAAGAGCACCTCCTCCCAGCTGCCCAATGCACTGAGGATAGGAAACACTGTCACCACCAATAATTCTGCCATAATCGATAATTTCAAGAACCGTTTTTCTACGGCTGGCCATGCTTTCCACCTGGCTACCCCTACCCCGGCCAACAGCTCT
Source organism: Oncorhynchus clarkii lewisi (assembly GCF_045791955.1). Classification (NCBI taxonomy): domain Eukaryota; kingdom Metazoa; phylum Chordata; class Actinopteri; order Salmoniformes; family Salmonidae; genus Oncorhynchus; species Oncorhynchus clarkii. The sequence continues at coordinate 43,386,260 of NC_092148.1, read as the reverse complement.
GCACCCCCTGCAAAAACTTGCCCAAGCCCCCCATCTCCCCGCTTCTCCTTCACTCAAATCCAGACAGCTGATGTTCTGAAAGAGCTGCAAAATCTGGATCCCTACAAATCAGCTGGGCTAGACAACCTGGACCCTCTCTTTCTAAAATGATCCACCAAAATTGTTGCAACATGTATTACCAGCCTGTTCAACCTCTCTTTCGTATCATCTGAGATCCACAAAGATTGGAAAGCTGCCGCGGTCATCCCCCTGTTCAAAGGGGGAGAAACTCTAGACCCAAACTGTTATAGACCTATATCTATCCTACCCTGCCCTTCTAAAATCTTCGAAAGCCAAGTTAACAAACAGATCACCGACCATTTCGAATCCCACCATACCTTTTCCACGATATCGATATCATAACCGCCATCGGTAAAAGACAGTACTGATGTCGCTCTTGATGCTTGTGATTCTCTGATCCACCTCTACGCGGACAACACCATTCTGTATACATCTGACCCTTCTTTGGACACTGTTAACAAACTTCCAAACGAGCTTCAATGACATACAACACTCCTACCGTGGCCTCCAACTGCTTTTAAATGCTAGTAAAACTACATGCATGCTCTTCAACAGATTGTTGCCCGCACCCGCCTGCCCGACTAGCATCACTACTCTGGACGGTTCTGACTTAGAATATGTGCACAACTTCACAAACCTAGGTATCTGGTTAGATTGTAAACTCTCCTTCCAGACTCACATTAGGCATCTCCAATCCAAAATGTAATCTAGAATTGTCTTCCTATTTCGCAAAACAAAGCCTCCTTCACTCATGCTGCCAAACATACCCTTGTAAAACTGACTATCCTACCGATCCTTGACTTCGGCGATGTCATTTACAAAATTGCCCCCAACACTCTACTCAGCAAACTGGATGTAGTCTATCATAGTGCCATCCGTTTTGTCACCAAAGCCCCATATAGTACCCACCACTGTGACCTGTATGCTCTTGTTGGCTGGCCCTCGCTACATATTCGTCGCCAAACCCACTGGCTCCAGGTCATCTATAAATCTTTGCTAGATAAAGCCCCACCTTATCTCAGCTCACTGGTCACCATAGCAACACCCACCCGTAGCACGTGCTCCAGCAGGTATATTTCACTGGTCCTCCCCAAATCCAACACTTTGGGGATGACTTTCCTTCCAGTTCTCTGCTGCCAATGACTGGAATGAATTGCAAAAATCACTGAAGCTGGAGTCTTATATCTCCCTCTAACTTTAACCATCAGCTGTCAGAGCAGCTGACCGATCACTGTACCTGTCACTGTACCTGTACACAGCCAATCTGTAAATAGCACACTCAACTACCATATTGTTATTTATCTTCTTGCTCTTTTGTACCCCAGTATCTCTACTTGCATATCATCATCTGCACATCTATCACTCCAGTGTTAATGCTAAATTGTAATTGTTTTGACTCTATGGCCTATTTATCACTCCTGATATTTAGCTTACTGGGGACCAAAGCAAATGGGATTTGGTTATTTGTTTTTTCTTTCAAGATTAGTAACCATGTTCATTTTCTTAAAGAACAATATTACGACCCTAATATTAAAGGGTACCTCTCGTATAGAATGAAAACCGTTCAGAGGTATTTGGCTTCATCTGAGAAACGGCCCACTCAACTATAATATGGAGGGCCAGCTGCTGAGAGGGAGTCCAGTTCATCCACTTTGGCTACCCTGAGTGAAGACCGGTGCAGAGATGCCATTCCTCTCATTGTTCTGATGAAGAAACAGTCAAACAGAAGATGAGATTGACCTTTGAGTACAGGAAGAAGATGACTCACGACCCGAGTAAATGCTCCACCATCCTAACCGAATTTCCACGCTTTCTGGATGTGAAGGGCTTGGTAAGACTTTTATTGTGTTTAATCTCTAGATGCCAATTCAGGTTGGCCAGTAAATTTAAACAAAAACAACACTTCCGTAATAGTAGTTAAATTAATGTGTAGGCTGGTGATTTACTCAAACTCTGTTTTGGAGGTTAAAATTGAAACTTTTGAGAGAAATAAATTGACTTGCACAAAACGAATGTTTTGTTCTTTGTCTTATTTATTTGTTTCAGATTGAACAGTGTTTTGTGCTGCTGTTTGGAGAGGGAACATCAAGTTTTTGGAGAGGTGACCAACTATATTCAAGCAAAAGATCATCATGATAAGCAAGGCCACTCAGGGAGCTGAACTTCAGGAGCTGATCCAGATGGCAGATTCTGCAGTTAATGAGGGAGCTGACATGAATGCTGACGGTTAGATTATCATAATTTATCATTTATATTTCAAATAACTCTGAAATGTTAATGTCACTGATGGAATTGACTATTTTAAATCAGGATATTTTCTTTGTTTAGGATGGGACGATAACCTTTCCTTCATCCTTCTCCTGTTCCATTTGATTCCTCCTTCATCACAAGGCCGCAAAAGACCAGGCAAGATGTCTGCATCCCAAGCTGAACAGCATCTTGTGATATTGCAAAAGGTTTGTATTGACATTCTTATTCTTGGACAGTGCTGCAGCCGTTATGATGAACTAATGAGGGTGTTCGTTTTTATCGTCTTCAGGCAAGAACCAGTATCCAAGAGCACCTTGATGCGATTGACCAGAGCCGCCAACCATATCTTCTTGCAGTCGGCACCAGGAAGAGCAGCATCCATACATACTTCATCATCCTGGACAAGCAAACCTTGCCGTGCAAGTCAATGAGCTCTCTTGGTGCCTTCAATGACCTTTTCAAGACTCACTTTGTTTTTGATACTGCTTAAAATACAATTCTGCGCAACATGTACACCTTCATATAGACAACTGTGTACAACATAGACATTGGGAAGGTTAAGGAGGCTCCAAGGGTTGCTGAGCTCCTGTTCTAATGCCGATTAAATTATGATGATATGTTTTGTTTGTCATGCTAGTCATGGAAGTACCAACTTGCCCGTGAGGCATCTCAAGTTGATGCATGGAATGTGCCCTGGTAGAACTCTTAGACTAAAATGTGGTCAAGTAGATTTGTGTATTTGGTACATTTTCAGGCTTTAGGAAGCATTTAAACTGGGCACATTCCGGAGACTGACACATTTTGTTAAACGCTAACTTGGATGCTAATACAGCAGTTGATATCAGCCAAGTAATCAAATCAAATCAAATCAAATGTATTTATATAGCCCTTCGTACATCAGCTGATATCTCAAAGTGCTGTACAGAAACCCAGCCTAAAACCCCAAACAGCAAGCAATGCAGGTGTAGAAGCACGGTGGCTAGGAAAAACTCCCTAGAAAGGCCAAAACCTAGGAAGAAACCTAGAGAGGAACCAGGCTATGTGGGGTGGCCAGTCCTCTTCTGGCTGTGCTGGGTGGAGATTATAACAGAACATGGTCAAGATGTTCAAATGTTCATAAATGACCAGCATGGTCGAATAATAATAAGGCAGAACAGTTGAAACTGGAGCAGCAGCACAGTCAGGTGGACTGGGGACAGCAAGGAGTCATCATGTCAGGTATTCCTGGGGCATGGTCCTAGGGCTCAGGTCCTCCGAGAGAGAGAAAGAAAGAGAGAATTAGAGAGAGCATATGTGGGATGGCCAGTCCTCTTCTGGCTGTGACGGGTGGAGATTATAACAGAACATGGCCAAGATGTTCAAATGTTCATAAATGACCAGCATGGTCGAATAATAATAAGGCAGAACAGTTGAAACTGGAGCAGCAGCACGGCCAGGTGGACTGGTGACAGCAAGGAGTCATCATGTCAGGTAGTCCTGGGGCATGGTCCTAGGGCTCAGGTCCTCCAAGAGAGAGAAAGAGAGAAGGAGAGAATTAGAGAACGCACACTTAGATTCACACAGGACACCGAATAGGACAGGAGAAGTACTCCAGATATAACAAACTGACCCTAGCCCCCCGACACATAAACTACTGCAGCATAAATACTGGAGGCTGAGACAGGAGGGGTCAGGAGACACTGTGGCCCCATCCGAGGACACCCCCGGACAGGGCCAAACAGGCAGGATATAACCCCACCCACTTTGCCAAAGCACAGCCCCCACACCACTAGAGGGATATCTTCAACCACCAACTTACCATCCTGAGACAAGGCTGAGTATAGCCCACAAAGACCTCCGCCACGGCACAACCCAAGGGGGGGGGGGGGGGCAACCCAGACAGGATGACCACATCAGTGACTCAACCCACTCAGGGGACGCACCCCCTCCAGGGACGTCATGCGAGAGCCCCAGTAAACCAGTGACTCAGCCCCTGTAATATAGTTAGAGGCAGAGAATCCCAGTGGAAAGAGGGGAACCGGCCAGGCAGAGACAGCAAGGGCGGTTCGTTGCTCCAGAGCCTTTCCGTTCACCCTCACACTCCTGGGCCAGACTACACTCAATCATATGACCCACTGAAGAGATGAGTCTTCAGTAGAGACTTAAAGGTTGAGACCGAGTTTGCGTCTCTGACATGGGTAGGCAGACGTTCCATAAAAATGGAGCTCTATAGGAGAAAGCCCTGCCTCCAGCTGTTTGCTTAGAAATTCTAGGGACAATTAGGAGGCCTGCGTCTTGTGACCGTAGCGTACGTGTAGGTATGTACGGCAGGACCAAATCAGAGAGATAGGTAGGAGCAAGCCCATGTAATGCTTTGTAGGTTAGCAGTAAAACCTTGAAATCAGCCCTTGCTTTGACAGGAAGCCAGTGTAGAGAGGCTAGCACTGGAGTAATATGATCAATTTTCAGGATTCTAGCAGCCGTATTTAGCACTAACTGAAGTTTATTTAGTGCTTTATCCGGGTAGCCGGAAAGTAGAGCATTGCAGTAGTCTAACCTAGAAGTGACAAAAGCATGGATTAATTTTTCTGCATCATTTTTGGACAGAAAGTTTCTATGTAATGCTGATTATCCTTCAAATTCTAGTTGCAACCATGTTGTACCAATATCTAACAAGAACACACTTGATATGTGTGAGTCTGCTATTGCACAACTCCAGGCTGCAGGTGTAGGTCAGACGACTGTAAATAGTTGTGTATCTTCCATGGAAGAAGCGGTTCAAGAGATACAGGGTCAAGCTAAAACAACCGCTCTTACATGTACAGTGCCTTGCGAAAGTATTCGGCCCCCTTGAACTTTGCGACCTTTTGCCACATTTCAGGCTTCAAACATAAAGATATAAAACTGTATTTTTTTGTGAAGAATCAACAACAAGTGGGACACAATCATGAAGTGGAACGACATTTATTGGATATTTCAAACTTTTTTAACAAATCAAAAACTGAAAAATTGGGCGTGCAAAATTATTCAGCCCCTTTACTTTCAGTGCAGCAAACTCTCTCCAGAAGTTCAGTGAGGATCTCTGAAGGATCCAATGTTGACCTAAATGACTAATGATGATAAATACAATCCACCTGTGTGTAATCAAGTCTCCGTATAAATGCACCTGCACTGTGATAGTCTCAGAGGTCCGTTAAAAGCGCAGAGAGCATCATGAAGAACAAGGAACACACCAGGCAAGTCCGAGATACTGTTGTGAAGAAGTTTAAAACCTCTTAAGTCTACCCCTTCCTTTTTCGAACATTCTGTTAAAAATCGCGCAACTTTTCAGCGTCCTGCTACTCATGCCAGGAATATAGTATATGCATATGATTAGTATGTGTGGATAGAAAACACTCTGAAGTTTATAAAACTGGTTAAATCACGGCTGTGACTATAACAGATTGTGTGTTTCATTGAAAAACGCAAGAAAAACTGCTCTCTGAAAGCTAAAAATAATTTCCATAAGTCACTTCCACGAATTGTTAAAAGAGAACAGAATTTAATATCGACCTGCCTGCAATTCATACAAATTCCACACGATGTCGCCATTGTCGTCATTTTCAATTGAATTAATTGTTGGAAAATCCATCTATCTGGCATCCATTTTCCCAGTCTTCACCCGGATGTTGTTAATGAAGACATTAGCAGCCATTGATTTGCAAGCGAAGACCTATTGAATATACATCGCCCTGTAATCATTTTGATAGATTATAAACGTTTACTAATACCTAAAGTTGGATTACAAAAGGATTTCGAAGTGTTTTGTGAAAGTTTATCGTCGACTTTTTTAATTTAAAAAAATGACGCAGCGTTTAAAAACGATGTTTTTTTCTGAATGACACAGCTTCCATACAAAGCTATTTTGGGTATATATGGACCGATTTAAACGAAAAAAAGACCCAATAGTGATGTTTATGGGGCATATAGGAGTGCCAAGAAAGAAGCTCGTCAAAGGTAATGAATGTTTTATATTTTATTTCTGCGTTTTGGGTAGCGCCGGCTACCGCAAAATCTGTTGTTTACGTGTCGTGCTGGCATTTTGGGGGGTGCATGCTATCAGATAATAGCTTCTCATGCTTTCGCCGAAAAGCATTTTAAAATCTGACTTGCTGGCTAGGTTCACAACGAGTGTAGCTTTAATTCAATACCCTGCTTGTGAATTTTGATCAAGGATTGAGTTGTAACGAGTACATTTAGCATTTAGCGTAGCGCATTTGCATTTCCAGGTGCATACTTGAGACGTCTGCGTCTCAAGTATGGTCAAGAAGTTAAAGCCGGATTTGGATACAAAAAGATTTCCCAAGCTTTAAACATCCCAAGGAGCACTGTGCACGCGATAATATTGAAATGGAAGAAGTATCAGACCACTGCAAATCTACCAAGACCTGGCCGTCCCTCTAAACTTTCAGCTCATACAAGGAGAAGACTGATCAGAGATGCAGCCAAGAGGCCCATGATCACTCTGGATGAACTGCAGAGATCTACAGCTGAGGTGGGAGACTCTGTCCATAGGACAACAATCAGTCGTATATTGCACAAATCTGGCATTTATGGAAGAGTGGCAAGAAGAAAGCCATTTCTTAAAGATATCCATAAAAAGTGTTGTTTAAAGTTTGCCACAAGCCACCTGGGAGACACACCAAACATGTGGAAGAAGGTGCTCTGGTCAGATGAAACCAAAATTGAATTTTTTGGCAACAATGCAAAACGTTATGTTTGGCGTAAAAGCAACACAGCTCATCACTCTGAACACACCATCCCCACTGTCAAACATGGTGGTGGCAGCATCATGGTTTGGGCCTGCTTTTCTTCAGCAGGGACAGGGAAGATGGTTAAAATTGATGGGAAGATGGATGGAGCCAAATACAGGACCATTCTGGAAGAAAACCTGATGGAGTCTGCAAAAGACCTGAGACTGGGACGGAGATTTGTCTTCCAACAAGACAATGATTCAAAACATAAAGCAAAATCTACAATGGAATGGTTCAAAAATAAACATATCCAGGTGTTAGAATGGCCAAGTCAAAGTCCAGACCTGAATCCAATCGAGAATCTGTGGAAAGAACTGAAAACTGCTGTTCACAAATGCTCTCCATCCAACCTCACTGAGCTCGAGCTGTTTTGCAAGGAGGAATGGGAAAAAATGTCAGTCTCTCGATGTGCAATACTGATAGAGACGTACCCCAAGCGACTTACAGCTGTAATCGCAGCAAAAGGTGGCACTACAAATTATTTGTTAAAAAAGTTTGAAATATCCAATAAATGTCGTTCCACTTCATGATTGTGTCCCACTTGTTGTTGATTCTTCACAAAAAAATACAGTTTTATATCTTTATGTTTGAAGTCTGAAATGTGGCAAAAGGTCGCAAAGTTCAAGGTGGCCGAATACTTTCGCAAGGCACTGTATATCTGCAAAAGACACAAACTATCAGAAAAATTCAACATTCTTTTCAGAATATTGAAAATCCTTTCACATTGTTGAATTCGGTATCATAACAGTGCTTATATCATAAAATTAAGAACAGTTCAACCAGTTGAGAAAGTCATTGGTGTTAGATTTGACAATAGAATAAACAAAACTACTGGAACTTATGATCAAATAGTCAGAACTGATACATTGTCTTACGTTCTAATTCTCCAGACATTGCAGTCAATTTTGAAGAACCCAAACACAAGTGACATGTGTTTGGGTAACTCAGGGCACAATTTTAAAGATGGGAGTTTACTTTGATTTGTAAGATGGACTATACAGTGGGGCAAAAAAGTATTTAGTCAGCCACCAATTGTGCAAGTTCTCCCACTTAAAAAGATGAGAGGCCTGTAATTTTCATCATAGGTACACTTCAACTATGACAGACAAAATGAGAAAAACAAATCCAGAAAATGTTAATACATTTATTTTGCCCCACTGTATATGAAGAGACCTCTTCTCTTTTCTAAAAAGAGAAATGCATAGCAAATTCAACTGTTTTATGATGGGGTGTCAGGTAGCCTAGTGGTTAGAGCATTGGGCCAGTAACCAAATGTTTGCTAGATTGAATCCCTGAGCTGACAAGGTCAAACGTCTGTCGTTCTGCCCCTGAACAAGGCAGTTAACCCACTGTTCCTAGTCCGTCATTGTAAATAAGAATTTGTTCTTAACTGACTTGCTTAGTTAAATAAAAAATTATGACTTTGAGACTGCTAATCCAAAAGGTTATTCTCAAATTGGGAGGTTTACTTTGAGAAATTGTACCCCAAAGTTGAATTCAATTTAGGTAAATATTCCCATGTGTACTCTTCCATACCCAGGACCTTAAAATGTATGGATTTGATTCCATTCTTGAGCCAATAGTAAGCCATTTGAAAGTGCTTGAGACAGAGGGTATTGAAGTTCCCTTCTTCAGTGGTCGTATACATGGCAGTAACTGGAGATAATCTTGGTATACATTGCCTGTTTGGTTTTTGTGGAATCATTTAGTGCTCGTTATTGTTGCCGTTTTTGCCTCACTGAGAAAGTGGATTTTCAAACTGTGTTCTCTGAGGATAACCCAAGAGTGACTTTACGAGAAAAACACATGCACTCAGACCATTGTCAAACCCAACACTACCTCATGTGTGCGGTGTGAAGCATGCTTGCTTATTGAACTCTCTGCAGTACTTCATTACTACAGACAATTATTCTGTTGATATAATGCATGACATTTTATGAATTACACAATTTTAGGTAACTTGTGTTACATAGAATATACAAGCCAACTTTGTGACTGCTAAAGATGTGTACGGTAGAGTTCATTCATTTAACTATGGCTACACAGAGAGGAGGAATTGTCCACCTGTAGTCTAATTGGATGATGGGAGCAATGATTTGGGTCTAAATGCTATTCAGTCTTGGTGTCTTCTCCGTAATTTGCCATTGATATTTGGTGATGTGGTACAGAAACATGAAAAATACTGGCAGCTGCTTCTGTTACTACTACAAATTGTAAATATTGTGTTTTCTCCTATACTAACAGAGGGCATAACTATCTATCTGAAGCACTTAATTGCTGAACATCCTAGGCTTTTCAAGTATTTGTTTCCTGATAGAAATCTGTTACCTGTAACGGTTTTCCGTTGAAGGAGAGGAGGACCAAAGCGCAGCGTGGTTAGTGTTCAACATGTTTAATAAAGACAATAAACATGAACACTACAAAAATACCAAAACAATAAATGTGAAAAACCAAAACAGTCCTATCTGGTGCATAGACACAAAGACAGAAGACAACCACCCACAAAACCCAACACAAAACAGGCTACCTAAATATGGTTCCCAATCAGAGACAATGACTAACACCTGCATCTGATTGAGAACCATATCAGGCCAAACATAGAAATGGGAAAACTAGACACACAACATAGAATGCCCACTCAGCTCACGTCCTGACCAACAGTAAAACAAAGAAAACACAAAAGAACTATGGTCAGAACGTGACAGTACCCCCTCCCCCCTGAAGGTGCGGACTCCGGCCGCAAAACCTAAACCTATAGGGGAGGGTCTGGGTGGGCATCTGTCCGCGGTGGCGGCTCTGGCGCAGGACGTGGACCCCACCACAGTCTATGCCCACTTTAGTCTCCTCCTAGGAACGGCGACCCTCGCCGCTAACCTAGGACTGGCAAACCTACTAAAGGGCCCAACTGAACTAAACAAACTCCTCCGGACTGAGAGGTAGCTCAGGACTGAGGGGTAGCTCAGGACTGAGGGGGAGCTCAGGACTGAGGGGTAGCTCAGGCTGGTTGACGGCTCTGGCAGCTCCTGGCTGACTGATGGCTCTGGCGGCTCCTGGCTGACTGACGGCTCTGGCGGCTCCTGGCTGGCTGACGGCTCTGGCGGCTCCTGGCTGGCTGACGGCTCTGGCGGCTCCTGGCTGACTGGCGGCTCTGGTGGCTCCATGCAGACTGGCGGCTCATGACAGACTGGCGGCTCTGGCGGCTCCATGCAGACTGGCGGCTCATGACAGACTGGCGGGAGACTCTGGCGGCTCAGGACAGGCGGGAGACTCTGGCGGCTCAGGACAGGCGGGAGACTCTGGCGGCTCAGGACAGGCGGGAGACTCTGGCGGCTCAGGACAGGCGGGAGACTCTGGCGGCTCAGGACAGGTTAAAGACTCTGGCGGCTCAGGACAGGCGGGAGACTCTGGCGGCTCAGGACAGGCGGGAGACTCTGGCGGCTCTGGACAGATGAGGCGCACTGTAGGCCTGGTGCGTGGTGCCGGCACTGGTGGTACTGGGCGGAGGACACGCACCTAAGGGCGAGTGCGGGGAGGAGGAACAGGGAGTACTGGGCTCTGGACACGCACAGGAAGCCTGGTGCTGGGGGCTGCCACCGGAGGGCTGGTGCGTGTAGGTGGCACTGGATAGACCGGACCATGCAGGCGCACTGGAGCTCTTGAGCACCGAGCCTGCCCAACCTGGCACTGGAGACCAGATGCGTAGAGCCAGCTTCATGGCACCTGGCTCGATGCCCACTCTAGCCCGGCCGATACGAGGAGCTGGTATGTACCGCACCGGGCTATGCACCTGCACTGGGGACACCGTGCGCTCCACAGCATAACACGGTGCCTGCCCGGTCCCTCTCGCTCTCCGGTAAGCACAGGAAGGTGGCGCAGGTCTCCTACCTGGCTTCGCCATACTCCCTGTGTGCCCCCCCAATACATTTTTGGGGCTGACTCTCGGGCTTCTATCCGTGCCGCCGCGCTGCCTCCTCATACCAGCGCCTCTCCACCTTCGCTGCCTCCAGCTCTGCCTTGGGGCGGCGATATTCCCCTGGCTGTGCCCAGGGTCCTCTCCCGTCTAGGATTTCCTCCCAAGTCCATTCCTCTAAATATTGCTGCCTCTCCTGCTGCTGCTGCTGCTGCTGCCTCTCCTGCTGCTGCCTGTTACCACGCCGCTTGGTCCTTGGTTGGTGGGTGGTTCTGTAACGGTTTTCTTTCGTTGAAGGAGAAGAGGACCAAAGCGCAGCGTGGTTAGTGTTCAACATGTTTAACAAAGACAATAAACATGAACTCTACAAAAATACCAAAACAACAAATGTGAAAAACCAAAACAGTCCTATCTGGTGTATAGACACAAAGACAGACACAAAACAGGCTACCTAAATATGGTTCCCAATCAGAGACAATGACTAACACCTGCCTCTAATTGAGAACCATATCAGGCCAAACATAGAAATGGGAAAACTAAACACACAACATAGAATGCCCACTCAGCTCTCGTCCAACAGTAAAACAAAGAAAACACAAAAGAACTATGGTCAGAACGTGACATTACCGAAACACCACTTCATGATACATTATCGTCGTCGTATAAGGAATATTGGGCTCATTCTTCACTCGTGTTGTATGCGCTACGAGGCTAAACATAATTTCTATAAAAAGCAACTGAAGAGTTTTAAGAATGTCACTATGACCTTAGCCAAGAAACACCAGAATTACATGGCATATAATTGGGAAACCTTCAGCCAGGATAGACTAGCTATAGGTCCAGGAAAGATGTCAAGGCTCAATCACCTCAAAGAAAGCCATGAGATTGCTGCCAAGCTGAATGTCTCAGTGCACACACATGTTTTGTCAGCTAAGTGGGTAAAGCACCATGGTATAGAATATAGTCTTGATTTGGTCATATGAGGTGAAGTAGTCATTGTTTTTAATGTAAATGTCAGCATTTTCCAACAAACTTATTGTTTTGCTCATGTCATATGGAGCAAGGGATTATTTTGACTACATTATACTGTCACTTGATAACAGTTTAAGCCAGGGCTGAGATTTATGGTTTGGTCATAATAAACATATTGAATATTGAAACTGCTTTGCTTGAGTTTGTGAAATTCCAAGTGCTTTTACAAAATATAATATCCATTTACATGGGGGAAGAGTAAATAAATTAACACTGAATAGAGTAAACACATTTTTACTCTAATAGGAGTCACCCTAGATCAACACTAGTGAGTGTCACTATAACATTCAATGTGTTGATTACCTCTTAGTGTTACATTTGATCTACACCAGCCAGTGTAGTGCAGTGTTAACTTTTTGCACTCTTCAGTGTTAAATCATCACTAGAAATGTAACACTTTGATCAGTGTACTTTTTACTCTGTGTAGAGTGGGACCATATGTACTTGCTGACAGTGTTAATTTTAACACTTAAAGTGTTGAACACTTTCAAAATTACTGTGTAGGGGTGCTACTTTGTCCCAAAATTATAAATAGAATTCCATGGGAAAGCCGTCAATTCCTGGTGCTTTTCTCAGCACAAATGTTTTAAGTGTCTGATATTTATTTTTTGGTGATCTGTTTTTAGTTATTATTTTTCTGCTGATAATTGCTTCAGGGTTGTTGAGTAAGAAGGCTGTAGGATCAGTCAAAATGTTGTTTGATTTATATACATTTTCATAGAAGCTTTTAAAATAGTCATGAATCATGTTGATTCTAATTCAACCTTTTGTATCGTTGCCTTTTAAAATTACAACTGGTTTGTCATGTATTCATTTTGTGAGGGCTGCAAGATGTTTACCAGGTTTACTTGACATTAAGCAGTATGCTTTATTTTAGTTTAACCTGTAGTTGTTGCCTCTCTTCAAAAGTAAAAGATCATATTCCTGTTTAAGTTCAGAAATTGTATATATTTGTTTTTACCTTGTAAAGAGTTTTTATGAGCTTTCACAAGTTAGAAATTTGAATTAATTTTAATTTCAAAAATGTAAATAAATAAATCACTAATTCAGATTGAAGATTATTAGGAGATTATCATTACGATAATGTGTGCCTTAAAAGCATCCCAAATTATATTTGGGATTACACCGGATTTAGCTAGTTAAAATGAAGTGTGTCTTGAGGGGTACTTACTTGTAATTAATGTGTACTGATATAGTACGTTACCAATCCTGACAACCTGTCCCTGATTTTAAAGCTTCTGGAAGCCCCACCCAAGAGGGAGGGGATAAACACACTAGTACACCACAGAGTACATGTACTATCTGCATGAGTACACAGGATTTAGATAGTTAAAATGAAGTGTATTTCGAGGTATACTTACTTGTAATTATTGTGTCCCTGCAAAGTATGTTACCCATTTTGGGTACCCATTTTAGGTAATCATCAACTTCTGTAAGCACCATCTATATGAGAAAATAAACACACTAGTACACCACTGAGTACATATACAGTACCAGTCAAAAGTTTGGACACACCAAGAGTTTTGCTTTATTTTTAAATATTTTCTATATTGTAGAATATTAGTGAAGACACCGAAAATATGAAATAACGCACATGGAATCATGGAGTAACCAAAAAAGTGTTAAACAAATCTAAATGTATTTTAGATGTTAGATTCTACAAAGTAACAACCCTTTGTCTTGACGACAGCTTTGCACACTCTTGGCATTCTCTCAACCAGCTTCACCTGGAATGCTTTTCCAACAGTCTTGAAAGAGTTCCCACATATGCTGAGGACTTATTGGCTGCTTTTCATTCACTCTGCGGTCCAACTCATCCCAAACCATCTCAATTTGGTTGAGGTCAGGTGATTGTGGAAGACAGGTCATCTGATGCAGGACTTCATCACTCTCCTTCTTGGTCAAATAGCCCTTACACAGCCCGGAGGTTTGTTGGGTCATTGTCCTGTTGAAAAACTAATGATACTCCCAAAAAGCGCAAACCAGTTGGGATGGCGTATTACTGCCGAATGCTTTGGTGGCTATGTGGGTTAAGTGTGCCTTGAATTTAAAAGAGTCACTGACAGTGTCACCAGCAAAAAGCACCCCCTCACCATCACACCTCCATGCTTCACGGTGGTGGTAACCAAAAATCTAACATTTGGACTCATCAGACCAAAGGACATATTTCCACCGGTCTAATGTCCATTGCTCGTGTTTCTTGACCCAAGCAAGTCTCTTCTTCTTATTGGTGTATTTTGTAGAGGTTTCTTTGCAGCAATTTCGACCATGAAGGGCTGATTCATGCAGTCTCCTCTGAACAGTTGATGTTGAGATATGTCTGTTACTTGAACCCAGTGAATCATTTATTTGGGTTGCAATTTCTGAGGCTGGTAACTCTAATGAACTTATCCTCTGCAGCAGAGATAACTCAGGGTCTTCCTTTCCTGTGGCGGTCCTCATGAGAGCCAGTTTCATCATAGCACTTGATGGTTTACGCGACTGTAATTAAAGAAACTTTCAAAGTTCTTGACATTTTCCACATTGACTGACCTTCATGTCTTAAAGTATTGATAGGCTGTTGTTTCTCTTTGCTTATTTAAGCTGTTCTTGCCATAATATGGACTTGGTCTTTTACCAAATAGGGCTATCTTCCGTATACCACCCCCACCTTGTCACGACACAACTGAACAAGACAGCAACAGCAACAGAAAAAGTCAGCAACCTTCCCACTACCCATAATTGGCTGAGATAATGAGTGGGCTGGAAATGCACCCCACTCCTTATCGGATTGGTCTGCCATGTAGAAGGCTTCAGTCGATTTGAGCTAGTCGGTCTGTGTTGGTAATCCTGTCGAATGCTGCTTTTGAAAAATGTATTGTGTAGTGGAACAGCATAATTGTTTCTCTCTATGATATTTGAAATCAGTGTAATTTGAGAATGATAGCTAAAGAGATCTCAGGATTACATCTTCAAACTAAGGGCAACCGTGGCATGGCATCCGTGACAGGGAGACGCATCCATCATGCATGATGATGTGTACGGGTAAGATAGACTAGCTAGCATTTTCAGATATGACACATTTCTAATTTTGACAGAATTTAAGTATTTGGTCAATAACAAAAGTTTATCTCAATACTTTGTTATATACCCTTTGTTGGCAATGACAGAGGTCAAACGTTTTCTGTAAGTCTTCACAAGGTTTTCACACACTGTTGCTGGTATTTTGGCCCATTCCTCCATGCAGATCTCCTCTAGAGCAGTGATGTTTTGGGGCTGTTGCTGGGCAACACAGACTTTCAACTCCCTCCAAAGATTTTCTATGGGGTTGAGATCTGGAGACTGGCTAGGCCACTCCAGGACCTTGAAATGCTTCTTACGAAGCCACTCCTTCGTTGCCCGGGCAGTGTGTTTGGGATCATTGTCATGCTGAAAGACCGAGCCACGTTTCATCTTCAATGCCCTTGCTGAAGGAAGGAGGTTTTCGCTCAAAATCTCACGATACATGGCCCCATTCATTCTTTCCTTTACACGGATCAGTTGACCTGGTCCCTTTGCAGAAAAACAGCCCAAAAGCATGATGTTTCCACCCCCATGCTTCACAGTAGGCATGGTGTTCTTTGGATGCAACTCAGCATTCTTTGTCCTCCAAACACGACGAGTTGAGTTTTTACCAAAAAGTTATATTTTGGTTTCACCTGACCATATGACATTCTCCCAATCTTCTTCTGGATCATCTAAATGCTCTCTAGCAAACTTCAGACGGGCCTGGACATGTACTGGCACTGCAGGATTTATAGTCCCTGGCGGTGTAGTGTGTTACTGATGGTAGGCTTTGTTACTTTGGTCCCAGCTCTCTGCAGGTCATTCACTAGGTCCACTGGTTCACTGGTTCTGGGAATTTTGCTCACCGTTCTTGTGATCATTTTGACCCCACAGGGTGAGATCTTGCGTGGATCCCCAGATCGAGGGAGATTATCAGTGGTCTTGTATGTCTTCAATTTCCTAATAATTGCTCCCACAGCTGATTTCTTCAAACCAAGCTGCTTACCTATTGCAGATTCAGTCTTCCCAGCCTGGTGCAGGTCTACAATTTTGTTTCTGGTGTCTTTTGCAGCTCTTTGGTCTTGGCCATAGTGGAGTTTGGAGTGTGACTGTTTGAGGTTGTGGACTGTTATACTGATAACAAGTTCAAACAGGTGCATTAATACAGGTAACGAGTGGAGGACAGAGGAGCCTCTTAAAGAAGTAGTTACAGGTCTGTGAGAGCCAGAGATCTTGCTTGTTTGTAGGTGACCAAATACTTATTTTCCACCATAATTTGCAAATAAATTCATTAAAAATCCTACAATGTGATTTTCAGGATTTTTTTTTCTCATTTTGTCTGTCATAGTTGAAGTGTACCTATGATGATAAATTACAGGCCTCTCTCATATTTTTAAGTGTGAGAACTTGCACAATTGGTGGCTGACAATACTTTTTTTGCCCCACTGTATATGTTTATTATACCTGTTTTTACATTTTATTCGCAATATATAAAGATGTAATGAAATGGGTAAAGTACACATTAGCTAGTCATTGTGAGTGAGGGTCTGATTGTTTGTATGAGAACGACCATAGCGTATGTCTGTGTGTGTATATATATATATGTATGTATATGTATGTGTGTGTATATATATATATACATATATATATATATATATATATATATATACACATAAATATATATATATATATATATACATACGTACGCACGTACATACATATATACATACATACATATATATACATACATCCTAGGTTTTTGCCTTTCTAGGGAATTTTTCCTAGCCACCGTGCTTCTACACCTGCATTGCTTGCTGTTTGGGGTTTTAGGTTGGGGCTATATAGATTTGATTTGATACTGAGGGGGACTGAGGGTCTTCCAAATATTGAAAGTGTGTAAATAGTTACCCATGTTATTTTGTAAATGTATATATATATTTTTTTTTCATATATTTTTTTAATCAATAATAAAAAAAAATCTCAATTTATTTATTTTTCACTTCTTTTTCTCAATTTTTGGGGGGTGTGTTAGAATTCCATTTTGGTATTTTGTATATAGTTATTTGTTTCGAAATGTATACCTACACCAATTTGGCAACTTGGGTACATTTGGGCTACTTGTGTGGGACACCTGGGTGACTTCATGATAAATGTCATGTAGCACACTCATTTTAGAAGCTATCATTCTGAAACTTTGCACAAGTACTGTTGCCCTCTTATATTTTTCACTGAAATTGTCCCCATCATCCTATCTGAATGTTTGCTTTATCTTGTTAATTTTAAATATGATGATACAAAATTAAAATGGTACCAAGAATATGCATATCCTTGGTTCTGTGCCTGAACTACAGGCTGTTAGATTTGGGTATGTCTTCAGGCAGAAATTGCACAAAGTAGGGGGAGCTCTAAGAGTTAAAACTTCTTTGGGATTGGTGTCCCTTCCACGGGACAGTTGAGGTAACGTAGGCTAATGCGATTAGCATGGGGTTGTAAGTAACAAGATCATTTCCCAGGACATAGACATATCTGATATTGGCAGAAAACGTACATTCTTGTTAATCTAACTAAACTGTCCAATTTACAGTACCTATTACAATGAAAGAGGACCACGCTATTGTTTGAGGAGAGTGCACAATTTTAAATCTAAATGAACTAAACGGGCTGGAATAACACATTATGGCCTTTCGCTTTCAAATATAATGGTACTGTATTATCTTTTACCAGATCTATTGTGTTATATTCTCCTACATCCCTTCACATTTACACAAACTTCAAAGTGATTCCTCTCAAATGGTATCAAAAACATGCATATCCTTGTTTCAGGGCCTGAGTTACAGGCAGTTAGATTTGGGTATGTCATTTTAAGCTAAATGTTTTAAAAAAGGGTCAGATCCTTAAGAGGGTCAGCGGTGTGAAGCCATACACAACTGATATAATGTTTCTTTCATTTTTAAAATAAAAAACCTTCAAAACATAGTTACATTCGAGCTGAGGGTCCAGTTCTGACATTATGTGTAGGCCTAGCTGAGGCGACCCCGAATCCTGAGTTTCGGGTCAGTAGGTCATTCGGAGCCCGAGCAGCGACCTTAATTAGTGCTGAAAATTTGCTTTTTCCGGGGGTTGCTACGTGGTCCCTGGACAAACTATCGGCCAGAAACGTGTAGGGTCAGCCTCTATGGGCCGAGGTTTCAATGCACCTAGTCTTGTCATTCTGTCTCCATTTCTGCGATCTTTTTGCAACGTTAATGTAGTCATTTTCGCGACTTAAAAAATGAATTGAATTTCTTGCAAATGGACGAGGCTGTTTCTCGGCCTGAGAACCTTCTAGAGCCACATAACTCACCATGCAACTACCGATTTAAGCTCTAGAACAGGTTTCTAAAGTTTCAGAGCTCTAGTTCTTTGATGGTTCAAACGCAGGTAACTATTGCAGGCTCTGTGTTTCTGTCAGCCCCACACTTTGTCACTCCATGTTGGCTGTTTGTGTGAGTACAGAAAATCACAGAAAATCCCAGAAATCACGTAGAGCTCCGAAACCCACCTTAATGGATTTGCTTTATTCCGCCGCAACTGGATCTATAACATTTTGGAGAAAATAAACGCACATTTGTTTAACCATCATCAAACGGACGTTGTACGATTTCTTGTAAAATAACAATAGATAAATGGTTGGTTCTATTGTTCCTTACACCGTAGGTTTATGTACTTTGACGTGAAGCGGTCAAATTAGCACTGTATTACAGATTTCGACCCTTAATTCCAGAAAATGGACATTAACTCAAAGAGCATATAGGCCTCGACGCCATCTTCTTTCTGGGCTAAAAGTACATTTGTCCAAACCTGTGCTCACCGAGTTTTGTCTTCGAAGTCTTTTCCATTTACGAGAGGATGTTTTGTCCATTTCCAATAAGCTGCCAGTCACCATCTGGTGGAATTTTCCAGTACAGTAGAAACTGTCACGTCTGCTCCCACTCTTCCCTTCCCCTGGCGCCTGAGGGTGCCAGATTACCCTGCATCACACGCTCCTGCCATCCATCACCCACACCTGCCTTCCACTCATCACTCGCATCAGCGTTATTGGACTCACTTATCACATTTTCATTTCCTCCCCTATATTTGTTTGTTCCCTGCAGCTGCATTGATTGTCTTCTGTCTTTGTATTTGTTTCTGACGCTGTTCCTGTATCGTCAGTTGTTTATTAAAACGTCTTATGGCTGCAATCCCGTTAAAGGGACCGATATGACAACAGCCAGTGAAAGTGCAGGGCGCCAATTTCAAAACATCAAAAATCTCATAATTACAATTCCTCAAACATACATGTATCTCATACCATTTTAAAGCTAATCTCGTGTCCGATTTCAAATATGCTTTACAGCAAAAGCACCACAAACGATTATTTTAGGTCACCACATAGCCACAGAAAAACACAGCCATTTTTTTCCAGTCAGAGAGGAGTTTCAAAAAGCACAAATAGAGATAAAATTAATCACTAACCTTTGATGATCTTCCTCAGATGACACGAATAGGACTTCATGTTACACAATACATGTATGTTTTGTTTGATAAAGTTCATATTTATCAAAATATGAGTTTACATTGGCGCGTTACATTCACTAGGTCCAAAAACATCCAGTGATTTTGCATAGCCACATCATTCAACAGAAATACTCATCATAAATGTAGATGATAAGTTATACACATGGAATTATAGATATACCTCTCCTTAATGACACCACTGTGTCTGATTTAAAAAAAACTTTACGGAATAAGCCAGCCATGCAATAATCTGAGACGGCGCTCAGAAAAATTAGTCACAATAGCCGCCATGTTGACGTCAACATAAACAAGAAATGGCATGATAAATATTCCCTTACCTTTCATGATCTACATCAGAAAGCACTCCAGGAATCCCAGGTCAACAATAAATGTTAGTTTTTTTCGATAATGTCCGTTATTTATGTCCAAATACCTTCTTTTGTTAGCATGTTTGGTATACATATCCAAACGCTCATTCTGGTCAGCGTTACGTCGGACAAACTTAAAAATGTATATTACAGGTTGAAGAAACGTTTCAAACTAAGTACAGAATCAATCATTAGGATGTTTTTAACATATAGCTTCAATAAAGTTCCAACCGGAGTATTCTTTTGTGTCTTCATGAGCAATGGAACGCAAGTGGATACCATGAAGAATGCGCATGATCAGAAATGACTGACTGCCAGACACATGATTGATTCTGCTCTCATTCACTCCCACAGCACAGCAGAGGTCTCATTCAAATGTATATAGACATCTAGTGGAACCCCTAGGCAGTGCAACATCATATCTCAAGGGGATTTCATTGGGGACTGCAGTGGGGACTGCAGTGAATACATACAAAGCTCAGATTTCTCACTTCCTGTTTTGATTTCTCCTCTGGATTTTGCCTGCCATATGAGTTCTGCTATACTCACAGACATCATTCAAACAGTTTAGAGTGTTTTCTATCCAATACCAATAATAATATGAATATATTAGCAACTGAGACTGAGGAGCAGGCCATTTACTTTGGGCAACTTATTCATCCAAGCTACTCAATACTGTCCCCCAGCCATAAGAAGTTAAATGTTTACTCCCTGTACCCGCTTTGTCCCTCCAGTGTCAGTCCGTGTGACAGAAACGTTTCCAAAAATTAAACATTTTATAACTCGTAAACCAAATGTCCAAAATACTTTCTTTCGGGAAGTCATCAAATACTGGCCCCTGGGGGATGACCCAAGACCGTCGGCCTGTTTTAATAACACCAGTGGACATCTAGTAAGGGGACCCTCATCGATCATACAGGAAATGCCAAAGAGTGCCCTAGTTTCCTGAAATGGGTCACCTAGTGTGTGGGAACTCCTTCAAGACTGTTGGAAAAGCATTCCTCGTGAAGCTGGTTGAGAGAATGCCAAGAGTGTGCAAAGCTATCATCCAGGCGAAGGGTCGCTACTTTGAAGAATCTCAAATGTAAAATATTTTAGATTGTTAAGGTTTTCTTCCTGTCGAAGGAGAGGAGGACCAAAATGCAGCGTGGTTATCTTGATACATCTTTAATAAAGATAATAACAAACAATACAAAAACACTAAACGTAACGTGAAAAACCGAACCAGCCCTATCTGGTGCAAACAAACACAGAGACAGGAACAATCACCCACAAAACACTCAAAGAATATGGCTGCCTAAATATGGTTCCCAATCAGAGACAACGATAAACACCTGCCTCTGATTGAGAACCACCCCAGGCAACCATAGACTTTTCTAGACAACTCCACTAACCACAATCCCATAACCTACAAAAAACCCCTAGACAAAACCAACACATAATTCACCCATGTCACACCCTGGCCTGACCAAAATAGTAAAGAAAACACAAAATACTAAGACCAGGGCGTGACATAGATTTGTTTAACACTTTTTTGGTTACTACATGATTCCATATGTGTTATTTCATAGTGTCCTTCACTATTATTTAAAAAATTAAGAGAAACCCTTGAATGAGTAGGTGTGTCCAAACTTTTGACTGGTAATGTATGTGTTATAAATGTATGTTATAAATGTATGTGTTATACTTGTTACGCTGTATTGCAAGTAGCCTAGTGTCTAAACGTTTCCCCGAAGTCCCGTCTCTTAATTAGCCTACTATTTAATTAAATTTCAAACCAAAATGTCAGGCGTAACTGGCAGCAGTAGGCTATATGATCTGTGTCAGTTTGGGTGAGTATCTTTCTTTGTTTTCTTCCTACTTCGACTGCACTTCTGTCCTCTACTGCAGCGGGAGCAGCCGCTGGCCTGTCATTTCTCACAGACATAGCACTCGGACCAGCAGAACCAGAACTTTTAGCAAATAAGGTGGTTAATATTTTCATACATTTAGCAGCGTCGGTCTAAAGAGACCTTTATTTTGGTCTCTAAGTAACGGCACTGTCTTTCCATTTTTTTTAGTGATCGATGATCTTTTATTCTGACTGAGTGACTTGGGCAAATCTGCCCATGGAGTGCAACCAGTATGAGATATAGGTACACCTCTCCTCCGCAAATATTAAGAAGTCAAACGTGCCAGACATATTCTGTCATAAGTGCATGTACTGTCGACATGACCGAAGAGTTGAACAAAAGAAAGACACCTGAGGATAGTTCCTGGGTTTAAGACTGTATCCTTTTGCCCCTTGACAACGACAAAACAATTCTGTTTGTTTTGTCTTGAGAGACACTATTTTTGTTTTGAAGGGCTCTTTGTGTAATTTGAGCTATGCACTAAATCACATAAGCAAATCTGTGGCTTTTTGTTATGTATATGCATTTCTCCTGAGCTCTTTCTGTAAATATATGTGTGTGTAAATCAAAGAGGGAAAAAGAGCTTTCAATGTGGGTGCTGTTGATCTTGGACTGAAAATACTTTTTCCATCTCTCACAGTCATGTCAATAAAACACACCTTTCACGCATGAATCACTTCTGATTGCGTCGATTACTTAGCACATACAGAGAACAACACCAACACAGAGAGCAACACCGTCAGAAGCTCTGGCAACAGATAGCAAGGAATTTGGATGTAAGTTGATTCTCAGTACCGCACAGATATGTGTTCATTGGTATTCTAAAATTGTTGTTCCATTGTAAGTTCTTACAATATATATAGTACTATTATATGCTGCATGTATTACTTTGAGCAGAGCTCTGTAAAATTGCCATGACACCAAAAAAGTGGATGTAAGATCAGGGACATCTTAGCTCGAAGAGTCCATCTTCCAATATTGTTTGTTTTGGTATAGCATTTACGTAAAATATAAGAAATAGTACTAAGGAATAGTACACATGAATTGGAAAGCAACTTTGAATGGTGCTATTGAATGAGTAGTGTAATGATTAACCAGGTAGCTCAGTCCTATGGTTGTAAACTGAGCTTGTAAACCACATTTCACCTAACTTTATTATCCATCCATCCACCATGGTCAATTTGTCTGATTAATGTGGGTGTGCTCAGGCTGCTACTGATCCTACCACGCCATGGAAAATAACTTTCGATCAACAGGAGTGCCCCCTGGCCTGGAGTACCTAACACAGGTAAGACAGTGAAGTCAATCGTCTTATATTTTGTTTATGGAACTGTGACCTCAAAAAAGTCCAATGTTAACTTTTATGGGATAAGACAATTGGTTAGGAGACAGGAGAGAGCTGGCCACGGTAGGGAACTCTGTACCCAACCCCACCTTTATCTGTTTGCTACAGATCGATCAAATCTTGATCCATCAGAAAATGGAACTGCTGGAGGGTAAGTCATGTTATACACAGCATGCCATTAATTACTCCGACGCGATCTCTCACCTCCACCCACATCCCCCGTGACCCCTTTCTTCCTATGCTCCTCTCTAGCCATCACTTCCTTTGAGACTAAAAACCGGTACGTAATCAAGAACAGTTTGGGACAGGAAATCTACACGGCCAAGGAGGATAGTGACTGCTGCACCCGGAACTGCTGCGGTCCCAACCGCATGTTTGAGATGAAGATCAAAGACCACAGTGGCCAGGAGGTCATGCACCTGGTCAAGCCCTTCCGCTGCACCTCCTGCTTCTGGCCCTGCTGCCTGCAAGAGGTATTATAACTGTTCATAACACACATATTAACATCTTATAAAACATCTTATAACACCCTTACAACAGACACCTCCTGCTACTTCCTCTGCTGTCTGTAAGATGTATTTGAACTGCTTATAATGCAGCTTATAACCTCAATCACATCACATGTATAACAGACACCTGCTACTTTCTTAGCTGCCTGAAATCGCTTATAATATACATATTATAACAGACACCACCTGCTACTTCCCCTATTGCTCGCAAGTGGCCACTTATAACACAGCTTCTAAATAACACAATTATAACACACTTATAACAGAGACTGGCTGCTCAATTTTATCATTGCAAGATACTGTTTCAAGGATACTCTAACGTCTGAATTTATTTTTCTCCCTTGACCATTTTCCTCTGTATCTGTGAATGCTTGTCTGTCATAGATGGAGGTACAATCCCCTCCTAGCACCACCATAGGTTATGTGGTTCAGAACTGGCATCCCTTCAAGCCAAAACTGTCCATCCTAGGAGCTGCCAAAGAGACTCTCCTGACGATTGAAGGTCCTTTCTGTGCCTGTAGCTGCTGTGGAGATGTTGATTTTGAGGTGAGGCTGTTAGGGAGAGGACTGTGGTCTATCTCTATTTGTGAGTGTTCAAGTTGCCCTGAGTCTGTTAAACCCTAGGTTGTCCTCATTAGGGCACACTGTAGCAAAACGGGGGGGAATGGAGTCCAGGTAACCCCTCACTATTTCCATTTGTTTTCTTCCATTTGCTGCCTAATAAACATCACCCTGATTAGAGTCCTTTGTGTTTCTATAACAGGTGATGGGTAAGGACAGTGACCAGCCCATTGGGAGAATAAGTAAGCAGTGGAGTGGGCTGATAAAGGAGGCCTTCACTGACTCAGACAACTTTGGGATCCAGTTCCCCATGGACCTGGATGTCAAGATGAAGGCTGTGCTGATGGGGGCCTGCATCCTTATTGTAAGTGTTGTCACAAGCTGCGACTTACCCAGGCAACCCAATTATGATCTGTGGCCCCATTATTGGCAAAAGATCCGAATTGGGCTGCCTGTGTAAACCCAGCCATATCTATAGAGCTGAGTCAGATTCAAGTTCATTTGGCATTTGTAGTTATTAAGAAGACATAGCCTACATTGGAATTCTTTGTAGGAGCTCTCTTATATAGTATATTACACACATATACAGTACATAGGCTATAATCCATAAGCAAATTTCTCAATCATTGTGTCAGTGACCTAGTGAAGCAGCCATTGCTGAAAATTTACCGGCAAACCAATCAATTAGTCAGTACTGACACTCCTATTGTAGTGCATCAATATAAAGCCATTATAAATCCTGTCTATTAAGATGAATCAAACAATTACGTATTACGTGTGATGATCTCCATCATGCCTATTCATTGTGTATCCATTTTCTCTTTCTTTATTCTTTGTCTCCAAACAGGATTTCATGTTCTTTGAAAGGAGTGGTGACGGTGATCAACGGTGTTCTGTATTTGGATAAGAGATTGAGTTTTTGATCATGTACAAATTACATGATACTATAGTTAATAATGACATGGCTATTGGATGCATATGAATCACATAACATGACATTTAAGACAAAACAAATATGTGTTCTTTATTAATTCAATATATTCATCTGTATTTTGGATGTCTGAATACAATATTCAAACATTTGTAACACTGTGTGTGCTTTTTCTTTTGAAAATATTGAAATGTCATGTAATAATATTAGGTATCTCATGTAAAGGATGAAGCACATTCTCAAATATAGCTGCGAGCAGCAATGAATGGGGTTCACTGGATGACAGAAAGGACACAAGATCAGTTGAATAACAAAGCAAGCACTCTATCATGTATGAATTATCATAATTTATGTGCAATCAGTAAAAGCATTACCATGTTTATCTCTCAATACCACAGGGATGATAACATAATAATAAAAATATTTTACATTTGTAAAAATCTGTTTCTGTAAATGATTTAGATCTCAGTTGGTACCCTCCACATTAGCTTTCCAACGTACTTCAACACACTCTCACAGCAGTAATACGCTGACTGCGCAAATGGCAGTTTCAAACGTTCCCGAATAAACACATTTTACCATCTTTTCACTATATTTCTCAATGCCTTCAGAAGGTTGTCACTCCACTACTTTTTCCACATTTTGTTGTGCTACAAACTGTGATTAAAATGCATTTAATTGTCATTTTTTGTCAACAATTTACACAAAATACTCTGTAATGTTAACGTGGATTTTTTTTTGAATATTTGTAAAAAGAAATATCAAAAATAAAACATTAATATATTTTTATAGATACACTGAACAAAAATATAAATGCAATAGACAAAGATTTTACTGAGTTACAGTTCATATAAGGAAATCAGTCAACTGAAAAGAAATCTATGGATTTCACATGACTGGGAATACAGATATGCATCTGTCGATCACAGATACAGTACATGACCAAAGGCATGTGGACACCTGCTTGTTGAACATCTCATTCCAAAATCATGGGCATTAGTATGAAGTTGGTTCCCCCTTTGCTGCTATAACAGCCTCCAGTCTTATGGGAAGGTTTTCCATTAGATGTTGGAACATTGCTGTGGGAACTTTCTTCCATTCAGTCACAAGAGCATTCGTGAGGTCGGGCACTGATGTTGGGCTATTAGACTTGGCTCACTGTCGGTGTTCCAATTAATCGCAAAGGCGTTCAATGAGGTTGAGGTTAGGGCTCTGTGCAGGCCAGTCAAGTTCTTCCACACCAAACTTGACAATTCATTTCTGTATGGACTTCGCTTTGTGCTTGGGAGCATTGCCATGCTGAAATAGGAAAGGGCCTTCCCCAAACTGTTGTCACAAAGTTGGAAGAACAGAATAGTCTAGAATGGCATTGCATGCTCTAGGGTTAAGATTTCCCTTCACTGGAACTAAGGGGCCGAGCCCGAACCACAACAAAAAACATTACGAGCTATGCGCTTGCCGGTTCCGAGCTTGTGTGACCACTTTTCGGCTGAGCCGTTGTTGCTTCTAGACGTTTCCACTTCACAATAACAGCACTTTCAGTTGACCAGAGTAGCTCTAGCAGGGCAAAAATGTGACAAACTGAGGACTTGTTGTAAAGGTGGCATCCTATGACGGTGCCCTGTTGAAAGTTACTGAGCTCTTCAGTAAAGCCATTCTACTGCCAATGTTTGTCTATGGGGATTGCATGGCTGTGTACTCAATTTTATACACCTGTCAGCAACAGGTGTAGCTGAAATAGCCAAATGCACTAATTTGAAGGGGTGTCAACATACTTTTTTCTTTATACTGTATATTGTACCTTAAAACCAAAAGGAAGGGTGTGAATCAAAAAAGCAGTCAGAATCTGGTGTGACCACCATTTGCCTCATATAGTGCAACACATCACCTTCGCATAGAGTTGATGAGGCTGTTGATTGTGGCCTGTGGAATGATGTACCACTCCTCATCAATGTACAGTGCCTTGCGAAAGTATTCGGCCCCTTTGAACTTTGCGACCTTTTGCCACATTTCAGGCTTCAAACATAAAGATATAAAACTGTATTTTTTTGTGAAGAATCAACAACAAGTGGGACACAATCATGAAGTGGAACGACATTTATTGGATATTTCAAACTTTTTTAACAAATCAAAAACTGAAAAATTGGGCGTGCAAAATTATTCAGCCCCCTTAAGTTAATATTTTGTAGTGCCACCTTTTGCTGCGATTACAGCTGTAAGTCGCTTGGGTGCACTTGTGTAATTATCATGATGTTAAATCAGGTTCTTGATATGTCACATGTGTCAGGTAGATGGATTAGCTTGGCAAAGGAGAAATGCTCACTAACAGGGATGTAAACAAATGTGCACAACATTTGAGAGATATAAGCTTTATGTCTAACAGAACAAAGGGTGTTCTTTAATGGAAACCTCTCAAACATAATCCTGGTAGAAGCAGGAATTCCCCAGGGTAGTTGTTTAGGCCCCTTGCTTTTTCAATCTTTACTAACGACATGCCACTGGCTTTGAGTAAGGCCAGTGTGTCCATGTATGCGGATGACTCAATACTATGCACATCAGCTGCTACAGCGACTGAAATGACTTAACAACGAGCTGCACTTAACAAACACTTAACAAAGAGCTGCAGTTAGTTTCAGAATGGGTAGCAAGGAATAAGTTAGTCCTAAATATTTCCAAAACTTAAAGAATTATATTTGGGACAAATCATTCACTAAACCCCAAACCTCAACTACATCTCACAATGAATAATGTGGACATTGAGCTAGTTGAGGTGACTAAACTGCTTAGAGTAACCCTGGATTGTATACCTCCATGGTCAAAACGTCATGTTTAAAAATTATATAAGTTGCCTATATTCTTTGACAAAACACTTCAACCTACTTTTATAACCCAACTTTAGGTATTTGTAAACGTTAATAAGCGATCAAATTGATCACTGGGCGATCTGTATTCAATAGCAGCTACACAAGAAAACAGTGTCCATTTTTCAATCTTCCAAAATCGATTGAGGTAGGCTGGATGGAATGACGGATCTATTGGTAATGTCTCAAAGGATTTTTGTCAATGAAAATGGCGTTGTTGGCGACATCGTGTGGAAGCTGTAGGAATTGCATCCATCTCCATATTAAATTTGGTTTCCTTTAAACAATCATGAAAGGGGCGCATGGATACTTTTTTCAGATTTCAGTGACCAGTTTTTCTTGCGCTTTTCGATGAAACACACGCTCTGTTATAGTCACAGTCGTGATTTAACCAGTTTTAGAAACTTCAGAGTGTTTTCTATCCACACATACTAATCATATGCATATACTATATTCCTGGCATGAGTAGCAGGACGCTGAAATGTTGCGCGATTTTTAACAGAATGTTCGAAAAAGGAGGGGGTAGGATAAATAGGTTTTAATGAAGTGCATGTCAATCTCTCATGACTCAAAGTGGAAAAGAGATTGACTTCCTCATTATTTGTCTTTGTAAAAGCTGAAGGTACCGAGCTGTCTTTTTAAAATACTAGCACACAGCTCGGACACCCATGCATAGTCCCCAAGTCCAGACTTTGGGAGGTGCACAGTACTACATTGAGCCATGACTACATGTAACTCTATTTCACATCAGGTAACTGATGCACGCAGTGAAATCAGATTTAAAAAGCAGGTAAAAATACACCTCATGGAACAGCGGGGACTGTGAAGTAACACAAACATAGGCACAGGCACATGCATACACACACATGATAACATACACACTATACACACACTTACACATGGATTTTGCGTTGTAGATATGTGGTTATGATGGGATAATGGGCCTGAGGGCACACACGTAGTGTGTTGAGAATTCTGTAATACATGTGTTGTAATGTTTTCATAAATGTAATACATTTCTGCAAAGAAACCACTACAAAAGGACACCAATAATAAGAAGAGACTTGCTTGGGCCAAGAAACATGCAATGGGCATTAGAAATCTGTCCTTTGGTCTGATGAGTCCAAATTGGAGATTTGTGGCTCCAACCGTCGTGTCTTTGTGAGACGCAGAGTAGGTGAATGGATGGTCTCCAATGTGTGGTTCCCACCATGAAGCATGGAGGAGGAGGTGTGATGGTGTGGGGGTGCTTTTTGCTGGTAACAATGTCTGTGATTAATTTAGAATTCAAGGCACACTTAACCAGCATGGCTACCACAGCATTCTGCAGCGATATGCCATCCCATCTGGTTTGCGCTTAGTGGGGCTTTCATTTGTTTTTCAACGGGACAATGATCCAACACACCTAAATGTTGTGTAATGGATATTTAACTAAGAAGGAGAGTGATGGAGTGCTGCATCAGATGATCTGGCCTCCACAATCACCCGACCTCAACCGAATTGAGATGGTTTGGGATGAGTTGGACCGCAGAGTGAAGGAAAAGCAGCCAACAAGTGCTCAGCATATGTGGGAACTCCTTCAAGACTTTTGGAAAAGCATTCCAGGTGAAGCTGGTTGAGAGAATCCTAAGAGTGTGCAAAGCTGTCATCAAGGAAAAGGGTGGCTACTTTGAAGAATCTCAAATCTCAAATATATTTAGATTTGTTTAACACTTTTTTGGTTACTACATGATTCTATATGTGTAATTTCATAGTTTTGATGTCTTCACTATTATTCTACAATGTAGAAAATTGTGAAAATAAGAAAAACCCTTGAATGAGTAGGTGTTTTAAAACTTTTGACCGGTAGTGTGTATATATATATATATATATATATATATATATATATATATATATATATATATATTTATACAGTGGGGCAAAAAAGTATTTAGTCAGCCACCAATTGTGCAAGTTCTCCCACTTAAAAAGATGAGAGAGGCCTGTAATTCTTATGATAGGTACACTTCAACTATGACAGACAAAATGAGAAAAAAAATCCAGAAAATCACATTGTAGGATTTTTAATGAATTTATTTGCAAATTATGGTGGAAAATAAGTATTTGGTCACCTACAAACAAGCAAGATTTCTGGCTCTCACAGACCTGTAACTTCTTCTTTAAGAGGCTCCTCTGTCCTCCACTCGTTACCTGTATTAATGGCACCGGTTTGAACTTGTTATCTGTATAAAAGACACCTGTCCACAACCTTCAAACAGTCACACTCCAAACTCCACTATGGCCAAGACCAAAGAGCTGTCAAAGGACACCAGAATAAAAATTGTAGATCTGCACCAGGCTGGGAAGACTGAATCTGCAATAGGTAAGCAGCTTGGTTTGAAGAAATCAACTGTGGAAGCAATTATTAGGAAATGGAAGACATACAAGACCACTGATAATCTCCCTCGATCTGGGGCTCCACACAAGATCTCACCCCGTGGGGTCAAAATGATCACAAGAACGGTGAGCAATAATCCCAGAACCACACGGGGGGACCTAGTGAATGACCTGCAGAGAGCTGGGACCAAAGTAACAAAGCCTACCATCAGTAACACACTACGCCGCCAGGGACTCAAATCCTGCAGTGCCAGACGTGTCCCCCTGCTTAAGCCAGTACATGTCCAGGCTCGTCTGAAGTTTGCTAGAGAGCATATGGATGATCCAGAAGAAGATTGGGAGAATGTCATATGGTCAGATGAAACCAAAATATAACTTTTTGGTAAAAACTCAACTCGTTGTGTTTGGAGGACAAAGAATGCTGAGTTGCATCCAAAGAACACCATACCTACTGGGAAGCATGGGGGTGGAAACATCATGCTTTGGGGCTGTTTTTCTGCAAAGGGACGAGGACGACTGATCCGTGTAAAGGAAAGAATGAATGGGGCCATGTATCGTGAGATTTTGAGTGAAAACCTTCCATCAGCAAGGGCATTGAAGATGAAATGTGGCTGGGTCTTTCAGCATGACAATGATCCCAAACACACCGCCCGGGCAACGAAGGAGTGGCTTCGTAAGAAGCATTTCAAGGTCCTGGAGTGGCCTAGCCAGTCTCCAGATCTCAACCCCATAGAAAATCTTTGGAGGGAGTTGAAAGTCCGTGTTGCCCAGCAACAGCCCCAAAACATCACTGCTCTAGAGGAGTTCTGAATGGAGGAATGGGCCAAAATACCAGCAACAGTGTGTGTTTAAACCTTGTGAAGACTTACAGAAAACGTTTGACCTCTGTCATTGCCAACAAAGGGTATATAACAAAGTATTGAAATAAACTTTGTTATTGACCAAATACTTATTTTCCACCATAATTTTCAAATGAATTCATAAAAAATCCTACAATGTGATTTTCTGGAGAAAAAAAATCTCATTTTGTCTGTCATAGTTGAAGTGTACCTATGATGAAAATTACAGGCCTCTCTCATCTTTTTAAGTGGGAGAACTTGCACAATTGGTGGCTGACTAAATACTTTTTTGCCCCACTGTATATATATATATATACAGTGGGGAGAACAAGTAATTGATACACTGCCTATTTTGCAGGTTTTCCTACTTACAAAGCATGTAGAGGTCTGTAATTTTTTATCATAGGTACACTTCAACTGTGAGAGACGGAATCTAAAACAAAAATCCAGAAAATCAAAATTGTATGATTTTTAAGTAATTAATTTGCATTTTATTGGGATCTGGAGAGTGAGCTGTGTTCAGGGGATCTATGTGTTTGAGAGTGTGAGTTGGAAGTAGACTTTACAGTTCTTACTGAGTGACTGACAGTCAGAGCATGATAATGCGCATTTGACTTGTGAATTGGCACCAAATTAGCTCAGCTAATCATAAAACTGGACCGGCCCATCTCAGCTAAATGATCAATATATATTTTTATGACAGAGAAATTGCGCAACAGTCTTTAAAGTAACAGGCCCATGGACTGCCGGCTGTGTCAATTTCGACCAGCCCACCCCAGTAGAAGATGGTCTGGTCCTTCTGGCATTTGCCACAATTGCCAGATGGCCAATCCGTCCATGTTTGGAAGACTCAATTGTTATTGCGCAGATGGTGGAGGACACATTGGGAAAGGTGGAGTCAGCCAGAGTTACCAGAAGTGGTATGGTGTTGATTTTGTGTATCAGATTAACAAAACGAACATGCATTGTGGCTCTGAAAATTATGGGAGTATGAAGAAGAATGTTTTGACTTTCTGAGCAGGGTTCCGTTAAAAGGTGTCATCTATGGTGTCTCGATGGAAATTGAGGCTCAATGTCTTAAACGCGACATACCAGGAGTAGTGGAGGCACATCACTTGAATCGTATGGTGGATGGTAGGAAGAATAAAAGCCTATCTATGTTATTGCTATTTGATGAAGAGTTTCTCTCGACACATGTCAAGCTGGGTTACACAGGATATGTGGTGAGAGCTTTTGAGAACAGGCTGTTGCAATGTCGTAATTGCAAAAAGTTTTGCCACGTGGCAAGTGTGTGCAAACGTAGTATATATATATATATATATATATATATATATATATATATATATATATATATATATATATATATATATATATATATATATGTGTGTTGTTGAAGGGTCAGTGCATACACAGTGCTGCAATTGTGGTGGGCAGTTAAGTACTTTACATAAGTAAAAATAATTTAAAGTATTTATACTTTACTATTCAGATTTTACAACTTTTTATTTTACTTATCTACATTCCTAAAGAAAATAATGTACTTTTTACTCCGTATATTTTCCCTGACATCCAAAAGTACTCGTTGCAGTTGAATGCTTACCTGGACAGGAAAATCGTCCAATTCATTCAATTATCAAGAGAACAACCCTGGTCTCCCTCTGCCTGATCTGACAGACTTACTAACTTACTTGTAAATTATGTTTCAGTTTTGGATTGTTCCTCTGGCTACCCATAAAAAATACAGTCTAATAATTTATCCGTAGAGCTAAAATCCTCTGGTTACACAGAAATGAAATTAAAAGTTGTGTATCGTCTGTGTAGCAGTGAAAATCTATGCTGTGCTTTCTGATACACTGCCAAGGGGTAACATACAGTACCAGTCAAAAGTTAGGACACACCTACTCATTCAAGGGTTTTTCTTTATTTTTTTTTACTACTTTCTACATTGTAGAATAATAGCAAAGACATCCAAACTCTGAATTAACACATATGGAATCATGTAGTAACCAAAAAAGTGTTAAACAAATCAAAATATATTTTATATTTGAGATTCTTCAAAGGAGACACCCTTTGCCTTGATGACAGCTTTGCTCACTCTTGGCATTCTCTCAACCAGCTTCATGAGTTAGTCACCTGGAATGCTTTTCCAAAAGTCTTGAAGGAGTTCCCACATATGCTGAGTTCCCACATATTCTGTATGCACCTCCCCACCTTGTCACAACACAACTGATTAGCTCAAATACATTAATAAATAAATAAATTCCACAAATTAACTTTTAACAAGGTACACCTGTTAATTAAAATGCATTCCAGGTGACTACCTCATGAAGATGGATGAGACAATGCCAAAAGTGTGCAAAGCTGTCATGAAAGCCAAGGGTGGTTGATTTGTTAAACACTTTTTTTGGTTTACATTTTCTCACTATTATTCTACAATGTAGAAAATAGTAAATATTTTTTTTTAAACTCGATTGACTAGATTTGTCCAAATTTTTGACTGGTACTGTATACAAACTGAAAAGTACCAGACCCAAATCAAACCTTGTGGAACGACACATGGTATGTCTTTTCTCTGAGTTATGTTCACCAATAACGACAAAAAACTCTTGACCTATTAAATAGGTCCTAAGCCAATTTAGAACTGGAATGGAGAGGCCAACCCACCTCTCCAATCTATCCAGAAGGACATCATGGTCACCAGTGTCAAATGCAGCACTTAAATCTAAGATTACAAGGACAGAGACCTGATTGACATCTGTGTTGGCTCTAAGATCACTTGCCACTTTAACTAAGGCGGTCTCTGTGCTGTGTTGGACATGAAAACCAGATTGGAATTTTTCTAAAATATAGTTGGCACTTTAGCTGTCTGATTGATCACCAGTTTCTCCAGAATTTTGCTTAAGCATCGAAGGTTGGAGATTGGATGAAAATTGCTAAGAGTTGAATAATCTAGATTACTGTTCCTCAGAAGGTGTTTCACCATAGCAGTTTTTAGTGCAGTGGGGAAAGTGCCTGTGAACATTGAGTGATTAACAATAGCTTGCACTTCTTCAGATGTGCCATTAAAAACAGTTTTGAAGAAGGTGGTGGGGATAAGATCAAGAAGGCAGGTAGACGGTTTAAGATGTGATATCCCTATCCTGGGTATGTCTGTGTCAACCAGGGAGAATATAAATCCATATGCCTTTGCATAGGCTAGGGCAACTATCATCAAACTTCTCATCTGGTCTTCCATGACTGATACCCAGCCTAATGTATGTTATCTTATCTCTGAAATATGCCACAAACTTATCACATTTAGATGTGGAGGAAAGTTCACATAGGTGAACATGCTGGAGTAGGATTTATCAGGACATCATCAATGATCGAGAAGAGCACTCAAATTATTCAGATATTGGTGATCAAGTTAGAAAAATGAACCCGTCTGGCATTTTTAATTGCCTTGTTTTATAAGCCAAGTTTCTCTCTCAGATATCATAATGGACCTTCAACTTTGACCGTCTCCACTTCCGCTCTGCCTTTCTGTAATTTCTCTTTAATTTATTTGTTTCCTCACTCATCCAAGGGGCTTTTAGGTGTGGCCTTTTTCAACTTTACTGGAGCTATGGCATCAATGGTTGCCCTTAATTTGCTCCTAAAGTTATCAACTAAATCCTCACAAGCGGGAGGCAGAATAGGTGGTGAATAAAAATAAAATCTGTAAAATCTGTAGCAAATTCAGAGGTAAGATAGCGTTTCTTATGTGTTCAGTATTACCCTGTGCTGTGGGCAGCAAGGTAGTATAACATCCACAGTGGTGATCAGATAAAGCAACATCATCAATAGAGGATAGAAAGCCCCTTGGTAATAACCAGGTCCAGAGCACGGCTGTGGTTATGGGTGGGCCCAGTATAACACCCCTTGGTAATAACCAGGTCCAGAGTATGGCTGTGGTTATGGGTGGGCCCAGTAGAAAGCCCCTTGGTAATAACCAGGTCCAGAGTATGGCCGCGGTTATGGGTGGGCCCAGTAACATTTTGGATAAAGTCCATAGTTCTCAAAAGATTCATAATTTCAATGGCCTTGGAGTCAGTCTCTTTGTCAACATGAATATTAAAATCTCCCAACACAATGATTTTACCATAGTTCTCAAGGACAATAGATAAAAGTTCATAGAAGTTAGTAAAGAAAGTGGGTCAGTGGTTTGGTGGCCTATACAGGGTTATGGCCAGCACTGGTGGCTGACATTTAAACAGTATAGCATAACAGATGCCCAATGTCGCCAAACAAAATGTCCTTACAGCTATTAGCATTAGTAAAAATAGGGGTTGTCACCCCACCTTTTTTCCCTTTTCTGATAGAGTTTGAAAAGCTGTAGTCCAGGGGGAGGCTTCAATAAGAGCGGCACTACACTCTCATTACAGCCATGTTTAAGTGAGAAACATGCAATCAACTTTGAGCTCAGTACAGAGGTCATTCACTGGAAAGGTTTTTTACTTGTGATTGCTCTAACATTTAAAAGTGACATATTCAATGTCTGTGGGCATCTGCCTCGAGGTAACCAATGGAATAACAACCAAATTATTAACGTTACAACCACGTTTTCTGACCGTCTCCAATCTATCAGAATGGTAAGAGAACAGTTTGTATAATTTCTTGCAACAAAAGTCTTTAAAGATATTTTCATTTTTAAAGATTATTTTATTTTTACTGCTTTAATTATGTTGGTAACCAGTTTATAATACCAAAAAGGTACCTCAGGGGGTTGTATTCTGGGGTTTGTATTCAGTATTCAGATCCCTTGACTTTTTCAAAATTCGTGAGCTGTTTCAGGAAACTAGACATATGTCGTGGGTCACTACTTCACAGGAGAGCCATTTGAACCGAAACTTTTTTTTAAATGCGTTTTTTTTTTTTTTGCCCCTACTGAACTAGCAAGCAAAGACATCAGGATGCATTACAGCTTTGATTTTGGCTCAACAAGTAAGAAAGATAGATAGATAGATAGATAGATAGATGGATAGATAGATAGATAGATAGATAGATAGATAGATAGATAGATAGATAGATAGAAAAATATATATATACAGTGCCTTGCGAAAGTATTCGGCCCCCTTGAACTTTGCGACCTTTTGCCACATTTCAGGCTTCAAACATAAAGATATAAAACTGTATTTTTTTGTGAAGAATCAACAACAAGTGGGACACAATCATGAAGTGGAACGACATTTATTGGATATTTCAAACTTTTTTAACAAATCAAAAACTGAAAAATTGGGCGTGCAAAATTATTCAGCCCCCTTAAGTTAATACTTTGTAGCGCCACCTTTTGCTGTGATTACAGCTGTAAGTCTCTTTTTTGCACAAGTCTCAGTTTTGCACATCGAGAGACTGACATTTTTTCCCATTCCTCCTTGCAAAACAGCTCGAGCTCAGTGAGGTTGGATGGAGAGCATTTGTGTAGTACCATTCAAAGGAGAGCCCTCCAGTAGTAGTACCATTCAAAGGAGAACCCTCCAGTAGTAGTACCAAAACATTCAAAGGCCATTTTGTCAAAATTGAGTTTACAAGTTAATCAACTTTCAATGCAGAATTACTTTTCCATTTTCCTCAAAAATGTAGTGTATGATATACCACTTTGTAGCTCTGTGTCTCTGCTTTCATCCGATGTAAAAAACAGAATTTCATATTTTGCTACATAAGACTGAATAAAGGCTGTCGGTCACATTTTGCTACGTTGCAGACTCTTTCTAAAATTGATTAAATAAATAAATATCTTAAGCAAGTTTCACACAATACCCCATAATGACAAAGCGAACACCGGTTTTTGGAAATGTTTGCAAATTTAGCTAAAATAAAAAATTCTTTACAAAAGCATTCAGACCCTTTGCTATGAAACTCGAAATTGAGTTCAGGTGCATCCTGTTTCCCTTGATCACCCTTGAGATGTTTCTACAACTTGATTGGAGTCCAGCTATGGTAAATTCAATTAATTGGACAGGATTTGGAAAGGCACACAACTGTCTATAAAAGGTCCCACAGTTGACAATCAATGTCAGAGCAAAAACCAAAGCCATGAGGTCGAAGGAATTGTCTGTAGAGCTCCGAGACAGGATTGTGTCGAGGCACAGATCTATGGAAGGGCACTAAAACATTTATACAGCATTGAAGGTCCCCAATAACATATGCCCTCCATCATTCTTAAATGGAATAGATCTGGAACCACAGAGACTCTTCCTAGAGCTGGCCACCCAGCCAAACTGAGCAATCGGGGGAGAAGGGCCTTGGTCTGGAAGGTTAACAAGAACCCGATGATCACTCTGACAGAGCTCTAGAGATCCTCTGTGGAGATTGGAGAACTTTCCAGAATGATAACCATCTCTGCAGCACTCCACCAATCAGGCCTATAATTGTAGTGGCCAGATGGAAGCCACTCCTCAGTAAAAGTCACATGACAGCCCGCTTGGAGTTTGCCAAAAGTCACTTCAAGACTCTCAGACCATGAGAAACAAGATTATCTGGTCTGATGAAACCAAGATTGAACCCTTTGGCCTGAATGCCAAGTGTCACATCTTTAGGAAACCTGGCACCATCCCTACTAGGAAGCATGTTGGTGGCAGCATCATGCTGTGGGAATGTTTTTCAGTGGCAGGGACTGAGAGACAAGTCAGGATCAAGGCAAAGATGAACAGAGCTAAGTACAGAGAGTTGTCATTGCAGGCAATCTCAACACTGAGCGTTACAGGGAAGACATCATCCTCCCTCATGTGGTACCCTTCCTGCAGGCTCATCCTGACATGACCCTCCAGCATGACAATAACACCAGCCATACTGCTTGTTCTGTGCGTGATTTCCTGCAAGACAGGAATGTCAGTGTTCTGCCATGGCCAGCGAAGAGCCCGGGATCTCAATCCCATTGAGCACGCCTGGGACCTGTTGGATCAGAGGGTGAGGGCTAAGGCCATTACCCCCAGAAATGTCCGGGAACTTGCAGGTGCCTTGGTGGAAGAGTGGGGTAACATCTCACAGCAAGAACTGGAAAATCTGGTGCAGTCCATGCGGAGGAAATGCACTGCAGTACTTAACGCAGCTGGTGGCCACACCAGATACTGACTGTTACTTATGATTTTGACCCCCCCTTTGTTCAGGGACGCATTATTCCATTTCTGTTAGTCACATGTCTGTGGAATTTGTTCAGTTTATTTCTCAGTTGTTAAATTTTGTTATGTTCATACAAATATTTACACGTTAAGTTTGCTGAAAATAAACGCAGTTGACAGTGAGAGGACGTTTCTTTTTTTGCTGAGTTTAAATGCACTGAGCTTTAAGCACACTGTTTGATGAAATAATTAAAACACACAAACTACCGAGAATACGACAGCAATTGATTTGGGCTGGGCTCGGAGAGCGAGTACCTGTATGACTGGAGCAGGTTCTCTCTCTCCTCCCTGGTTCAGCAACCAGGGGCCATAGCATAGCAACAGGGTTTATTGCACTGTCTGTGGTGCTGAAGCTGCAACATAATTACAACCATTTCTTACTTGTTTTTTCGCTGACTGAAAAGTTCTGTTACCGAAATCCCTAATTTGTTTATGAAAAACATTCCCTATTCCCGCAACCCTTGCCATCTCCACGTGACGTGACACATGTGTGCATCCCATGCACGTGACTAATAGGGCCTGACCTACAGCATATCATAATAATATCAATAAATTGGTTATAACAAACTCCTACACCGTAACACATAGCAGCATAATAAATGCGGAAGACGTGAAAAGAAACTTGAAATGGGAGAATGTTTACTGTTTGCTCAGGAGGGAAAGGGGGGGAGTCCTATGTGTGGAAGACATTTGACTTAGTTGTGGAAGCTTACAATAACCCCAAAACCCGGACAGTTTGTAAATGACACTAAATAAATTCTAAGTGTACCAGAGTGAATTGTAAAGCCTTTATTCCTGCAAAGACTGAAAACAGTTGAATGCATTCCTGAATGCAGTTGCCAATATGTTTCAGTTTATTTATTGACCCTTTTGTTCATTTCATTTTAAAACTAAAATGCTTGATTATTTCAAAGCATGAATGACTCATATGCTGTGTGATGATTGATTGATGCCGTAGCCTATAGGCTGTATTGAATTATAGGCCTCAGTAAGTCATGGTATTAAGACAGCTAAACAGGACTACAGCTCGATGGTGGTTATACTACACACTAAGCCTACTTGTAACGATGTGCGCTGAGTCGCAAAGCAAGTTCGGGGAGTGAGTATTATAATTAAATAAACAGAACATAATACAAAACAAGAAACACTAACAGCACACAGACATGAAACAGAAACAATAACACCTGGGGAAGGAACCAAAGGGAGTGACATAAATAGGGAAGGTAATCAGGGAGGTGATGGAGTCCAGGTGAGTCTAACGAAACGATGGTGACAGGTGTGCGCCATATCGAGCGGCCTGGTGACTTAGGCCAGAGAGGGAGCACACGTGACAGTACCCCCTCCCGACTCGCGGCTCCAGCCGCAGGACGCTGGCCAAAATGACAATCCCGGGAAACAGAAGCGGACCGGTCACCTCTGCAGAGGCGCAGGAAACCTGTCAATCTGGCTGAGATGCAGGAACATGGCGACCTAGAGCGCCGGAGAGAGAGCATAACTGATGATAACCCCTCCCCGGCGCGTTCGGCACCAGCCGCAGAACGCCAACCCAAGGGACGATCCCGGGGATCAGGAAAAGACCGGTCACCCTCGCTGATGCGCGGGAACCTGTCGCCGGCTGGGACGCGGGAACCTGACAGACCGGCTGAGGCAGGGGAGCCTGGCGATCCGGTTGAGGCATGAGAGCCTGACAAGCCAGTGGAAGCAGGGGAGCCTAACGATCCGGCAGAGGCACGAGAGCCTGTAGCGGCTCCCAGACCCGACGTCATTCCCACCTAACCAACAACAACAAAAAACACTCCCTGATGCTTCCCTTAGGTGAGGCATCATTCTGTAACGATGTGCACTGAGAGTCGCAAAGCAAGTTCAGGGGGTGAGTGTTTTACACAACATAATACAAAACAAGAAACACAGACATGAAACAGAAACAATGACGCCTGGGGAAGGAACCACAGTGACAAAAACGACAAACAACAATTAATGCTGAAGGGGGGAACAAACAGATATAGGGGAAGTAATGACACAGGTGATTAAGTCCAGGTGAGTGCAATAAATCGCTGATGCGTGTTACGAGGGAAGCAGGTGTGCGTAATGATAGTACCCCCCGGCGTCCCACCTGGACGAGCATGACTGGCCGGCCGAGGCATTGGCGGTGAACCAGCCGGCAGGGGCGTAGTAGCCTGACGAACCGGCAGAGGCGCCTGACGATCCGGCTGAGGCCTGACGTGGGATGGGCGCCCGCCAAGCCAACCGGGGCAAGGAAACCTCTCGAGCCAGCTAAGGCACCCCCGGTTCCATCGGCGGCGGACCACGGAGCCGACGTCACCACCAACCGAAAAGCCAACACCCTCTGATGCTTCAAATGATTATGCTAACATAATTGCAAAAGGGTTTTCTAATGTTCAATTAGCCTTTAAAATTATAAACTTGGATTAACTAACACAACGTGCCATTGGAACACAGGAGTGATGGTTGCTGATAATGGGCCTCTGTACGCCTATCTAGATACTCCACAAAAAAAATCTGCCGTTTCCAGCTACAAGTCATTTACAACATTAATGTCTACACTGTATTTCTGATCAATTTTATGTTATTTTAATGGACAAAAAATTTGCTTTTCTTTCAAAAACAAGGACATTTCTAAGTGACAGCAAGCTTTTGAACACACATATATGTATGTGTGTGTGTGTATTATAATCTGCACAACTGGATAACTATTGCATGTCACTGAAGGGTTTACTGGGGAATTCTGAAATCACACCAATCCACCTTATTTTCTGTTACTTTACGAGTAAAAAAAAAACACATTCTACATTTGCATCCAGCTTTACACACAAATGCTAATTTGATTTGCAACAAATATTTATTCTTCTGATCCTGACTGTTCTCTGTTGGTCCATACCAGAGTGGAGCGTATGGTAAGTGAGAACCATATGTCAAACTGCAAACATATCAAACTACTTTTTTTAAGGAAAGTTTTACTTGCAATTGCTTTGATATGTGGTTGTCTTACCTGCTTCCGTTGAATGCACTGACTGTAACTGACTCTGAATAAGAGAGTCGGTTAAATGACTTAAATGTAAATCTAGAAGGGCATGTCATATTGAAAAAACTAAGAAGTGTGTGTATCACATTACAAACAAATTGACCTACAGTAAGTGAGAAGGGTGTGTTTAGAGGTAGGTGAAGGAGTCAGGCGCAGGAGAGCAGAGATGTCCAAGATGCATAATTTTAATGGGCAAGTCCACCAACATATAGGTAATGTCATGTGGAGGAAACCAAAGCGCAGGGTGATTAGAATACATACTTTTTAATGAAGACAAAGAACACTTAAACTATACAAAAACTATACAAAAACAACAAATCGAACGAGACGCTATATAAAACTAGTGCAGACACAGGCAACTAGACATAGATAATAACCCATGAAATACCCAAAGAAGATGGCTGCCTAAATAT